>NC_134098.1:123583306-124186681 GCF_000715075.1 Nicotiana tabacum
ACCCAAATCCTAAAACATTATCAGACCTTGAAATAATGAATCAAGAAGTAGAATGTGCCAAAGATAAGGCTTGTAAGAAAATAAAAGAGAATGGACAACAAGCCTAAACCAAGTCCAAACGAAAACCGCCCTTACTTGATTGGTTTATGGCATTGATGTCGTGATATCAGTAGAATTTGAAATTCCCTCTCTTCGGATCATTGTTGAAACTGAGTTCGAGGATGAAGATTGAGTCAAGACCCAATTGAAGCAAATGACTTTGGTTGATAAAAAGCGATTGACTGCAGTTTTGTAACGACCCGTCCAGTCATTTTGGAGAGTAATAGTCCTGATCCCCTATTTACTGCTTCTCCCATATCTATTTCTGCTATTGTGACTTTTCGGGAGGTTTCGTTTTGGTTTTTGGAGTAATTTGGGACACTTAGTCCCTAAACAAAAGCTTAAGTCTTAGGATTTTTGACCGTAGTCGGAGCTGTGTGAAGACGACTCCGGAATGGAGTTTTGTTGGTTCCGTTAGCTCCGTTGGGTGATTTTAGGCTTGGGAGTGTGTCCGGATTGTGTTTTGGAGATCTGTAGCTTATTTAGGCTTGAAATGGCGAAAGTCAAATTTTTGGAGATTTGGACCGGTAGTGGAAATTTTGATATCGGGGTCGGATTCCGATTCCAAAATTTGGAGTAGGTCTGAAATGTTGAATATGACTTGTGTGCAAAATTTGGGGTCAATCGGACATGGTTTGATTGGTTTCAACATCGGTTGTCAAATTTGGAAGTTTCAAATTCTTTAAATTTGAATCAGAGGATGATTTGTGATTTTAGCATTGTTTGATGTGGTTTGAGGGATCGACTAAGTTCGTATGGTGTTTTAGGATTGGTTGGTATATTTGGTCAAGGTCCCGGGGGGCTCGGGTGAGTTTCGGGTGCTTAACGGATTGAGTTTGAGACTTATGCAATTACCTGGGCTGCTGCACCTGGTGTAATTGCACCTGCGCACTTTGGGCTGCAGGTGCGGCGCTGCTGAAGCATCCATGGAGCCGCAGAAGAGGCTTTGACCCTATCTAGCTGGGACTGCAGGTGAGGCCATAGATCCGCAGAAGCGGATGCGTAGAAGCGGACGAGATGCGCAGATGCGGGCTCGCAGAAGCGGCCCTTGTTCGCAGATGCGGACTCAGTCCCCCTTAAGTGATTTTCGCACATGCGATGGAATTTCCGCAGGTGCGGTACCGCAGGTGCGGTTGAAGACTCGCAGAAGCGAGATATCTGGACAGAACACTTAAATGCAAGTGTTCTCGATTTTTGCTCATTTTCAATATTTTGAGCTCGGGTTTGGCAATTTCTTAAGAGTATTTTGAGGGGTTTCTTGAGGTAAGTCCCTTGTTCTTATTTTTGATCAATAATCTTGCTTCCCCATGTATTTTTCCACCTAGTTAGTATGTATTTAAGGTGGAAATTGGGAGTTAGAGGCTAGGGATTTGGAAGTTTGATTTGCGGATTTGGAGGACCATTTGGTGTCGGATTTTAGTAAATTTGATACGGTTAGACTCGTGAGTGAACGGGCTTTCATATTTTATGACTTTTACCCAATTCCGAGACGTGGGTCCCAAGGGCGATTTTTGAGTTAATTTCGGAATTTTCGTTAAAATGTTGATTTCGTTAATTAGATGAGTCTATTATTGTTGTATTTATGATATGGAATTGCTTTTGGCTAGATTTGGGTCATTCGGAGCCGGATATTCATGGGAAAGGCATTGTGACGGATTGATTGAGCTTGGTTCGAGGTAAGTGACTTGCCTAACTTTGTGTGGGGGAAATCCCCTTAAGATTTGGAACTATTGTGATATGTGAGCATCGTGTACGTGGGGTGACGAGTACGTACACGTGCTAGTTGTGGAAAAAACCGATTTTCTTAATGAGCAGCAACTTGTTTTCCTTTTTATTGAGTTATACCATTTTTATGAGTATTAATCCATTTTCATTCTTAATTGAGTTATTCCCATTTGTGTAACTATCCTGTTTAGTTTAACACAACATGTCTACGTGTCTTAATTGCCTATGTGAACTCTGTGCAGCATGCTTAGTGAATTTCCTACTTCTTCCTTGACTAGTACTTAGTTTAAATCGTAATATTTCGTGATGTAGTTGCACTTCTATTGTTTACGCTGCATATTTACTTTGGGACTACGGAACGGTATTCCGAGAGATCCCCCTGTACTGCATATTTACTTTGGGACAACGGAACGGTATTCCGGGAGATCCCCCTATCTTGCATATTTACTTTGGGACTACAGAACAGTATTCCGGGAGATCCCCCTGTACTGCATATTTACTTTGGGACTACGGAACGGTATTCTGGGAGATCTTCCTGTCTTGCATATTTACTTTGGGACTACGGAACGGTATTCCGGAAGATCCCCCTTTTCTGCATATTTACTTTAGGACTATGGAACAGTATTACGGGAGATCCCCCTGTCTTGCATATTTACTTTGTGACTACGGAACGGTATTCCGGGAGATCTCCCCCCCCTGCACATTTACTTTGGGACTACGAAATGGTATTCTGGGAGATCCCCCTACACATTTACGTTTAGGACTACGAGACGGTATCTCGGGAGATCCCCTATTGTGTTTCTGTGTACCGGACTGTTACCTTCTATGATTTCATTGTTGTTAAATTTTAGCCTTTATTTTATTGCGGTATTACATTCTATATTGTTTTATTATATATTTACCAGTAGGGCCCTGACCTGACCTCTTCACTACTCGACCGAGGTTAGGCTTGGCACTTACTGGGTGCCGATTGTGGTGTACTCATGCTACTCTCTGCACATGTTTTTCATGTGCAGATCCAGGTGCACCTTATCAGCTGCACTATCAGTGAGCCGGGACAGCTTTGGAGACTTCAAGGTATATCTGCCACGTCCGCAGACCTCGGAGTCCCCTTCTACTCTTTCTCATGTCCATTATCTTCTGTATTTTTCCTTGTTAGACTCTAATATATAGAGACACTAGATCTTTCCTTCTGTAGTTTGTGATTCACGATGTTCCGGATTTTAGGATTTGTTGTGTATTTTGAATAGTTCATTAAATTTATATTTTTATTTCATTATTCCGCAAAAATGTTAGGCTTACCTAGTTGTAGAGACTAGGTGCCATCACGATGTCACACGGAGGGGAAACTGGGTTGTGACAAGTTGGTATCAGAGCTCTAGGTTCATAGGTGTCGTGAGTCACAAACCGGTTTAGTAAAATCTCACGGATCGGTACAGAGACATCTGTACTTATCTTCGGGAGGCTATGAAACTGTTAGGAAAATTTCACTACTTTGATTCCTTGTCGTGCGAAAATTGTAGACTTCAAAGATTCTAAACTTCTATATTCTATTCTCTCACAGATGGTGAGGACACGTATAAGCGGATCTGATGAACAGGCACTTGCGCCCCTGCTAGAGCCGCAAGAGGTCGGGGCTGGGGTAGAGGCCGATGACGTCCATGTGGTGCATACAGAACACCCGTACGAGCTTCTACAGAGGAGCCCCCAGTAGCTCAAGATGGAGGGCAGACACCTGAGATACCTGTTGCTGCACCAGCCCTCCAGGAGGCTCTAGCCCAGTTTCTAAGCATGTTCAGCACCTTAGCTCAGGATGGATTGATTCCACTTGCTCCTGCCATATTTCAGGCCAGGGGAGCACAGACTCCCGTCGCCGGTACTCCAGAGCAACGGGTTCAGGTCGACCAGGTTCCAGAGGTTGTACCAGTACAGCCGGTAGCTCCAGCTCAGCCCGAGGTTAGGGCAGCAGCTTCTGAGGCGGAGCATCTCAGACTTGAGAGGTATAAGAAGTACTACCCACCTACTTTCAGCGGATTGGCTACAGATGATGCTCAGGGTTTTCTGGAGGAGTGTCATCGTATTCTCCGTACTATGGGTGTAGCGGAGACGAGCGGAGTTTCTTTTACTACATTCCAACTTAGGGGAGCAGCCTATTAGTGGTGGCATGCTTACGAGTTGAGTAGTCCGACTGAGGCAGCTTCACTAACATGGACTCAGTTCTCGGACATATTTTTTAGAGAGTATGTCCCTCAGAGCCTCAGGGACTCATGGCGCGTGGAGTTTGAGCAGCTGCGCCAGGGTGCTATAACTGTGTCAGAGTATGCAGTTCACTTCAGTGATTTGGCCCGAAATGCACCGGCCTTAGTTGCCACAGTTCGAGAGAGGGTTCGACGGTTTATTGAGGGTCTCCATCCCAGCATCCGGAGTAGTATGGCCAGGAATTGGAGATGGATATTTCTTATCAGCAGGTTGTGAGTATTGCCAGGAGATTCAAGGGCATGTTTGCCCGAGATAGAGAGGAGAGGGAGGCCAAGAGGTCTCGAGAGACTGGTTATTATTCTGGAGCTCGTGTCCCAACAGCTCTCCATGGTAGGGGTTATGTGAGCCGCCCCGTTCATTCAACTCTTCCAGTCTCCAGCGGTGTTCCAGCTCCTCCTAGGCCCTAGGAGCCTTATTATGCACCGCCAGTATCTAGTGTGCCTCCTGTACAGGGTGTTCCTAGTGGCCAGTCCAACAGACCTGGCCCGAGCTAGTCACAGCAGCCACGCCCTCCCAGAGCTTATTTTGAGTATGGTGACACTCTCCATGTGGTGAGGGATTGCCTCAGGATTATGAGGGGTGCACCTCCGTAGACTTCTCAGCCACAGCGTGCTCCACCAGGTCCTCAGGCTATGATTACAACACCAGTTGCCACCCCATATGCTCATCCAGCTTGAGGTGGAGGTCGGGGAGGTAGAGGTCGCCCTAGAGGGGGAGGCTAGGCCAGATATTACGCATTTCCTGCTCGTACAAAGGTAGTTACTTCTGATCCTGTCATTACAGGTATTGTTTCGGTCTATCATAGAGATGCGTAAGTATTATTTGACCTAGGCTCTACATATTCTTATGTGTCCTCTTATTTTGCCCCATATTTGAGCGTATCTCAGGATTCTTTGAGTTCCCCTATTTATGTGTCTACTCCTATGGGAGATTCTCTTGTTGTAGACCACGTGTATCGGTCATGTTTGATTGCTCTTAGTGGTTTTGAGACCAGAGCCAATTTATTATTGCTCAACATGGTGGACTTTGATATTATTTTAGGCATGGACTGGTTGTCGCCCCATTATGCTATTTTTGATTGTCACACTAAGACCGTGACGCTGGCTATGCTAGGATTTCCGTGATTTGAGTGGAGAGGTACCTTAAAGTATGCTCCCAGCAGAGTTATTTCATTTCTTAAAGCTCAATGAATGGTTGAGAAGGGGTGTGATGCGTATCTAGCTTATGTGAGAGATGTCAGTATTGATACCCCTACAGTTGAGTCAATTCCAGTAGTGAGGGACTTTCCAGATGTGTTCCCAGCTGATCTTTCGGGCATGCCACCCGACAGAGATATTGATTTGTTGTCGGGCACTCAGCCTATCTCTATTCATCCATATTGTATGGCTCCTGCTGAGTTAAAGGAGTTGAAGGAGCAGTTACATGAATTGCTTGATAATGGCTTCATTCGGCCCAGTGTATCACCTTGGGGTGCTACTATCTTATTTGTGAAGAAGAAGGATGGTTCTATGCGGATGTGTATTGATTACCGCCAGTTGAACAAAGTCACAGTAAAGAACAGGTATCCATTACCTCGTATTGATGACTTATTTGATCAATTATAGGGTGCCAAAGTGTTTTCCAAGATTGACTTACATTCAGGTTATCATCAGTTGAAGATTGGAGAGCCAGATATCCCAAAGACTGCTTTCAGGGCCAGATATGGTCACTATGAGTTTCTTGTTATGTCTTTTGGGATGACCAATGCCCCAGCAGCTTTTATGCACTTGATGCACAGTGTGTTTCGGCCTTATCTTGACTCATTCGTCATTGTGTTTATTGACGACATTCTGGTATACTCCCGGAGTCGGGAAGATCATGAGCAGCACCTGAGGACTGCACTTCAGAGAAAAGAAGTTATATGCAAAATTTTCAAAGTGTGAGTTTTGGCTAGACTCAGTGGCATTCTTGGGTCATATAGTATCGAGTGAAGGAATCCAGGTGGATTCGAAGAATATTGAAGCGGTGCAGAGTTGGCCCAGACCATCCTCAGCTACAGAGATCTAGAGTTTTCTTGGTTTAGCGGGGTATTACCGTCGTTTTGTAGAGGGATTCTCATCTATTGCAGCACCTATGACCAGGTTGGCCCAGAAGGGTGCTCCGTTCAGGTGGACAGAGGAATGTGAGGAGAACTTTTAGAAGCTCAAGACAGTTCTAACTACAGCCCCAGTATTGGTATTACCTACAGGTTCGGGGTCTTATACTGTATATTATGATGCACCGCGGATTAGTCTCGACGTGGTGTTGATGCAGGACGGTAGGGTGATTGCCTACGCGTCTAGACAGCTGAAGGTGCACGAAAAGAACTATACTGTCCACGACCATGATTTAGCAGCTATTGTTCATGTCTTGAAGATATCGCGGCATTATTTGTACGATTTTCCTTGTGAGATTTACACCGATCATCGGAGTTTGCAGCATCTGTTTAAGCAGAAAGATCTTAACTTACGTCAGCGGAGGTGGTTGGAGCTACTTAAGGATTATGATATCACTATTTTGTACCATCCTGTTAAGGCCAATGTGGTGGCCGATGCTTTGAGTCGCCGGGCAGAGAGTTTGGGGAGCTTAGCATATCTACCAGCAGCAGAGAGGCCCATAGCGTTGGATGTTCAGGCCTTAGCCAGCCAGTTTGTGAGATAAAATATTTCTGAGCCGAGTCGAGTATTGGCTTGTGTGATCTCTTGGTCTTCTCTTTATGATCGTATCAGGGAGCGTCAGTATGATAACCCCCATCTGCTTGTCCTTAAGGACACGGTCCAGCATGGTGATGCTAAGGAGGTCACTATTGGAGATGATGGTGCATTGAGGATGCAGGGCAGGCTATGTGTGCCCAATATAGATGGTTTGCGTGAGTTGATTCTCTAGGAGGCTCACAATTCGTGGTACTCTATTCATCTGGGTGCCGCAGAGATGTATCAGGACTTGAAACAGCATTACTGGTGGAGGAGAATGAAGAAGAACATAGTAGAGTATGTGGCTCGATGTCAGAATTGCCAGCAGGTAAAATATGAGCATCAGCGACCAGGTGGATTGCTTCAGAAGTTAGAGATTCCGGAGTGGAAATGGGAGCGGATCACTATGGATTTCGTGGTTGGACTCCCACGGACTCAGTGGAGGTTTGATGTAGTTTGGGTGATTGTGGATAGGTTGACCAAGTCGGCTCATTTCATTCCTGTGATGACTACCTATTCTTCCGAGCAACTAGCTCAAATATACATCCGTGAGATCGTCAGGCTTCATGGCATACTGGTATCTATTATCTTTGACCGGGGTACACAATTTACATCACGGTTCTGGAGAGTTGTACAGCATGAGTTGGGTAATCGGGTTGAGTTGAGCACAACCTTTCACCCTCAGACGGACGGGCAGTCCGAGAGCACTATTCAGATATTAGAGGACATGCTCCGTGCGTTTGTGATAGATTTTGGGGGTGCTTGGGACTAGTTCTTGCCACTTGCAGAGTTTGCTTACAGCAACAGTTATCAGTCCAGCATTCAGATGGCACCGTATGAGGCTCTGTATGGTAGGCGGTGTCGGTCCCCAGTGGGTTGGTTCGAGCCGGGCTATGCCAGATTATTGGGTACGGACTTGGTTCAGGATGCCTTGGAAAAGGTGAAGGTGATTCAGGATAGACTTCGCACAGCCCAGTCCAAATAGAAGAGTTATGCAGACCAGAAGGTTCGCGATGTGGCATTCATGGCTGGAGAGCGAGTCTTGCTCCAGGTTTCGCCTATGAAGGGCGTTATGAGGTTTGGAAAGAAGGGCAAGCTGAGCCCAAGGTTCATTGGTCCATTTGAGGTGTTGCGTCGAGTTGGGGAGGTTGCTTATAAGCTTGCCTTGCCTCCCAGTCTAGCAGGAGTTCATCCGGTATTCCATGTTTCTATGCTCTGGAAGTATCACGACGATCCCTCTCATGTGTTGGATTTAAGCTCAGTCCAGTTGGACAAGGATCTATCTTATGTTGAGGAGCCAGTGGCTATTTTAGACAAGCATGTCAGAAAGCTAAGATCAAAGAACATTGCTTCTGTGAAGGTTCAATGGATGGGACAGCCGGTCGAGGAGGCGACTTGGGAGACCGAGCATGTTATGCGCAGCCGTTACCCTCACATTTTCACCACTTCAGGTATGTCTTTATGCTCGTTAGAGGATGAACGATTATTTTTAGAGGGGAAGGATGTAATGACCCGGCCGGTCGTTTTGGAGAGTAATAGCCCATTTCCCCTATTTACTGCTTCTCCCATATCTATTTCTGCTATTGTGACTTGCCATGAGGTTTCGTTTTGGTTTTTGGAGTGATTTGGGAAACTTAGTCCCCTGTTGTGTTTCTGTGTACCGAGCTGTTACCTTCTATGATTTCATTGTTGTTAAATTTCAGCCTTTATTTTATTGCGGTATTACATTCTATATTATTTTATTATATATTTACCAGTAGGGCCCTGACCTGACCTCGTCACTACTCAACCGAGGTTAGGCTTGGCACTTACTGGGTACCGATTGTGGTGTACTCATGCTACTCTCTACACATGTTTTTCGTGTGCGGATCCAGGTGAACCTTATCAGCCGCACTATCAATAAGCCGGGACAGCTTTGGAGACTTCAAGGTATATTTTCCGCGTCCGCAGACCTCGGAGTCCCCTTCTACTCTTTCTCATGTCTATTATCTTCTGTATTTTTCCTTGTTAGACTCTGATGTATAGAGACACTAGATCTTTCCTTCTGTAGTTTGTGATTCACGATATTCCGGGTTTTGGGATTTGTTGTGTATTTTGAATAGTTGGTTAAATTTATATTTTTATTTCATTATTCTGCAAAAATGTTAGGCTTACCTAGTTGTAGAGACTAGGTGCCGTCACAACGTCACACGGAGGAGAAATTGGGTCGTGACAAGTTTGCCACAGGTAGTTTTACCAACAAAGAATGGCCTGTGCCTACAACAAGAAAGTGCGGCTCAAGATATTTGAAGTAGGGCAACTCGTTCTGAGGAGTATTCTTCCGCATCACGAGGAAGCTAAAGGAAAATTTGCCCCGAATTGGAAGATCCATACATTGTAACAAGAGTGCTGCCAAAAAGGAGTACTGTTTTTGGGAGACATCGAAGAAAATGTTCCCGATACAACTGTCAATGCAGACGCAGTCAAAAGGTACTATGTTTGACCCTTTACACAACTTTAATGCTCTCTAATTGGGATGACGAAGGCTTTCATTCTCACTACCCAAATACTATTAACCCTTTGCTAACCCTTTGAGCCAGATACTTTTTCCTTGGTCACCCTCTTTGGAACCTTGTATGTAATGAGAAAGAAAAAGAAAATAAAGGGATTGAAAAAAAAATGAAAAATGAAAAAAAAAAATAGAAGAAAAACAAAACAAAAATCAAAACAAGTTCAAGTTAGTTGAACTACGTCTGACCTGATTCCGAAAGGATACGTAGGCAGCCTCACTCTAGGGTTCGGTCAAACCAAAACAAAAATTCACATTTCCCCAAAAGTGAAAACTGGGGCAGATGTTACAATGGTTCGGTCATTTCGCCCGAAAGGTTCCAAAGTTGTAATTCAATCCAAATTTTTTTACCCAAATCCTTTCAAGTCCTTTCGATCAACTGGAGAGAATGTTCAAGAATTGGAGGATACGATTACTTGGATCAGATACAACCAAATGAGAGAAGTAAAATGAGAGAGTCCTATTAGTGAAAACCCTCATGGGAACTGTAGGGCTATGGTGAATAAAGAAAATAAAAATAAGAGAGTCTTGCTAGTGAAAACCCACAAATGGCACTATAAGACGATGGCGAGAAGAGAAATAAGAGAGGTCAACTAGTGAAAACTCACAAAGGGCATTGTTGATCGAAAAGAGGATCCACGCAGCCATGGCATCAACACAGTCCTGAGTAAAGTTTCTCGGTTTCAAGTCAAAAACTGTGATAAGTTTCTGAGAGTCGGACAGTTTACAAAGATCAGGCATCCAATCCAAAAGTCATGTCATGTTTATTGAAGCCCACATGTACTCCTAGATACGTTAGTCTTTCTGTTCCCCGAAAGGGACACCTCTTGTTTTAAACTCAATTTCTATTCCATTGTTTGTTTTTTCTTTGAATCCCTCTCAGTCTAACTTCGTTCCAAAAATAAGGCAAAGAAAAGACGGCAAGACCGATTTACTGGGTTCTCCTTTGAAGCGAGCTGATACTTTCAAAAAGGCGCCCAACCTCGGCAAGGGCATCAAGTCGACCCCAACTGGCTATGATTGGCCGATGCTTTGAAATTGAAAACTTTGAAGAAGTCAAAAGTGAAATACCCACAAAGGCAAAATAAAGTTAAAAAAAGGTTAAGTCCCACGCGGCCAACTATCATGGCAAAGTTTGGAAAAGGCAAAGGTTCTCCGAGATCAGAAATGCAGTCGGTATTCAGAAAATAACCAATTGCAGTTGAAATTATTAAAGAAGATGAGTCAAGATCAAGAGACTGAAATAATCAAGGCCACAAACCAACCACCATATTAAAAAATAACGAATCTTTCTTTGTTCAGAACAGGAACAGAACAATTTTAGGAAACAGTTCGTGAAAAGACGAACACCACCAAGTGAAGTTCTCAAATCCTTGATTTTCTTCCAATATACATGTAATCGTGTTATTTTTAGTTTCATTACAGGGAATCAATACCCTATCTTCAATACAGGGTACTACATCCTCTGGTTGCATTACTTTCTGCCAAAATAGAGTACGACATTCCCTAGTAGCATCCTAGAGTGCCACAAGCCTCATATTATTGCCAACACAGGGTACTACATCTCCTGATTATATTTCTTGTTGCAAACATAGGGTACGACATTCCTTAGTAGCATCCCAGAGTGCCAAGAGCCTCACCTTATTGCCAACACAGGGTACTGCATCCCCTGGTTGCATTTTTTGTTACAAACATAGGGTACGACATTCCCTAGTAGCATCCCAGAGTGCCAAGAGCCTCACCTTATTGCCAATACAGGGGACTACATCCCCTTGTTGTATTACTTTCTGCCAAAATAGGATAAGACATTCCCTAGAGCATCCTAGAGTGCCACAAGCCTCATCTTATTGCCAACACAGGGTGTTACATCCCCTGGTTGCATTTATTGTTGCAAACATAGGGTACGACATTCCCTAGTAGCATCCCAGAGTGCCAAGAGCCTCACCTTATTGCCAACACAGGGTACTACATCCCCTGGTTGCATTTCTTGTTGCAAACATAGGGTACGACATTCCCTAGTAGCATCCCAGAGTGCCAAGAGCCTCACCTTATTGCCAACACAGGGTACTACATCCCCTGGTTGCATTTCTTATTGCAAACATAGGGTACGACATTCCCTAGTAGCATCTCAGAGCGCCACGCGCCTCATATTATTGCCAACATAGGGTACAACATCCCCTGTTGCATTTATTGCCACCTACATAGGGTACGACATTCCCTAGTAGGATCTTAAAGAGCCAAGAGCCTCACCTTATTGCCAACACAGGGTACTACATCCCCTGGTTGCATTTTTTATTGCAAACATAGGGTACGACATTCCCTAGTAGCATCCTAGAGTGCCACGAGCCTCATCTTATTGCCAACACAGGGTACTACATCCCCTGGCTGCATTACTTTCTGCCAACATAGGGTATGACATTCTCTAGTAGCATCTCAGAGCGTCACGAGCCTCATCTTATTGTCAACATAGGGTACTACATCCCCTGGTTGCCTTCCTTCTTGTTAACATAGGGTACGCCATCCCCTATTATTCAAAAAAAAAACCGTGTCTTTTTCAATTCTTTATTCTGCAATAGCAAAGATAGATTTATGTATTTTCAATAACTCGCAAAAATTTCCTAGTGCAAATTGCGGCAGAAAATTTTTGTTTATTTTGTTTGTTTGTGATGGCTTGTAGGTTTTTCTGCAAAGTACGGATTGGATGTGAAAGAAAGGATTCCAGCTCTAGCCAAAGAAAGTGGAATGTTTAATCTCAATACCAGCCGAACCAGTTTTGACATAATGCATGCAGAGATATAGGATCTCAAGATCCATCTTCTCATCATCTGATCAAGAAACATGCCTTTGAGAATATTTCCTAGTCTGTTGCATCGAGAACATCAAGTTTTAGTCTAAAGTCAATAGGGGAAGCAAGTCAAGAATCAAGACAAGACTCCAGATGGCATTTAGATTTCAAGAGTATGCAATCTTCATTTTGATGTAATAGTAGGAACCGCGGACCGGGACTTCGACGGAAATTCGCTCGACTCTCCATCTAAGCATACTCCACCACTCTTCTTCCACTTGAACTACACGTAACCTGATTCCCTTATAGCCCGGGATATGTAGGATGCCTAAAACCAAGGCTCGGTCGCGATGCCTTCTTTTCACTTCTTTTTCCTGTTAAATAATAGGGTGGTCAAAAATCAGCCACCTTGTTCATTTTCTTTGCCTGAAAATTCTTCATGTTTTCAAGCAAAGAGGGGCATGCTGTAAACACCTTTGACCGCACCCAAATTCGATACTATTTTAGTGTAAATATTTCTTTTAGGTCTAATATTAATATTTTAAATTTTTATCTTACTCTTAATAGGTTTTATTTGAAAAACAAATATATTAAAAACTACAAAAAATATTCACATTCTTAGGGTATAAGTTTATTTCTATTTATAAGAGAAAAGAAAATTTATAAAAAATATTTGATTTTTTTAATTTGAATTCAAATAAGTAAGCTATGGTATCTTTTCTTAGTAGTATTTAAATTATATGTAAATATTTAGTTTTTTTTCAAATATATTTTCTTAGTCTAAAAGAAGTGGGTTCATATTTTTATTATATATTTTACTTTATTTTTTAGAAGTAAATAAAATAACATTAAAAAAAGATCCTAGCTAAACCTACATCCTTTACCCCCTAAGAATTCCTTTTCCCCATGATCTGCTCCTTTCCCTAATCCCCACACTCCCTCACGTCCCCTCTCCCCACTCACAGCACACACCTCACAATCCCCCCACATTCTCACTCTTCTTCTCCATCAACACACACACTATTACGCATTCTCTGTATAAGTCATACATTTTAGATTAGTAGGGGGATTTTTGAAAAGGACAGAAAATTAAGAAAGAAGAAAAGAACGAGAGAAGAGCAGTGTCTGATAAGGAAAAGGGAACAACTTTCAGCCATGGAATCCACTACAAATCACCATTTTTAACATACCATTAATACCCCATAGCAGTAGTTCATCCTTTTTCTTCGATAACCAGCCACAAAATCCAACTAAAAGTTAAAATAATCCTAAACATCATTGAAACACCCGGCGAAGCATTACTATTTGGTTTCGCGTCGAGGTTCACGGAGCAGCGAGGTTTCCAGCAAAGCTCTGTTAGAGAGGTCCCTCAAGTTTTCCAGTCCAATTTTAGTAAAAGATTCTTGCTTTTTCTCTATTTGCGTTCATCTCGCGTTGATTTTGTCCACTGCTCTGTAAGCTTGCTTGGATTTTCTTAATATTAAAAGGTTTCATAGGTCCGTTCTTCTTTCCTTCACTGTTTTACTCTTTAATATCGTACTTTGTCAACTTTCCTTAATCTCTTATGATTGTGTTGCTTGAATGCTTGTGTTAGTTCGTGAAAAAGAAAATCTTACTCAAAGCATGATGGTTTGGCTTATCTCATTAAATTTTGGTGTAGTGCTTAATGTGTTGTTCTCTTTAAATAAGTCCTTATAAGTTAGTTTATTGTTATTATTATCTTTATTTCATGAAAGTTCGAATAAGAACCAATAAGGTTATATTAATGTCATAGGCCATTTGGTATCGTGCTTATAATAATGATAATCATATAATGAGGAAAATTAATTGTTAATTAATAAGGATTAGGATCACAATGCCATTAGTTGTTTTTTGAACCAAATGGAACAATCATAAATACGTTAGAAAAGCTTGAGACGCACTTTAAATATTAGCACATGTGTTCATACCCGAACCTTGGATTGATATGCTTAAGTAATAAAAGGGTCATGTGTGCATTCCTGCCGCTTCTCGATGCCTTTAAATTTAAAATAATTATGTTTTAATCATGTGTACATTCCGTACTTTGGTTTAACATCTAATTTCAAAGAAGTAACTTGTGTGCGTACCGCATCTAGATCAAAATAATTAATAAAAATACAATAATTAATTAAGCGATAATATACACATCACAACCAGTAATATACAAGCATAGCCAAGAATTGATTTCAACCTTACGTTAGTCAATAAAAATGACTGTGCTAGAACCACGGGACTCGAGGAATGCCTTGCACCTTCCCCTCGGTCAACAGAATTCCTTACTCAATCTTCTGTTTTTGTAGACCATAAATAAAGAGTTAAAGCTTCCGTTTGATAAGGGATTCAAATAAAAGGTGACTTGGAACACCAAAACTCAATTCCAAGTGGCGACTCCAAATAATATATAATCCCTTTTCAAAACGTCACTTTAATTGAAAAAACTTTTCTAACTCAACCTCGTAATAGGGTTGCGTGGAAAAAAAAAGAGGTGTGACACTACTCATGAGTGTCAAGCCTCAACTAAGAAAGTTAATGTTGTTGAAAATTATAACTTCAATGCAATGGATCAGAGATACCTTGGTTTTTCATGGAGTTCATCTGGGGGTACAGTGAATGCATGGCAACAGAATAATTCCAGACCTCAGGGACAAAGGGCGCATGGGTTTCCAAAATCAGCAGAGGCCACAATTTCAGCCTCAGCAGCTCATTCAGTCTGGCTTGGAAGATCTCATGAAGGCCTTTATTCAGAAAACTGATGAGAAGCTTGAAATTCATAGCGCAACTATAAGGGAACATGGAGCAGCTATCAAAGAACTTGGCACATGGCTGCGAAATTTGAAAAAGCAAGTGGGACAAATTACAACCATATTATCTAAAAAGATCCCAGGTACTTTGCCAGTTGATACTAAAAGAAACCCCAAGGAGATGGTAAATGTTGTAACTCTGAGAAGCAGGCAAGTATTGGAAGAGCCCACCCAAGTTCAAAAAGAGGTGGTACCTGAAAAAGAAAGTGGGGAGCAGATGAAAAATGAAGTTGATAAGAAGAAGAAAGGCAAGAAATGAGCTGAGAAAAAGAAGAAGGAGGAAACTTCAAGAAGGGAGGAATCTAATGAGAGCGAGCATATGCCTGCTCTACCCTTTCCCCAAAAGCTTTATAGAGAGAAGTCAGACAAGCAATTTGAGAGATTTTTGGATATGTTGAAACAAGTTAATGTAAATTTTCTATTCACAGAGGTGCTCTCCCAAATGCCAGCTTATGCTAAGTTCTTGAAGGAAATCCTGACAAAGAAGTGGAAGATATAAGAGACCCTAGTGTTCAAGCTCACAGAGCACTGCAGCGCAATCTTGCAAAATAAACTTCCACAAAAGTGTAGATATCCAGGGAGTTTTACTATACCTTACTCATTAGGCACTCTTAATTTTGATAAGTCTTTATGTGATTCGGGTGCCTCAATTAATTTAATGCCTTTGTCTACTTACAGGAAGCTGGAGAATGAGATTTGAGAGATAAGGTCGGTACCACTATCTTTGCAGCTGGCAGACCAAACAACTATCATACCCGAGGAGATAGTGGAGGATGTCTTAATTCGTGTAGATAAGTTTGTATTTCTTGAAGATTTCATAGTGGTGAAGATGGAAGAGAACAAAGAGGCCCCCCTTATCTTAGGAAGACCACTCTTAGCAACAGGTAGAGTAATATTGGATATACATGATAGAAAATTCATGCTTAGAGTGGGTGAAGAGACCGTGACGTTCGAGATGAATGTGGAGACAGGGGTGATAAAGGAGAAGTCAGCTGCAAGTGTTGAGTGGAAGGTGAAGGGTTCAAAAGAGAAGGATGCAGTGAAATAAAAGTGTGGGGTGTACCCCAAGAAGGCTAAGAAGAAGTTGTCTGTATGGATGTGTGTGTTGGTTCGGGCGCGTGGAATGGAGCCCGACTTCGACTCAGACCCCGACTGAAAATTCAGGGAAGTTTCTTTGACCTTATGCTTTTCAATTGTGTGTCATGGAGACATGCCACAACTTGAAGTGTGGGGTGGGGAAAATTGTATGTTGTATGTATTTGTATTAGTAATTTAGTTTTGTTGTTTTAGTAGTAGAAATAGAAAAAAAAAATTAAAATTTTTGACTTTTCCCGATGATGGATATCATTCGACGGGTTTCTTGAGGGATTAAAGTCGAAAGAAAAAGACAAAAAGATATTCTTTTGTTAGGTAGTATAATAATTCCCCCTTAATTTTTCTTAGTGCCGCGGTTCTTTTCCAAGGGTTTTGTTTGAACCAGGTGTAGTTAGTTTTTAATTTTTGTTAGTAGTAGGGAATCTTATGTTGTGTTTTGAACTGAAGGCAATATCTCTTAACTTTATTATACCTTGAGAATAGTGAGTGCTTTAGTTGTGACGCTTAGGCTCAGTTTTTGACTCCTGTATGAGTACTTTAAATTGCATAATTTTAACTTTGCTTAACTGCTTTGACTAGAGTGTCATGATAGTCCAATCTTGAGTGAGTTATGTGCCATGTATGTGTGAGGTTTTGTGTATTCTGTGCACTGTATTTGATGTCTAGAACTTGTCCCCTGTGTTTGCAAACCGAAATAGTAGTTTTATTCAGTCTTGGAAGTGATATAGGCATTTCTTTGTTGAGCCAGTTATATGCTTTTACCCAACTAATTATTATGTATTTAGTTAACCCCTTTGAGCCTATAATCCTGTTTTTTTGGTAACCACATTACAAGTCTTACCCATTTGTTTGAATTAACCATCTATTTGAACCATATACCTCTCATGAGCACTTAAAATTGTTATGAACTTTGTAAAAGTTGGAGTGTGGGGTGGTTGGTTTGGCTTTTGAGTAGAACTAATGAAATAAGGAGAAAGGTGCATTGTATTGAAAAAGTAAGATCCACTTGAATCGAAAAAGGAAAAAAATGTTATATGATTGTGCAAAAATATTCTATGATAGTGGTAACTCTTGATGTAATTGTGCTTAAAGCAGTAGGGAGTTAATGCATATTTAGGTGAAGGTGGAGTATGGTTTAACATAAGTGTGGGATTTTGAATGTTATATTATATGTATGAAAGTGCTTAGGGAGGTGTAGTCACTCTTATATCTAAATGTATCATACACATCCCGTGGCCTACATTACAACCTAGTAAAGTCCTACTTGATCCTTGACTGAATGAGCTCGATTAGTTGAGTAGTACACTAAGGGCAAGCCTATGGTGCATCTTTTGTGGCATATGAATGTTATTTATGAGAGGGAGTGAATTCTTTCTATCTTAAGTTCCTAATTGTTCTTAAATTTATTGCGTGTGGAACTACTCTCTATTGTTGTGAGGGCATTTGATTCATGAAGGAAAGGTAATATTGTTGACCTCTGTGTTAGAGTAAGTGAACGGGTTATAAATAATGCATTGTACTTGTGAGTCAAATCTTGAGGCTAGGATGTTATGTTATTGTGCTTAATCTATTTTAATTGTTCTTGGTGTAATGAGTTAGGAGAGTTGTTTTAAAATGCCGTGTCGTTATAGAGTGTAATTTGATTGCTCGAGGACTAGCAATGGTTTAAGTGTGGGGTGTTGATGGTAGGCTATAATCTCACATTTTAGTCGCTTATTGTACTCTAACTTACTGCACTTTAATTGAGTTTGAGCTTTAATCGCTAGTGTTCTGCACTAATTATGTATTTTATGCCTTGTAAGAGGATTTCGAGCTATGTAGATATTACAGAATGAATTTGAGCTATTTGGAGCTTTGAAGTCTGAGTAAAAGCCCAAGGTATTAAGCCAGGATCGCGTTCGGGGGTCAAACACTACGTCTAGATGTCAAAATCGAAGCAAAAAGCCAGACTCTGAGACACGTGTACAACCACGGCGCGTGGGGCGGTGTGTGGGGCGGCGCGTGGGGCACCACGCCTGTACATTATCCGGCTGCCTGACAGATTTTAACTCTCTAAACTTTCCCACTAACGCACTGCGTGGGCGGCGCGCCTGTGCAATTTTTACAGAGTATTTTCCTATTTCGCGCGGGAGAAGGTATTTTCGTTTGGGCCTGACCCTACTTGGTATATATATACATAGAAAAATGTTATTTTGGGGGACGTTTGACACATCTAAGCCAAAAGGAGGCTAGAAAGGAGGTGGAGAAGCGAAAGCACAAGGAATTCATCATTCAATCCTCACTCAAGACAAGAGTTTGGATCGTTTTAAGCTTTTCTTTTTATTTGTGATGAATTACTCCATATCTATGGAGTAGTTCTCTTTAGGATTGATGGATTTGTTGTATTGATAATTATTTATGGATATTAACTCTAGTTCTTATGCATTGAATCGTTTTGGGTGTTTTAATTGTTGCATCTATATTTGCATGTTCATGTAAACGAGAGAGGCATAACTTGTGATAACTTTGCATTATCTTGTGGGTTGAGTTCATTAATTCTTCTTAGTAATCGAAAGAGGCTAGTTGAATCATTGATTAAACCTAGTTAGGAGGATAATCTAAAGAGGTTCTCCTAAAGACCAATCCGCTATGAATTCTTGCATATTTTCACCGAACTTAATTTGGTTCACATTGTGAGGTTGAGACTTAATCGAGATTAGGAGTTTCTACTAAACGTTTGAACTAATAATTGAGTAAATTCGAGAGACTCACTTGAACATTAGAAGTGAATTAACTAGAGTTAAAAACCCATAAAATTATCTTGTACCTATCCAATCAATCTCTATTTTCTCCCACTGATATCTTCTTTGCTTACTTTTGTTTCGATTGTCATTCGTCAATTAGCTTTAAATTCTTAGTAAATTTTAGTTTTTAATCTGGATACGATATTATATTATACTATATTCGACTAGCGGGCATATTTTAGTGTGTGTTTTGCGCTCATCAGGTCTCCACTTCTTAGTTGATATTATTTTAGACATAGAGTCTCTACTCCCTAGTCCCCTTTTCAACATTGGGTATCCACTCCCTAGTTGATTTTATTTTAGACATAGGGTCTCCACTCCCTAGTCGTCCTTTCCAACATAGGTTCTCCACTCCCTAGTTGATTTTATTTGAGACATAGGGTCTTCACTCCCTAGTCGCCCTTTTCAACATAGGGTATCTACTCCCTAGTTGACATTATTTCAGGCATAGGGTCTCCACTCGCTAGTCGTTTTTCCAACATTGGGTCTCCACTCCCTAGTTGATGCTATTTTAGACATAGGGTCTCCTCTCTCTAGTCTCTTTTCTAACATAGGGTCTCCACTCCCTAGTTGATTTTATTTTAGACATAGGGTCTCCACTCCCTGGTCTCTTTTCCAACATAGGATCTTCACTCTTTAGTTAATTTTATTTTAGACATAGGGTCTCCACTCCCTAGTCTCTTTTCCAACATAGGGTCTCCACTCCCTAGTTGATTTTATTTTTAGATATAGGGTCTCCACTCCTTAGTCTCCTTTTCCAACATAGGGTCTTCACTCCATAGTTGATTTTATTTTAGACATAGGTTCTCCACTCCCTAGTTTCTTTTCCAACATAGACCACTCCCTAGTTGATTTTATTTTAGACATAGGGTCTCCACCCCCTAGTCTCTTTTCCAACATAGGGTCTCCACTCCCTACTTAATATTGTTTTAGACATAGGGTCTCCACTCCCTAGTCTCCTTTTCCAACACAGGGTCTCCACTCCCTAATTGATTTTATTTTATACATAGGGTCTCCATGCCCTAGTCTCTTTTCCAACATAGGGTCTCCACTCCCCAGTTGATATTATTTTAGACATAGGATCTCCACTCCCTAGTCTCGTTTTCCAACATAGGGTCTTCACTCCCAAGTTGATTTCATTTTAGACATAGGGTCTCCATTCTCTAGTCTTTCTTTCCAACATAGGGTCTCCACACCCTAGTTGATGATATTTTAGACATAGGATCTCCATTCTCTAGTCTTCCTTTCTAACATAGGGTCTCCACTCCTCAGTTGACTTTATTTTAGACATAGGTTCTCCACTCCCTAGTCTCTTTTCCAACATAGGGTCTCCACTCCCTAGTTGACGTTATTTCAGACATAGGGTCTCCACTCGCTAGTCTCTTTTCCAACATTGGGTCTCCACTCCCTAGTTGATGTTATTTTAGACATATGGTCTCCTCTCTCTAGTCTCTTTTCTAACATAGGGTCTCCACTCCCTAGTTGACTTTATTTTAAACATAGGGACTCCACTCCCTAGTTGATTTTATTTTTAGATATAGGGTCTCCATTCCCTAGTCTCCTTTTCCAACATAGGGTCTCCACTCCTTAGTTGATTTTATTTTAGACATAGGGTCTCCACTCCCTAGTCTCTTTTCCAACATAGGGTATGCACTCCCTAGTTGATTTCATTTTAGACATAGGGTCTCCACTCCTTAGTCTTTTTTCTAACATAGGGTCTCCACTCCATATTTGATGTTTTTTAGACATATGGTCTCCACTCCTTAGTCTCCCTTTCTAAAATAGAGTCTTCACTCCCTAGTTGATTTTACTTTATACATAGGGTTTCCACTGCCTAGTCTCTTTTCCATCATAGGGTCCTCACTCCCTAGTTGATGATATTTTAGATATAGGATCTCCACTCCCTAGTCTTCCTTTCCAACATAGGGTTTCTACTCCCTAGTTGATTTTATTTTAGACATAGGGTCTCCACTCCCTAGTCTTCTTTTCCAACATAGGATCTCCACTCCCTAGTTGATATTTCCCAGCATAAGGTTAACCAATCCTTAGTTGAGGCATCATTTTGACATTTAAAAATCATCATTATCTTTTTAGGCTACACCATCCCGACCTTTTATTATTTTATATAAAGAAGTAGTTTAGAATTTTGTTACAATAACTCACGAAACTTTTCTAGTGAAAACTGGGATAGAAAACTTTCGTTCGTTTTGGTGTCTGCGCAGGTTTTATCTCGAGGCACGGAGTTCGAGATGACTAAAAAAAGAAGTCACAACCCAAATAAAGAAAAGAAAAGGAAAAGAAGGGAATCCAAAATGCATAAGCGGATGAAAGGATGTGGACTGTTCAAGACATGACTGAAGTCACGAGCATTGCATTACCCGTTTTGATCAAAAGAAGCCTTAGAAGAATGAACTAGCACCTGCACCTAGCAAGCATCAAGGTTCAAATCAAAAATTTGCATGATTCTCCATTCAAGACCCAAAATCAAGCTTTAGAAGACTTATAGATAGGAATCTTGTAACTCATAGCTGATAGGCTTGTTTAATTTCTTATGATTTTGATTTTGATGTAATAACAAGACCACGGACTGGAGCCTCGACGGAACCTCACTCGACTCTCGAACTTATCATTCCATTACTCTCTTTGAACTACACACGACCTGATTCCCTTATAACCCGAGATATATAGGTTGTCCAAAATCAGGACTCGGTGGCACCTTTTTATTTTATTTTCTTCCTCTTTTGAATAACGATATGGTCAAAAATTAGTAACATGGCTCACTTTGTCTTTTTCTGAAAACTCTTCATGTTTTCAAGCAAAGAGGGGCATGCTATGAGCACCTAATTTTTTACCATAATCGGATTTTTTACCTCTTTCTAGTGTGTTAATATTCTTTGAGTTTAATCTACATATTTTAGCTTTTGTTTTACCTTTTATAGTTTTTTCTTAGGAAATTAAAACTCACAAAGATTCACATTTTTTAATTACTAGTTTTATTTTAATTTGCAAAAGAAAAGAGATTCACAAAAATATGTTTTTCCTTCTAATTTTGGTAAGACTAGCAATTTTATAACTTTTTCCTTAATAGTTTCTTATATTTTTCTAGTTTTTAGTTTTAGTGTAGTATCTTTAATTTTGATTATCTTTAATAAATAAAAAAAGGAAAAAAGAACTAATGCAAAAATGTCACCTAGAAGATTTTTCCATATCTTTTGTAACAAACTCACATGCTCTCACTAAAAGCTCGGATGCACTTACATACTCTTATTTTCTTAGCCACCAATTAATCCCTATACCTACACCTATATATCTTTCACTCACTCACACAATTAAAAGAACACACACAAAAGAGAGGGGGCACAAGAAACAGATATAGGAAAATGAAAAAGTGCGAGAAAAGCCGCCTCCCTGTTGCTTCTCTTCCTTCAGTACTAATTCATCTTCTTCCTCCACCATTCCTCACCATGGAAGAACTACGAAGCTCCAAACATCTACCCATATAAATCTCACAAAATCAACCACCAAAAGCCATGAAACACCTCTGTTTCTCACCCCCAAAACTAGCCCCAATTACACAGCCAAAACACTGCTGAAAAACAGCCACCCAAACAGCTCCAAAACAGCCTTAAACAACTCCTAAACACTCATAAAAACCAGTTGTAGCACCACTATAGAACACCATGAAATCACTCATGATAGAGTTGGGGTTAGCCCCATCGATTTGGGGTTCGAATTCACCTTTCCGTCGCCGGTAAAGGTCGCTAGTTCGAGGTTATGTTCGAGTTTTCTTCTGGTTTGTTTAGTGTTGCGTGGTTTCGTTTTGTTCTAGAAGAACGATTATTGAGTTGTATCCATTTCATGAAGAAATTTTTCTTCTTAGTTTATTGACAGAATTTCCATATCAAAAGTTCATTTCCTTTAATCTATTGTTTACCTTAGATGAATGTTTCTATTGGTTTAGTTTTTGTTTAAATATTTCATTGTTTTTGACTTTGTTTGTTTGATTCATATCAATTCTATTAGCAAAGAAAAATTAAAAATTAAAATTTCTCCATGTGTGTTGTTTGTTGAGTTAAGTGAGAATAAACCAAGGTAATAGGTGTGGGAATATCGGGCTATATCATGCTAGATTAGATTAATTGGGATGTGGGGGTTTGAGTTGAAACAGACTTCCGGGTTTTGCTTGTTGGGCCATTGTGTAATCTTGAAGTTGGAAATGAGACGTTGACCCAATGAGTTTAGTCCGCCGGCCCAATAACTCTAGTATTTACATAGAAAACTAGTCCATGCTTCCATAATAGGTGAATGCCTCATTACTTCCAAAACCAAATATCGCTTAGTAACTAATTGCATCGTAGTTTGCTTCAGGCGCGAGTTAATCTATCATCGTGGTTATGTACACGTTCGCGTGACATAATTATGATTCCAGCAGTAAATCAAGGTATGTGTTCGTGCAACTTTGGACGAAACAATCTTAATATTAATAAAGTGTTATTAATTGTGTACACGTATGCATGACATAATTTTTAGCATACCAAATAAACGGATTCACACACACGTGATTCGTTTTAAAAGATAATTCCATAACGCCATAATGAAAAGCGGTAAAAGATAAAATACACAGGTTCAAAAATACATAATTAAATAATTAATTAAGCCAGGTATGATTAAAAGCGACCGTGCTAGAACCATAGAACTTGGGAGTGCCTCACACCTTCTCCCGGGTTAACAGAATTTCTTACCCGGTCTTCTATGTTCGCGGACCATAAATAGAGTCAATTTTCTCGATTTGAGATTTTAAAATAAATAGGTGACTTGGGACACCATAATAATTATCCTAAGTGGCGACTCTAATTAAATAAATAATCTTATTTCGAATAATGTCATTTTAATTAGAAAAAACTCCTTATCCCTCGGAAAAAAGAAGGTTGCCACTGAAATGATTCGAAATGGGTACAAGCCCGGAAAGGGGCTCGGGGTATCTCTGCAGGGCATTACTGAGCCTATTATCCCAATCGCTAATGAGAAGTGTTTTGGTGTGAGTTTCCGAGCCTATTATCCCAATCGCCATTTTGCTAACCTTCCAGTGGGCATTGGCTTCTGGAATATATATATACTTCAAAGGATCCATCCTAGTTATGAGATATGTTGTATAAGCCAGCAAGTAATGTCTGAGCTTTTGGGCGAGCCAAGTTAGGGCGCAACAAGTTCTTTCCAACAAAGTGTACTTGGCTTCATAACTGGTGAACTACTTGCTCATATAGATATGGCTTGTTCTCTCTTTCCGGTCACATCGTGTTGCCCCAAGACACAATAAAAAGAATTTCCAGGACTGTCAGATACAAGAACAAAGGTCTTCCTGGCTCGGGTGGAACCAACACTGGCGGATTTGACATATATTCTTTGATTATTTCAAAAGCTTCTTGACACTCATCTGTCCATTCGATTGTCGTGCCTTTCTTTAACAGCTTAAATATGAGCTCAAAGGTGGTAGTAAGTTGAGCGATGAATCTACTGATGTAACTCAAATCTCGGTAATCAACACACACCCGGATTTTTCCATCTTTCTTCGGCACTGGAACCACATTGGCCAACCACGTGGTGTACCGGACCACTCGGATCACACCAGCTTTCAGTTGTTTCATAACTTCTTCCTTGATCTTATCACTAATATTGGTTTTGAACTTTCTTTGCTTCTATTGGACGGGTGGATAACCGGGATAGGTAGGCAATTTATATACCACCAAATCAATGCTCAGTCCTGGCATATTATCATAAGACCATGCGAACACGTCTTTGAATTCAAACAAAATTTGGATCAAGGCGCCTCTGGTTCTTTCGTCAGCATGAATGCTTATCATGGTTTCTCGGATCTCTTCTGAACTGCCCAAATTAACTGGCTCAATTTTATTTAAGTTTGGCTTTGGCTTATTCTCAAATTTTTTCAATTCTCGATTTATTTCCCTAAAAGCCTATTCTTCGTCATATTCTAGCTCTTGATTCATTATTTCAAAGTTAGACAGTGTTTTAGGATCTGGGCATAAAGTCCGCAAGCATGTCATATTATTTAAATCCGCATTATTAGAACTGAAAAGAAAAAGATAATAAAATAGCAAAATCAGAACAAAAGAAAAGAGACCTCTATGGACGATGAAATATTGATTCCGTTTCATTGAATTGAAGATATGAGGGTTTATATTAGAAATAAAATACAATAAAGTAAAAAATTTGAGTTACACCTTGAAATAACTCGTAATGTAGAAGAGATGGCAAGAATGAACTACTGGGACTACCACCTGATGGGAAATGGGGTAACCTCCCAGTTCTGGAGCTTGAAATCCGGCCCCACATACTGCACCTCGGCATTGCTCGTACCTTCCCCTCGATGGACCATGTGAGACTCATATAGCATTTGTTTTAAGGCTTCGCAAATATCATCGACGTCAGCCGTGAAAGCCTCCTCTTGTTCTTCCACATACTTTGGTTTGACAAATGATTGGGCGAGACGTGGAATGGGGTGGGACAGGACCCACCCGTTTTCTTTGCGCTTATTAGCCCAGGTTCTTGTTACAACCCATATTCGCGTATGTTAAATCACGCCATAAGTTAGTCGATGTAAATCTGAGAAGAGATTATCTTTGAGATAGTAAAACTAGAGGTGATTAATATTCCCAAGAGGTCATATTCTAAGGTATTTTAATCATATAATATCCATATCATAAGTCTTGAAGTCAAACGAGTTATGAAACAAAAGTCGACAAAGTTGTCGTAATTTAAGTTCATAATTTTACTAAAACTTTAGGTCAACTAAGCTTTTCTCCCAATTTAATTGTAATTAATGGGTTATCTACCCACAAAATTGAAGATCTATGAGTCTAGTTTCCAATGCATTAAACCGTTTGTCGATACAATCTCGACGTAGAGAGATATTTACATTTTTGCGAGACTACGTCAAGCAGCTCTCTATGGGGCCCACATAGGCGGTTGAGACATATGGATATATATAACACGCCTCAACCTCTTTTTAAGTCATTATTTTTCAGTATATTCAGACCTTAGAACCCTAAAAAAACTCTCTCAAGGTTCTCTCATGATCCAAGACTAAAACAAAGGGCAAACAACACAAATCAAGTATCGGGAATCCAGTGGCGCTAGTAAGTTTCTTATTCTTCTTGTTGTTGCTGATTTTTGTGTTGCTCCAGATCATGTGGGAGGTTGTTTTAAGTGGTTTATGTTCTGTTAAATACTCCCTCATGTTTTTAATATCAACCCTAGGTTATTTCAAGTCTCCTAAAGTGATTCTAGCGCCGAAAAAAACCCTAATTGATTGCTAGTTTCGCTTTCTTGTTTTTGTGGCAGCATTGGAGGGATATTTCATAGTCAATTAAGGTCAAATTGGAGTTGTTCTTGTCTTTTTAAAGGAAAGGAACCTCTTACACTACATGTATTTAAGATTATTCAATTTACGGCTAAGTCGTTGAAGCTAGAACTTATGAGATATATATCGAAAGGCTTGTTAGTAATGTTGTTGGTTGGTGGACTATTTTGTGAGGCTCAATATGATTATTATTGATATTGTTTGGTCTGTTTAGTGGTTGTTTTAACTTGTGGGAAGTCATATAAATAGGGAAGGTGCTGTCCGTTTCATCGTAAAATAGGTTGCGGTCGATACATAATAGTTATGACGCTTAAATGATAACGATAGTATCATTTCTCTTATTGTAGACTAAGGAGTTTTGACAATTGCATAGCTTGAGATTGGGGCAGTATATACAAGGTATGTGAGGCTATCCCTTTCCTTCTTTTGCACGACTCCGATTGTACATAATGTAATGAACGAGCTTCCAAAGATACTCCACTCTTAGAAGCTAGCAGTACTTACATTGTTTCCCTTCTTATGGAACGATTGATGTTGATGTTACTTCTCTTATTCTTATGTTATCAATGTTGTTGGTACTTCCTGATTCTTATAAGATTCTTGATAAAGAGTTAATCCTAATAATGTGTACGGATGATACCGACCTTACGTCACTCCGAAAGGTTCAAAATATGATTCTAATGAGTTCAGCACACATCATATATATATGTATCTATTTTACGCTACCGAGCCGCGCTATAGTTGGACGGGTACGGTACCTATTATGCAACCGCTGATCAGTTGAGTTTTACCGAGCTCTACGTGACCGGGTACGATTCTATCGAGCCTTATGATGGCTGGGTACGTTTTTTACCGAGCCTATTACGGCCGGGTACGATATGATGATAATGATGCCCACAGAGGTGTATGTTTTAAAAGTTTATATGTGTGTGTGTGTGTGTGTGTGTGTGTATATATATATATATATATATATATATATATATATGTATATGTATCATGCATTTCATGTCAGTAGCCCTCAGAGGTACCCAGATGTTACAGGTTGTATATTCTCTATCCTTGTTTACATTACCATTCTTACTTATGCTTTCCTGCCTTACTTACTCAGTACTTTATTCGTACTTCGTCCTTTTTATTTGTGGACGATGCATGTAGTGTTGCAGGTCCTAATAGACAGGTAGGCGAAGCTCCCCCACCATAGTAGGCTGCCCAGTTTAGCGGTAATTGGCGGGATCCCTTCTCCAGACTTACCGTGGTCTTGGTATGAATTTTTGTTATAGACATTATAGGTATGTCGGGGCCCTGTTCCGGCAATGTTGCAGCACTTATGTTTCTTTAGAGGCTCATAGATAGGTGTCGACTCGTACATAGTTTGTATTGCCTTGTCGATTGATTTTTGTTGTATAGTCTCCCATGGCAGCTTGTCAGCTCGTACCTTATACATAGCTTCATGATAGCCTTATCAGCCCATGTTATATATGTTCATGTCATTATCTGTCATTATTGGTTGTTTAGGATTCATGTCTACCATTTATATTGATCTCGTCGGCCCTTATATATAACAAGAAATGTTAGATAAAATGTGCGTTGGTGCTCGGCAAGTATGGCCCGGGTGCCAGTCATGGCCCTCCAGTTTGGGTCGTGACAAACTTGGTATCAGAGCAAGTCTGTCCTAGGGGTTGTCTATGAGTCGTGTCTAGTAGAGTCTTGATTATGGATATATAGCGCGCCACATTTATAATCAGGAGGCTACATGACATTTAGGGTTGTTACCTTCTTCTTGAATCTAGATCGTGCATAGAGTTGAGTCATAAGTGTTCGTCTCTAATATTCATCTTGTTTTCTTTCAGCGATGCCTTCGACTAGGAAGCAAGCGATTAGTAGACGGCTTGATACAGCTGCGGGAGAGTGTACCAGTTAGGTGCCTCCAGCCAGAGTAGGCTAAAGTGAGGCTCAGAGTGAGATGTCGTCTTATAACTCATCTACTCTGTCTCCTCCAGAGGATATTAGGATGCACCCAACACCTCCAGTTCCACCGTCTGGCACTACAGACCAGGATATGTGGAGTGCGGTGCAATTGTTGACTAGCTTGGTGGCTGCTCAGGCTCAGAGGCAGAATTCTGGTGCTGTTGATAAATCGGTTAGTGCGAGAGTTCGTGATTTTATTAATCTAGACCCTTCAGTGTTTACCGGATCAGACCCCAAAGAGGACTCGCAAATTTTTATTGATCAGGTTCATCGTACACTGTGGGTTATGCATGCTAGCGATACGGAGGCAATAGAGTTGGCTTCTTATCGGTTACGGGATTTAGCAGTTTTTTGGTATGATAGTTGGGAGAGATCCAGGGGTCCAAACGCTCCTCCAGCTGTGTGGAAGAAATTTTCTGAGGCCTTTCTTTGTCACTACTTGCCAGTTGAGATACGACGAGATAGAGCTGATAAGTTCTTGAACCTTCGACAGGGTAATATGAGTGTGCGAGAGTATAGTATGCAATTTGATTCTTTAGCAAGGTATGCTCCCCATTTGGTGGCCGAGATGAGCGATAGGGTGCACCTGTTCGTGAATGGGTTGGGACCACTTCTGATAAATGAATGCACAACAACCTCCTTGGTAGAGGGCATGCATATTTCCAGTATTTAGGCTTATGCCCAAACATTAGAGGATCGTAAGCGCCAGAAAAGGGCACATATGGAGCAGGATAGGGGCCAACATAAGAGGGTGAGGTTTGTAGGGTATTCTGATGACTTCAGAGGTAGTATCAGGCCCCAGTCTTCGAGGAGTTTGGCGCCACCTATAGCTAGTGCTCCTCCATAGTTTCAGAGGCCTCGGTATGATCGATTTACCTATTCTAGTTTAGGTCAGAGCTCCCGAGCATCAGGCTCACAATATCATAGGGATACTAGTCAAATGAGACCCCCACCACCTCATTATGATCAGTGCAGCAAGTCTCACTTTGGACTGTGCCGTCGAGGTTCCGATGCGTGATATTCTTGCAGACATCCTGGCCATATGATGCGGGATTATCCTAACAGAGGAGGTGGTGGTATGGCTCAGCCGACTGGATCTATGTCTGGTTCTTCCTCATCAGTTCAACCTCCAGCACGGGGTTTTTAGCAGTCGACAGGTCATGGTAGAGGTAGATGTGCAGTGTTGAGTTCGAGTGGTACTCAAAATTGAACCTATGCTCTAGTAGGTCGATAGGATCTCGAGTCGTCTCCAGATGTTGTTACAGGTATATTGTCTGTGTTTCCTTATGATGTATATACGTCGATTAATCCAGGATCTATATTATCATATGTTACACACTTTGTGGCTAATAAGTTTGGCGTTGAACCTGAATTGATAAGTAAACCACTTACGGTATCTACTCCGATAGGAGATTCCGTGATTGTTAGAAGGGTATATAGAGGTTGCACAGTAATGATTTGTAGTCGTCAAACCTCGGCAAATTTATTTGAGTTAGAAATGATTGATTTTGATGTGATAATGGGAATGGACTGGTTGGCCTCATGCTATGCAAATGTTGATTGTCGTACGAAGATGGTTAGGTTTCAGTTTCCTAGTGAACCCGTCATCGAATGGAAGGGGAACATTGCTATGCCGAAAGGTAGGTTTATTTCCTATCTTAAGGCAAGGAAGATGATCTCAAAATGTTACATTTATCATCTCGTTCGCGTTAGGGATGCGGATGCGAAGCCGCCTACTCTACAATCAATCCCTGTGGTCAATGAATTTCCAGATGTTTTCCCAGATGAACTCTCAAGCCTTCCTCCTGAAAGGGAGATTGAGTTTAGCATTGATGTGTTGCCTGACACTCAACCGATCTTTATCCCTCCATACAAGATGGCCCCGGCAGAGTTGCGAGAGTTGAAGGCGTAGATGAAGGACTTGCTGGATAAGGGCTTCATTAGGCCTAGCACTTCACCTTGGGGTGCTCCAGTCTTGTTTGTGCCGAAGAAAGACGGGTCGTTAAGGATGTGTATCAATTATCGACAGTTGAATAAGTTTACTATTAAGAACAAATATCCACTTCCAAGGATTGACGACCTGTTTGACCAACTCCAGGGTGAAAAGTATTTTTCCAAGATTGACTTACGATCAGGGTATCATCAGGTGAGGGTTAAGGAGAAGGATATTCCAAAAACGACCTTCCGGACAAGATATGGGCATTTTGAGTTCTTGATGATGTTGTTCGGGCTAAGAAATGCCCCAGAAGCTTTTATGGATCTCATGAATAGTGTATTCAGGCCCTATCTTGATGTGTTCGTGATCGTATTCATTGATGACATTCTGGTGTATTCTTGTTCGGAGGCGGAACATGAGGGGCACTTGCGGATAATATTACAGACCCTTCAGGATCGTAAGTTATATGCTAAGCTCTCCAAATGTGAATTCTGGCTAAACTCAGTAGCATTCCTTGGTCATGTGATATCTGACGAGGGTATCAGTATCGACACTCAGAAGATCGATGCAGTGAAGAATTGGCCGAGACCTACAATACTGTTAGAAGTCCGCAGCTTCCTGGGGCTAGCGTGATATTATAGGCGGTTTGTATAAGGGTTTTCCTCTATATCAGCACCATTGACTAAGTTAACACAGAAAGCTACCAAGTTTCAGTGGTCTGACGCTTATGAATGTAGTTTTCAGGAGCTAAATAATCGATTGACATCCGCGCCAGTGCTCACTCTCCCAGAAGGAACAAAAGATGAACCAAATTCTTGTGCCGCAAGTGATATTGTGATGCCTCATGTATAGGTTTGGGATGCATATTGATGCAACATGGGATTGCTTATGCATCAAGACAATTGAAGAAGCATGAAAAGAATTACCCGACTCATGATTTGGAATTGGCTGCAGTAATATATACTTTGAAGATATGGCGGCACTACTTATACGGCTTCCATGTTAACATCTACACTGATCACAAGAGTTTACAATACATCTTCAAGAAGAAGGAGTTGAATTTGAGGCAGCGTAGGTGGCTTGAATTTCTAAAAGATTACGATGTCGAGATATTGTACCATCCCGGTAAAGCCAATGTTATGGCATACGCTCTCAGTCGTAAGTCAATAGGAAGCTTAGTACATATTAAGGCAGGTAGACCGGGGTTGACTAAAGATCTTCATCAGCTAGATAATATGAGAATCAGATTGTTAGACTCTGATGATAGAGGTGTTACTGTACAAAATACATCAGAATCATCTTAGGTAGCCGAGGTAAAAGCATGGCAATATGAAGATCCTACCTTAGTATGATTGAGAGAGAGAATTCAGCAGTGTAAAATTACTGCTTTCGAGATCGGAGGAGATGGGGCACTAAGATACCAGGACCGATTGTGTGTGCCTAATGTGGCAGGGTTGCAAGAGAAGATTATGATTGATATTCATCAGTCCCGATATTCCATCCATCCCGGCTCAAAAAAGATGTATCATGACGTTAAGGAGTAGTATTGGTGGGATAACATGAAGAAGTCTATTGCAAAATTTGTAGCCCAGTGTCCTAATAGTCAACAAGTAAAGATCGAGCATCAGAAACCTAGTGGATTGATTCAGAATATAGAGATTCCGACCTGTAAATGGGAGGTGATTAATATGGACTTCATTATAGGATTACCTCGCTCTTATCATAAGATTGACTCCATCTGGGTGATAGTTGATCGACTTAAAAAATGTTCCCATTTTATGCCAGTTAAGACAACTTACACGGCTGAAGATTATGCGAAGTTATATATATCAAGGAGATTGTTAAGCTTCATGGTGTACCGGTATCTATTATATCAGATCGATAAGCTCAATTTACGGCTAACTTTTGGAGGTCTTTTCAGAAGGGTTTAGGCACACAAGTGAATCTCAGCATTGCATTCCATCCACAGACTGACGGACAGGCTGAACGTACCATTCAGACACTTGAAGATATGCTACGAGCATGTGTTCTAGATTTCAAGGGTAATTGGAATGACCATCTGTCACTCATAGAATTCGCCTACAATAATAGCTACCATTCCAGTATTAAAATGGCCCCGTACGAGGCACTGTATGGGAGGAGATGTAGATCACCATTTGGATGGTTCGAAGTCGGTGAGTAGAATTATATGGGCTAGATTTTATTCACCAAGCCATTGAGAAGGTGAAAGTGATACAAGAGCGACTGAGGATGGCACAAAGCAAGCAAAAGTCTTATTCTGATGTCTGACGTCGTGATCTGGAATTTGAGGTTGGTGATTGGGTTTTCCTGAGGATCTCGCCGATGAAGAGTGTTATGCATTTTGGGAAGAAGGGTAAGCTGAGTCTGCGGTATATCGGGTCGTACAAAATTCTTTGACGAATTGGACGGGTTGCTTATGAGTTAGAATTGCCATCCGAATTGGAATTTGTTCACCCGGTATTCCATGTATCTATGTTGACGAAATGTATTGGAGACCCTTCTCAGGTCGTCCCTATCAAAGATGTACAAGTTACAGAGGATCTATCATATGAAGAAGTGCCAGTGGCTATATTAGATCAACAAGTCTGCAAGCTGAGAAAAAAGGATGTAGCTTCCGTCAAAGTATTGTGGAGGAACAAGAATACGGAAGAAATAACATGGGAAGCAAAAGAGTAGATGAAGTCTAAATACCTTACCTATTCCAGATTGAAGATAACGAGGATGTCGGGGGAATGCAGGACGCATTAGAAGGCGAAACGGCTCTATGAGGTAAGCAATAGCTTGAGAATACTCTTTCTTGATACAAAATGGTGATATGCAGATAATGTACATATCCATAATGCTTTGTATAGCCTTGTAAGGCCATAGGTTGGGTTTAACTGCTTGCAAGTTTGGTTAGTGTCCATTTAATAGGGGAAACTCATCCTGAAATTTCTGACGGAATCCACGATGTGTTAGACTCTGCATAAACTATTACATTTGAGGACGAATGTTCCTAAGGGGAAGGGTGTTACAACCCATATTCGCATACGTTAGATCACGCCATAAGTTAGTCGATGTCAATCCGAGAAGATATTATCTTTGAGATGATAAGAAGTTAATCTTATTGGTCTTAAATGATACAAGTGTGTATATGTTGTAACCTGTATTTTCGGTAAAAACTAGAGGTGATTAATATTCCCAAGAGGTCATATTTTAAGGTATTTGAATCATATAATATCCGTATTGTAAGTCTTGAAGTCAAGCGAGTTATGAAACAAAAGTCGACAAAAGTTGTCGCAACTTACGTTCATAATTTTACTTAAACTTTAGGTCAAATGTTACTAAGCTTTTCTCACAATTTAATTGGAATTACGGGGTGATATGCCCACCAAATTAAATATATATGAGTCTAGTTTTAAACGCATTAAACCGTTCGTCGATACGATCTCAGAGTAAGAAGATATTTGCGTTTTCGCGAGACTGCGCCAAGCAGCTCTCTATGGGGCCCACATAGGCGGTTGAGACATGTGGATATATATAACACGCCTCAACCCCATTTTAAGTTATTATTTTTCGGTATATTAAGACCTTAGAACCCTAAAAACACTCTCAAGGTTCTCTCATGATCTAAGACCAAAACAAAGGGAAAACAACACAAATCAAGTATCGAGAATCCCGTGGCGCTAATAAGTTTCTTGTTCTTCTTGTTGTTGTTGATTTTTGTGTTGTTCCAGCTCGTGTGGGAGGTTGTTTTAAGTGGTTTATGTTCTGTAAAATACTCCCTCATATTTTTAATATCAACCCAAGGTTATTTCAAGTCTTCTAAAGTGATTCTAGTGCCGAAAAATCCTAATTAATTGCTAGTTTCGCTTCCTTGTTCTTGTGGCAGCATTGGAGGGATATTTCGTAATCAATTAAGGTCAAATTGGAGTTGTTATTGTATTTTTAAAGGAAATGAACCTCTTACCCTACATGTATTTAAGATTATTCAATTTACGGCTAAGTCGTTGAAGCTAGAACTTATGAGATATACATCAAAAGGCTTGTTAGTAATATTGTTGGTTTGTGGACTGTTTTGTGAGGCTCAATATGATTATTATTGATATTGTTTGGTCTATTTGGTGGTTGTTTTAACTTGTGGTAATTCATATAAATAGGGAAGGTATTGTCCGTTTCATCATAAAATAGATTGCGGTCGATATATAATAGTTATGCCGCTTAAACGATAACGATAGTGTCATTTCTCCTATTGTAGACTAAGGAGTCGTGACATTTGCATAGATTGAGGTTGGGAAGAATATACAAGGTATGTGAGGCTATCCCTTTTCTTCTTTTGCACGACTCCGATTGTACATAATGTAATGAACGAGCTTCCAAAGATACTCCACTCTTAGAAGCTAGCAGTACTTACATTGTTTCTCTTCTTATGGAACGATTGATGTTGATGTTACTTTTCTTATTCCTATGTTATCAATGTTATCGGTACTTCCTGATTCTTATAAGATTCTTGATGAATAGTTAATCCTAATAACATGTACGGAGGATACCGACCTTACGTCACTCCGAAAGGTTCAAAATGTGATTCCAATGAGTCCAGCACGCATCATATATGTGTATCTATTTTACGCTACCGAGTCGCGCTATAGTCGGCCGGGTACGGTACCTATTATGCAACCACTGATCAGTTGAGTTTTACCGAGCTCTACGTGACCGGGTATGATTTTACCGAGCCTTATGATGGCTGGGTATATTCTTACCGAGCCTATTACGGTTGGGTACGACATGATGATAATGATTCCTACATAGGTGTATGTTTTAAAAGTTTATATATATATATATATATATCATGAATTTCATGTTAGTAGCCCTCATAGGTACCCAGATGTTACAGGTTGTATATTCTCTATCCATGTTTACATTACTGTTCTTACTTATGCTTTCCTGCCTTACATACTCAGTACTTTATTCGTACTGACGTTCTTTTTATTTGTGGACGTTGCATGTCGTGCTGCAGGTTCTAATAGACAGGTAGGAAAAGCTCCCCCACCATATTAGGCTGCCCAGTTCACCGGTTATTGGCGAGATCCCTTCTCCGGACTTGTCGTGGTCTTGGTATGCATTTTTGTTATAGACATTATGGGTATGTCGGGGCCATGTTCCAACAATGTTGCAGCACTTATGTTCCTTTAGAGGCTCATAGACAAGTGTCGACTCGTGTATAGTTTGGATTGTCTTGTCGACTGATTTTTGTTGTATAGTCTCTCATGGCAGCTTGTCAGCTCGTACCTTAGCTTCATGACAGCCTTGTCATCCCACGTTATATATGTTCATGCCATTATTTATCATTGTTGGTTGTTTAGGATTTATGTCTACCATTTATATTGATCTCGTCGGCCCTTATAGATAACAATAAATGTTAGATAAAATGTGCATTGGTGCTCGGCAGGTATGGCCCTGATGCTAGTCATGGCCCTCCAGTTTGGGTCGTGACAGTTCTGTCGGCCTCTGTGGCTCGAAAACCCACACCAAAACACTTCTCATTGGCGATTGGGATAATAGGCTCGGTAAAGCCCTGCAGAGATACCCCGAACCCCTTTCCGCGCATGTACCCATTTCGAATCATTTGGGTGGCAACCTCTATTTTCCCAAGGGATAAGGGAGTTTTTTCCAATTAAAGTGACATTATTCGAAATGAAATTATTTATTTAATTAGAGTCACCACTTGGGATATCTGTTATGGTGTCCCGAGTCACCGGTTTATTTTAAATTCCCAAATCGAGAAAATTGACTACGAATTATGGTCCGCGGACACTAAAGACCGGGTAAGGAATTCTGTTATTCCGGGAGAAGGTGTGAGGTACTCCCGGATTTCGTGGTTTTAGCACGGTCACTTTAATCATACCTGGCTTAATTAATTATTTAATTATGTATTTTTAGAACCTATGTGTATTTTTCTTTTTACCACTATTAATTATGGCGCTTTATGGTTTATCTTTGAAACAGATCACATGTGTGTAAATCCGTTTTATTTTGGGCGCTAAAAGTATGTTACGCGTACGTGTACACAATTAATCACGCTTTATTATTTTAGGATTGTTTGGCAAAAGTCGCGCGAATGCATACCTTGACTTATTTGTGGAAATCATAATTATGTCACGCGAACGTATACATAATCATGATAGTAGAGTTGAACGTGCTTAAACCATTCTACGCAATTTCATGAATTATCTAATTTCCTAAGTTGTTTGGAGATGGTTTGTAAAAGGGCAAAGAATTCTGGATAATGTCGTGTGGATATAGTGCCAAAGAGAATGAAGAAACTTCTGAAATTAGCGATTGAATTTATCAAGCATTGAAACTTATCTACACGTGATTCGAACTTACTTAAAGGGACTGTGCAGCTGACCGGGTTCTAGTAATTTGATTAACCTTTTTATCTAAATGGGTTTGGCATTGCCATGGATTAATAATCCATTAAGGAACCAGGGGGGCTGGGGTCTGATTAGAGGTCCAAATTGAGACCCCAAATGGGTCAAATGTCAACAAAACATGGGCTTAGAGAAGGCCCAGTACGTTACCTTCCACCAGGGATCTCAAACTATTGGGCCACTTGCACGAGCCCACCAGATCAACATTGACAAAGATATTTATGCATACATTTTGGGCAAAGGCTTTACACATACAAGATTGACCCTCCCATATTCAGCTAAAGTGAGACAGAGACATAAAGATACAACTCATATTTTAATTTCACTAACTTTACACTAACAGCCCCTTTATTAAATCACATTTCACTTACTGTGTAATTGGACACTACTGTAAAAACGATTATTATTACATAAGTAATCTCAAATGAATCATCGCATAATTGATCAATTTCACAAGAAAAGATTAAATTCTAAACTGGAAAAATCATTTCAACTATATTTAACTACTACACCAACAAACACTTTCATGCTAGTTTTGAACTCCGATTCCATTTAGCCATAATCAAACTCATAAAGTGATTTTGATGCTTTCTAAACTCAAAGTAACCTGAAAATTTCCAATCCGACTTACTTTAATAGAATAATTACCCGAATTTCAATATGTCGACACATGAGATATTAAAACAAGCAGAAATTTCAGCAGTAATTCTCATAGACTAATCTTTATTCATAGAGCTATACTAAGTGTAATCATCAGAACAGTTAAAGGTCAAACCAAATTGGCGAACATCATTGAAGAACAATTTTCATACACACAAACAAACAGACCGAGCTTATATCATCAAATAGCATCCAAACAATAATTACATGACTTGAAAAACTAGATTCATACCTTGACAGCAGAGTGAGGGTTCGAAAAAAAGGCCAAATAAAGCCAGAAAAAGAACAGTCCAAAGAGCTCAGCGAAGCAGATTCAACAGCATATAACCAACACAAAATTCAAAAACACAGGAAAAATGAAAAAACAACGCAGTAGCAGCTTCAAACAATTTTGCTCTTGACTTTTCTATTTTTGTATGAGATTTTCTTCAAAAATGCAGGAATCCATGTGTTTTTTTTCTGAAGAAATGCAGAGATGAGTGTATATCAAGAAAGGAGTGTGAATTTTCTATTACACCCCATATTTTTGTACGTAAAAGTACGCCATAAGTAAATTGATATAAGCTCGAAAATAAGATGTTACATCCCGCATTTTCGTACGTTGAAGTTTCGTCGTAAGTTAATCGACGTAAGTTGGGGAATGAGATTATTTTGAGATTATAAGCATTATGCTATTTCAAACAAGTGATGAGTAAATTCGTGAAGGTGAGAGGGTAAGCAAATCGAAGAAAATGAATTTCGTCGAAGTTTGTCATTTTGAGATAAAATACGGTCCAAACTACAATACCCCGTATTTATGGACTAGTGCCATACAAGGTACAACATGACCATGATAGTGAAGTATATAAGATATGTTAAAAGTGAGTGGTATTTTAAGTAATTTGACATAATTCTTAATTATGTGGATATTTGGTTAATTATTGATTTGAGTGGGAAGTTAATAAATTAATTAAAAGTTTGAGGATAATTATCTTGGATAAGTATTAGGGGACAAGTCAAGTGAGATTATGGAATGTAGCAGCCAAAGAGGTGTTGAATTATCACTCATAAATCACTTAATAAGGTGGCAAAAATTGGAGGATGTTTGGTGGCTAAGTCTTACAAAATGGGGCCACACCACCAAAGACTTATGATCTCTTTAATTTACAAAAATGAGAGATGGCGTGCTAACGGATGAAGCTCCCAAAACCAACAATTTAAGACATCCCTATTTCATTAAGGAAATACATAGGCTTGCTATTTGCTTACAGATGGATTCTCAACAATCTCATATGAAGCATTATAACGCTACGGCAACGGGATTTTACGATTCTAAGGGAGTACGGTGCAATCTTTCTCAAGAATATCATACGGATTTTTTCCTACTCCGATCCGCCATTACATATTGTCGCAATTGACGTATGTTAGAGGGATTACTAAGAGAATCAGCTCAGGTATGTTAAGGCTATCCCTTCTTTCTTTTTGGCATGATCCATACGATACAAACGAAACGAGCAAATGCAAAACTTTCATAAACGACTATATTCATAGAATTACTAAGGATGCCTATGTTCTTGATTTACCATATGAATTATCATTATGTCTTCTGTTCATGGGTCTCAGAAAAATACGTAGTTGAAAAAGTTTACTTCATGATATTAATCAAAGGCATAATGGTCTTATGACGTTCCGAGAGATTTTATTGACGTACTTCTCATGCATTGCATTCATGTACATTGACCCATGACTAGATGGTGTTATATACGCGTATATTATATGTATATGGGATATGGGAAAAGGTTATGGCGTTATATATGCACCACCACCTGATCAGCTGGTATACATTGATGATTTGCCCACAGTAGCCGAGATAATATGATGGGATGCCCTCAAAGGCTTGATGATGTTATGAACGCATATACCTAAGTATGGTATGATATTTATACGTATATACATGACATTGTAAATATTAATGATTCATAGAGTTATTCAGACATACATGTCGAGTCTTTTACTCCATGTTTTTCTCATATCTATTGTTTACTGATTTTCATTCCTTACATACTCAGTACATTATTTGTACTGACGTCCTTTTTGCCTGAGGACACTGCGTTTCATGCCCGCAGGTCCTGATAGACAGGTCGAGAGTCCTCCAAGTAGGCTATCAGCTCAGCGGAAGATATTGGTATGCTCCATTTGCTCGGGAGTTACTATTGGTCAGTATGATTAGGACATGCGTTGATTGGTATGGCGGGGCTCTGTCCCGACCTTTATGACATTTATGTATCCTTAGAGGCTTGTATACATATGTCGTGTACGTGAAAGATTGTACGGCCTTATCGGCCTATATTCAGTGAAATTTTGGTCTTATAGGCCCTATGTCACATGTATAAGTTTTTATGTGAGATTGGGTCGTCTTATATTGAGTATTCCCTTATGTTTATTATGGTTAGCCCATGACGGCCCGTTTGGCCCATTTGCCAATGACAGTACGATAAGAATGATATGTAACATTGGTATTCGGTTGAGTAAGGCACCAGGTGCCCGTCGCGACCCATCGGTTTGGGTCGTGACAAAAGTGGTATCAGAGCAGTTCTGTCCTAGGGAGTCTACAAGATGTGTCTAGTAGAGTCTTGTTTATGGGTGTGTTGTGCAACACACTTATAAGTTAGAGGCTAGAGGGCATTTAGGACTGTCACTCTTTCTTCTTACTCTAGATAGTGTGGTAGAGCTCAGTTGTAAGAACTCAATTTTCTAAACTCTATCTTATTCATAATACGACGATACCTACATCCAGAAAGACAGTTGGTAAGAGGTTGCATGTGGCTGTGGAAGAGTTGACTCAGAGGAACTCGATTTTTCATGATACTTATGATGAGTAAATGTAAGGTCTCCAGCAGATCATGTGTGTGCTAAGACGTGTGAGCTTCTGAAAAATGAGCCCTAAGGCATGAATATCTATTCACCCATATGGTAGAAAGCAACGAGAGATTCAGAAGGTAGATACAAGCTTCAACGAGTAAAAGAAGCAAGGTGAAGAAGGGTACGAGGCACCCAGTTAAAGAAGATTATCGGTGTTTACAATTCAGGCAGAGAAATATAAGCATTTTGAGTTACCTTCAACAGTAACAGAGGTATGTACAATTGGTCACACCCATCTCAGTTATGCCCTATGGGAGCTGATAGATATAGTTTAAGAGAAGGATGGGATATCGGGATCAAGTTGGGGTTAGAATAACCAAAAATGGTGCATGGATTGTTAACATTAGTTGATACTTCCGAAGGATAGCACAAATGTGGTAATAGATCTCCTTGTGAGATACCCAGATGGTGCACCCTATAATAATACAGCTAGATATGAGTACTACAAAGATAGGCACTGGAAGCCTTGAAGGGATAAATATTACCTTAGTGTTACTCTCATCCCTAGTGGAGAAAGAATGTTAGGCAAACCGAAGAGCCAGTAGATGGAGCAAGGGGAGCTAGAAGCAAAAGAATGCCTTGTTCGAGTTTTCAGAATAAAGTGATAGACATAAATGTTAGCGAGAAATAAGAAGAAAATTAATGAAACATTATGAATAAGATATGATACATGGATGACATTGGTAGATCAAAAAGATGACGGTATTACAGAGTCTATAGTCAAGTGAAGGAAAAGATGAAAGGTGACAGGCCTTGAGACAACAAAAGAATATAGGCCATAAAGTCATATCCTCACTTCGAGAAATAATTTTGTGACTATAACGCAATTATCAGAAGGAAAAGTTAGACCCCAGAGTAATAGAAATCAGTATGGATTGGTGAACAAGATAAACTAAACATGAATTAGGGACTGAGTGATTTGATAATGGTCGACATCATGAGAATTTCAGACTTCGTTCCGGCGATAATAGAATGGACAACAGAAGAAGATTCATGAGAAATTCAGAGAATGGTCATTCAGGAAGACGCTTCCCTAAAGTAAGCAATGTGAGCAAAGTTAAGCTTAAGGGACTGTATGTGCCAGTTATACTAAGTGTCACCCTCGCGAGTAAGGAAATTTGTTATCCTTGGTACGGAAGGATTACCGCGAGGCGAGTAAGGATCATCAATGATGTGAAAAGATGCAAAGATGAAGAGGTAAAACATCTATACGTAGATCATCGTAGCACTAAATCTTAGTACTCCTCTAAAGGGGGGAATATAGAGTGATGTGGCATTACGTAAGAATTAAGTGGTTCTAGTAACTATGGAACAGTAAAGCGATAAAAATGAGAAAGGGATGAGATTGCACTTATTCAAATCCTACAGATATGCTACGATTCCAGAACATTATGCAAACACGACATCAAGAAAAGGAATTAAGGGTTCATGCCCGGGATGTTACTGATAAATAAGGAGCCAGTGCCAGACGTAAGTTAAGACAAAGTAAATAACCCAAGAAAGATTACGTGGAATATTGATATGAGAATGGGCCAATGAGTAATTAGTAGTTGATTCAGGAAGAGCCTAGTTATGGCTAGACAAGAGTATACAGACAAATTAGCAGATCGTGCAAGATAAATGTAGTGAACCCCAACATAGGGAATTCAGTCTCGCAGATATGACATTGTGATCCTTGAGAAATATTCAAATAGGAGTTGGGATGGTAAAGGTACTGTATGAGTGTTACGGAAATAAAAGAAGTCCCACTAGGAAGACAGTCAAAATATCAATTCATAAGCAACCCTACAAGAACAAGGGCGTGGAGGTAAGTAACTACGGATAACTATAGGCGGAGAAGGATATCAAAAAAATTCTATCAGGTATACGACGTAATAAGCTCGCAGCTTTACAAGAGTCAGAGGGTCTTCCCTAAGTACTACAATGAAAGACTAGCTGAGAAAATAAGGAAGAAGGCTTCAACCTAAGCACCGTGACCTAAAGAGGAAATGGTCTTGTAAAAACAGTCTCACTACAAAATTGTATGCACTCCAAAAGAAAGTGGCACATATCGTGGCTAATGAACAGGAAGAAGAAAAAAATTAAAATGTGATATTCAAGATCATATGGGTTGTATGGAATTCCAATATGTGTGGGAACTAAGATAAGCCAAGTATTCATGCAACAAGTGGCAGAACGACCAGGAAAAGTAATTGCTTACATTTAAAGAAAGCTGAGATGGAACGAAAGGAATTATTCGATCAATGATCCAGAGTTAGTACGTTATGAATGCACTCAAGATTTCGGAGTATTATCCATGCAGCATATATGTTGACAATCATACAGCCATAGAGGACTCCAGTATAAGTTAAAAGAAGGAATGGAGTCCAGGTCATAGACAAAGGATTGAATTACTAGAAGATTGTATCATGGATATTCCATAGCGCCCATGAAAGGCTAAAGTAATAACTAATACCAGGAGCCGCAGATCGGAAGATAGCTTAAGCCTACATAAAGGCTAATCAGAAGGAAGAGGAAACTAAAGAGTTACATCAACCAAGTAAATCAAGAGTCTAATTATTTGACCTAGAAAATTATAGACATTATGATTGAGAACATTGCAGAATCACCCTTAATATTAGAGGTACAAAAGAGATAGTACGACAACCATATTCTATAACGGTTCTACGATAAAGCCAGTTAGAAAGAGTACCAGCCTCATAGGAAGTTAGTATGAAGCTCCCACCAGATTGTGTATGACAAGAGGGGAAAGTATTATAATAGAGCTTCAAGTGTGGATGTGAATTATACCTGTGTTAAAGCGAGGTCATGAAAGAGATAGGAGATATGATGCGAAATTTTAAGGTAAGTAAGGTAAAGGTGAACAACGTACGAGATACCCAAATACAGAAGGTTATGAACAGTTCATACTTCAGATAGAAGGCTAGAAGCGCGGGGATTCAGTATCCAGGAATGATAGTGATGTTTGGCATATTTCGATATGTGTTGATGTTACTTTGCCCATGTTTTAACCACTTCTTGATGTTATTTAATCTTTAAAACACCCAACGTGGTGTAATTATTGGTTTGATGACTAATTAAGTTATGTGTGACGATTTAAGGTGTTCGGAGTGCAAAATATGAAGAAAAGGTGGTGTAGCCAGAGGAAGAAGGGTTGGATGCGTCGCATCCAACCTAGGAAAACATCATCCTGCATGCAACCTTAGCAGTGAAGTTGGGCCATCGCGTCCGCCATCGCGTGCGAAACTGGGAAGTAGAAGAGAAGGCTGGATGCGTCGCATCCACCTTAGCATCAATCCCTGAAGCCGAATTGGACTAGGAATAGGAGAGCTTTGGCCCACGACTTTTGTACGCAATATATAAGCCAAAAATGCCTCTTTTAGATCATCGAACATATTGGGAAGAGGGAAAAAGCCACGACAAAGCTGTGGAGGCCGGAATTCATCGAGTTTCATCTTTCTCCCACCAAATTTAGTAATTTTTATGTTTCTTTATATGATTTGTTGTTTGGCTACCATGTCTATGTGGAGCTAAACTTCACGTTCTAGGGTTGTGGGTCTTTCATGACTATTGTTATTCGGATATTGATTTTGACTTCTTGATTTATCATATTAGTTTATTTATTCAATCTTGCACTTAATTATTTAATTGCTTGATCACCAATTGAATATTATCTACGAATCTAGAATTGAACTCGAAAGTAGGAATTCTATATTGCATATAGGATTGAGTAGGGCAAGTTCTTGAACTCGGGCATCGGGGAACGGATTCGTAGTTAGGATAGACATATACCTAATTGCCTTGCTTGGTTGATTTACAGGAATTATAAATGCGTTCTTGTTGATTCTAACTCCATAGACATATAGGCGTTAGGTTAGCTTGAATAGGCGAGTAAGAACTCGACAGATTCTTATGAGCATTAACCCTGTCAACCAATAAGCTAGATAAATTAGTCGGTCAATTCAATTGAAGAATACAATAGGATTGTTAGATAGCCCATAACCCTAGATCGTTTTCATTACATTGATATCATTAAAATCTGCTTTTTCTCTGTTCAAAGTTTATTATTTATATTTTTCTTATTCAATTAGTTTAGAATAAAATATTTTTGGATTTAATTCTTGTTTAGATAATTGGGATAGTCTAATTTAGTTAATAGTTAATCATAAGTCCTCATGGGTTCGACATCCGACTTTTAGTCACTTTATTACTTGACGACCGCGTATACTTGCGTGAGTGTGTTTGGTCGCAACAAGTTTTTGGCGCCGTTGCCGGGGACTTAGAAATTAGCTACGTGACTAAGTTAAGCTTTTATTAGATATTTGTTTTCAAGTTTTAATTTTCAGTTTGCCTGGTTTGTGTCAACGCAGGGTTTTCTCTCGAATGCAGAGGAGTAGAAGTGCAAACAACCTCATTCCTCTTGATCCAGAAATCGAACGAACACTACATAGAGTGAGAAGGGAACACGAAGCTAGAACGAGAATAGAAAGAGATTTGGACATCGCAGTCCAACCACAGCCAATAGATATGGCAGGCAATGAAGAGCGTCCGGTAATTGAAGCCGCAAGGCCCAATCTTGCGAATATGACTCAGGCTATTGTGAAGCCTGATATCACTGGGCATTTTGAACTCAAACAGTACATGGTACAGCTGATTCAGTCCACAGGACAATATGTGGGTCTATCTCATGAGGACCCGCAGAGGCATATTCAGAACTTCTTGAAAATCACGGACACTTACAATTATCCGAACGTCTCCAAGGACTATGTCAGGCTGACACTATTCCCTTTTTCACTGTTGGGGGAAGCTAAAGAATGGTTGCAAAAGGAGCCCGCGAACTCTATCCACACTTGGGATGATCTAGCAAGGAAATTCCTGATCAAGTTTTTCCCAACTAAGAAGACAAAGTCGTTGAGGAGCCAAATTCTTGGGTTCCAACAACGGGATGGCGAGACACTTCGTCAAGCTTGGGAAAGATACAAGAATCTACTCAGAGACTGCCCGCATCATTGTCAAACTGATGAGGTATTGGGTCACACTTTTGTTGATGGGTTAGATGAAGCATCAAAGATGAATCTTGACTCAGCTTGTGAGGGTAGTTGCATGGCAAGACCGTATAGTGAAATACAACTCTTGCTAAATAATTTCACTGCTAATGACCATAATTGGCAAGGAGAGGGTGATTCACGAAGGGGAATTAAACAGAAGGTCGCCGGTTTGATTGAGCTTGATGACTTTTCCGCCATGAGAGCCGATATAGCAAAATTGGCAAATCAGATGAATAGAATGACAACACAACAAATGCAACATGTACAGCAGATGTCTATTTGTTGCGAACTATGCGGAGACAGTCATATGATTGACATGTGCCCCACGAATCCTGAATCTATATACTATGTGGGGCAACAAAGCAGAGGTCCTATGAATCAACATGCGCAATATGGGAACACTTACAACCCAAACTGGAGGAATCATCCTAACTTCTCATGGGGCGGAAGTCAACAGAATCAGTATAGGCCTCAAGGGAATTTTACTCAACCTCAGAAGCCACCCCAACAAATGGAAGAAAGTACGAATGACTTGCTGAAAAAGTTGTTACTAGACAATCAACAGCTCAGGACCGATTTCAGAAATCTTGAGAGGCAAATGGGGCAGTTAGCAGCAAACCAAAATACTAGACCTACAGGCTCACTTCCCAGTGATACAGAGAAGAACCCTCAAATTAATGCAGTTACACTTAGAAACGGGAGGGAACTAGAGGAAGTGCCAAGGAAGATAAAAGAAAAACCTATACCTGGGGGGAGTTGACACCTAAGGCAACACAAGAGTCAAAGGAAGATGATGCAAGTTCAGAGCGAATGGAGGTTACAAGGCCACCACCACCTTTCCCCCAAAGATTGCAGAAAAGGAATGACGATCGCATGTTCAACAAATTTCTCTCCATGTTGAGTCAGGTTCAATTAAATATTCCATTAGTGGATGTACTTCGTGAAATTCCAAAGTACGCTAAGTACATAAAAGACATAGTGGCTCATAAGAGGAAATTGACTGAGTTCGAGACGGTTGCACTTACTGAGGAGTGCACATCAAGGGTCCAAAACAAGCTTCCCCAAAAGCTTAAGGACCCTGGCAGCTTCACCATTCCAGTACAAATCGGTAATATTAATGTGGGATGTGCTCTGTGTGATTTGGGTGCAAGCATAAATCTGATGCCGTTATCCTTGTTTAAGCAATTAGGTCTGGGAGCTCCGAGACCAACCACCGTGATGTTGCAATTAGCTGATAGGTCCATAGCCTACCCCGAAGGAGTGATTGAAGATGTGCTGCTGCAAATTGGAAAATTCATCTTCCCAGCTGACTTCATTATTCTAGACTTCGAGGCTGATGAACAAGTTCCAATCATATTGGGACGACCTCTCTTGGCTACTGGCGATGCAATAATTAAAGTGAGAGAAGGGAAAATGATTATGAGAGTGGACAACGAGGAGGCAGTCTTCAATGTCTACAAAGCAATCCAACTCCCCCGCCACTATGAGGAGCTCTCTATGATATCTGTGGTGGAGGTGGATGAGAAACTTCTTAACACGAGTGTATATCTAGGCGACTGTTTAGAAAAAGCAATCATGATGTTTGATAGCTTGGAGATGGATGATGAGGTTGAGGAGATGAAGGGAATCCTAGATACATCATGTGGTTACATGCAAGGAATAATCCCGTTTGAGCCCCTGAATAGGCCAAGTGGCCCCCCACCAAAGCCGTCAATTGAAAAAGCTCCAAATTTGGAACTTAAACCCCTACCCCCTCACCTTCAATATGCTTATTTGGGAAGTTCTGACACTTTACCTGTTATTATTTCTGCTCACTTGTCTAAATTACAGGAAGAAAAGCTATTAAGGGTGCTACGTGAGCACAAGCGAGCAATTGGGTGGACAATGTCTGACATTAAAGGCATTAGTCCAGCTTTCTGCATGCACAAAATCCTCATGGAGGACGGACACAAGCCAAGTGTAGAACACCAACGCCGACTAAATCCAATCATGAAAGAAGTGGTAAGGAAAGAAGTGATTAAGTGGCTTGATGCAGGTATTGTATTTCCAATCTCTGATAGTAAATGGGTAAGCCCCGTTCAATGTGTGCCGAAGAAAGGGGGATAACCGTAGTAGTTAATGAAAATAATGACTTAATTCCTACAAGAACTGTAACTGGATGGAGAATTTGCATAGATTACAGAAAACTGAACAATGCCACCCGGAAAGACCACTTTCCCCTTCCTTTTATTGACCAAATGCTTGATAGATTAGCTGGCCAGGAATACTACTGTTTCCTGGACGGTTATTCGGGGTATAATCAGATTGCTATAGCCCCAGAAGACCAAGAGAAAACTACATTTACATGTCCTTATGGCACGTATGCGTTCAAGAGAATGCCCTTCGGTCTTTGTAATGCACCTGCGACTTTTCAAAGGTGTATGATGGCTATTTTCACTGACATGGTTGAAAGATATGTAGAAGTATTCATGGACGATTTTTCTGTGTTTGGATGTTCTTTTGATAGTTGTTTGATGAACCTTGATAAAGTGCTAGCTAGGTGTGAAGAGACGAACTTGGTGCTAAACTGGGAAAAGTGCCATTTCATGGTACGTGAAGGTATAGTTTTGGGGCACAAGGTTTCAAAAGATGGTCTACAGGTGGATAAAGCAAAGGTGGAGACGATCGAAAAATTGCCCCCGCCGACATCCATCAAAGGCATTCGCAGTTTCTTGGGTCATGCAGGTTTTTATCGTCGTTTCATTAAAGATTTTTCGAAAATTTCTTCCCCTTTGTGCAGGCTGCTAGAGAAAGACGTTACCTTCAAGTTTGATAATACATGTCTGAAAGCATTTGAGGAGCTGAAGAGAAGATTGGTGACTGCACCAATTATCATTGGCCCCGATTGGGCACAACCATTTGAGTTGATGTGCGATGCAAGTGACATAGCAATTGGAGCGGTGTTGGGGCAAAGGAGGGATAAAATCTTTCACTCCATTTATTATGCAAGCAAAACTATGAATCCAGCTCAGATAAATTATACAGTGACTGAAAAGGAGTTGCTTGCAGTGGTGTGGGCGTTTGACAAGTTCAGATCCTATCTAGTGGGAACCAAAGTCATCGTCTACACAGATCATTCAGCTATCAGATACCTATTTGAAAAGAAAGACGCCAAGCCGAGGCTGATTCGTTGGGTCCTCCTCTTGCAAGAATTTGACTTAGAGATCCGAGATCGAAAAGGGACAGAAAATCAAGTGGCCGATCATTTGTCCAGATTAGAGAGCCGGAACCATGTAGCTGAAGGAGGGTCAATTAAAGAAACATTTTCGGATGAGCAAATATTAGCAATCACCTCAGGTGAAGCCCCATGGTATGCAGATTATGTGAATTTTATCGCAAGTGGGGTAACGCCACTAGAATGGACAACTGACAATAGAAGAAGATTCCTACATGATGTAAGGTTCTACGTGTGGGATGAGCCATTCCTATATAGGCAGTGTGCAGATCAGTTGGTGAGAAGGTGTGTTCCTGAGGAAGAGATGAAGGCTATACTACATGACTGCCATGCGTCACCATATGGAGGTCATCACGGCGGGGATAGAACCGCCCAAAAAGTGCTACAATCAGGTTTTTATTGGCCAAAATTGTTTAAGGATGCACATGCCTTCGTTAAAAATTGTGATAGATGCCAAAGAACTGGAACTATCACGAGGAAGCACGAGATGCCCTTGCAAAATATACTGGCGGTAGAACTTTTTGATGTTTGGGGGATTGATTTTATGGGACCATTCCCATATTCTAACGGACACAGATACATCTTGGTGGCGGTCGACTATGTTTCTAAGTGGGTAGAGGCCATAGCTCTTCCTACTAACGACGCAAAAGTTGTGGTAGGCTTTGTAAAGAAGCACATCTTCACACGTTTTGGGACCCCCAAGAGTGTTGATAAGCGACCGGGGAACTCACTTTTGTAACAAACTGCTGAATAATATTCTTGCAAAATACGGAGTCAAGCACAAAGTTTCCACTGCCTATCATCCCCAAACGAGTGGTCAAGTAGAAGTTTCCAACAGAGAGGTCAAGCAGATTTTGGAAAAGACAGTAAGTATGAATAGAAAGGACTGGGCCGGGAAGCTGGATGACGCATTATGGGCATATCGCACTGCGTACAAGACCCCAATAGGCACTTCTCCGTACAGGTTGGTTTATGGGAAGGCCTGCCATCTGCCCGTCGAGCTTGAACACAAAGCATATTGGGCGATTAAAAAGCTAAATATGGAGATGGACTTGGCCGGTGAGAAGAGATTACTACAACTCAACGAGCTTGATGAGTTTCGATTGCATGCGTATGAAAATGCCAAATTGTATAAAGAGAAGACCAAAAGATGGCATGATAAGCATATCCAACATCGTGAGTTTGAACCAGGTCAACAAATTCTACTGTTTAATTCAAGGCTAAAGCTTTTTCCAGGAAAGCTTAAATCTCGATGGTCGGGTCCGTTTGAAGTGGTTAGTGTGAAACCTCATGGTGCGATAGAATTGTGTGATAAGGGGTCCAATACGACATTCTTGGTAAATGGCCAAAGAGTAAAACACTATTGGGGTGGTGACATTGCACGTCACAAGACCACGATGGATTTAGTGGAGGCATGAAGAACATGTTGCGTCGTGCCGCGACGTTAAATCAGGCGCTTCTTGGGAGGCCACCCAAGTTAGTTAGTTTATTTTTATTTTATTTTTAAATTTTTTTTTCTTTCTTTTCGTAGGACATAGATCTTATTCAAAAAAAATAAAAATAAAAATAAAACTAAAAAGTTCCCCAGATATGAGAAAACGAGGCGGATGCGTCGCGTCCCCAAAAAAAAAAAAAAAAAAATTTTTTTTTTTTTTTGACGGGCCAATTGCTCAAGGCAGTGAAGTCTGCCTATCGCGCCCGTATCGCGTCCGAAAATTTTTGAAGGAAGACAAGGGGATGCGTCGCGTCAAAGCTCGCACGCACAGGTAAGTAATATATATTTTAACACATCTTAAGATAACCTATTCGAAAAAAAACGTTTCTTGCGACGCATCCACTCGTCTCGTTTTGGCGACGCCTACGAACGCAGAACAGAATTCTCTCATCGAAATTGTAACGCAATAAGCTCAAACGCGACAGGTACGCATCATCCTCTTCGTTCTTCCGTTGGCTTCTCTCCTAATTCGTCTCTCCTCCCTCCTTCAATGGTAGCAACAAGTAGGTTTTGCAATTTCAAGATTTTTAGGGCTGTCGTTCTTGGTAGTTGTAATGGTTGCGAGATGATAAACTATAATTCCCTTCATCTCGTCCAATTTTGGGAGGGTAGTGGCATTGCTCAACTGATAGAATGAACTAGGCACACTTGTTGCATACCACATGTTCGACGAATTGTCCCTGAGAAAAATTTAGGCGTCGGTGAAGTCTGAGTAACCGAGCAACATTGGTGTATGCTTGAGAATAAGTGTGGGGTCGAGTGAGGGGCTATGTGAAATTGAATTTTTGAAGAGAGTTATCACATACTTGCTGAAAGTCATGAGCTACAATTCCATGAAGAGTGAATGGCATGACTTTACGAATAAATTGAAGTCTGCAAGCTGTTGCAATTGCTTTCAAGCTGAACTTCGCTGTTTCATCTGCTAATTGTTGAATTCTTTGCATTGCAGGTACTTAGATTCGTAAAATGACAGCAGCGAGTAAACCATCCAAGCAACAAGACAAAGATGGTAACAAGCAACCGCCCAAAAAGCCTACCGGAAGGGCAGCGGGCAGTCCAAATCCACAGAAAAAAGGAAGCGGACGGAGAAGGAAATGGAACTGCTGCCTAGGCAGTTAAGTGATGATTCAGAGCAAGAGGAGGAGGAAACATTGGTCAGGAGGACAGTGAAGAAGGGTATTACACCAAGCAAAGGAATAGAGATACGAGAGCCTGTGACATACCAAAGAAAAGCTTCGAGAATGAGTGCTCCAACTGATAAAGGGAAGGAGAAGATTACTACAGAATCTGAATCCGATTCCGATTCGGACAATGACCACCTACAGATCAACATGAGTGATGAAGACGAGGGTGAACCCATAGACCGAGTTGATTGGGAGAAATACTTTGTTAATGAGAAGGCATTCCGAGCCTATAAGAAGATACTGGTTTCAAAGAAGTATATTCCGGAAAAGCCGATAAACATCGGACCTCTTAAGACAAAGTACTCAGAGTTTCTCAAGTCAATTCGAGAGGTGCAAAAATGGGGACCCATTCTGAAAGGTCATGGCAAAGCCAACCTCACCATTGTTAGAGAGCTCTACGCCAATTGGCGTCACGCAAGGGGAAACATTGTGCGAGTAAGAGGGGTAGATATTAATGTGTCAGCTGAAGCTCTGAATAACTTCTTAAGGGTGCCACACACACTCACAGACAGGTTTGACGCCATATGCAAAACACCAGATTATGCACACATTAAGTCTGTCCTATGCCCTACCAGGAAGGATGCAGAATGGAAGCATGGGAGTATGGAGTACCACTCTATAGCAAAGGAATTCATGAGTGCGTTAGCACGTGTGGCCCTAAATTTCATTTGTAACCGCCTGCTGCCATGCCAACATAAAACTGATGTCCCTCGTTACCGCGCACTCGTATTATATGCTTTATTAGAGGGGATACCACTCAACTTCGGAGCCATCATGCATGATCAAATGCAGCGAACCAGGATGAATTACAAGTGGAGGCTGTTCTTTGCTAATACCCTAACGGCTTTTTTAACAGAGAGGGGAGTACTATGGGACAAGGAGAATGACGACATTGAGGCTAAAGCTCCAGGACCATATGATGTCACTCATGTTCTAGAGCCGAACAAGGGAAGGTCTTCTAAGCTCACCATCCAACAATTATTTGAGCATATGCAAGCAGATATGCAAGAGAACAGGGCTGAGTTGATAGCGACTCGTGTCGAGTTGAGTGCCACCAGGGATGAGTTGAGACAGACTCGTGCGGATCTAAGCCGAGTTCAGACTGAGCAGGCTACGATGATGAAGGAGATATCATTACTCCTCAGAGCTCTGGTTCAATGTGCAGGTACAGACATCTCCCAGCTGATTGCATCATCCACTGCCGGACCATCCACTCCTGTTCCTCCCATAGTCACCGAGGCTCCACTCAACAGGCCTATTGAGGTCGCTGTAACACCTGATACAGAATCCGCACCAGTTGTTGATGATAGGAATGCTATGGATGCAGATGCTCCTCCACAGACTGCGGATGAGCCCTCCACCTTGACTTGAGGGAGTTCTTCTCACCCTACTTTACCTTGTTTGTGTGCGTTGGGGACAACGCACAGTCCTAAGTGTGGGGTGGGGGTGATTTATGTTTGATGTATGGATGAATGTACTAATATATTCACTGGATTAATGGCATAAAATAGCAGTAAATTCATCTATATGGAGTAACTATCAGTTTATCTATCAGTTTATCATTATGAAAAAAAAAAAATCTTTGTAGATAGTAATAATCCCCTGTGGTTTTTCTTTGTGCCTCGGTTCTTTTTTGTGCATCGGTTCTTTTCCATGGGATGTAGTTTGAACCGGGTAATTTTGTTTTCTTTTTAGAGTAGAGTAGGAATGTAGGGAATAAAAGGAGGAAGAATGATGAACCTAGGTGACCTTGACTTGGTTGATACTGGCATATTTAAGCTTTTACATATGTAATATCTTCCCTTCTCACTCTGAAATTATTGATGATGCCGTGTTAAAACGGATAGCATGTTTTGTGGCACCTATTTCTCATTTTCTTGACTTGTGTTCACTTTGCGCTTAATGCTTAATATCTCGTTGCTCCGTGAATAATTGCATTGTTTGAGAGTCGGAATGTGACCGTCCTTAGCGAGTCATGTGCCATGTGTGGTGAGGTTTTTGTGTAGTCCATGTAGTGTACTTGTGTCTAGAACTTGCCCGGTATGTGAGTTGAAGCGAAATTTTAGGTGATGCTCGATTTGAAAAATGATTTTAGGCTTTCTTTGATCTTTTTGAGCTTATTGCTTATCACAAATAAAATCTATCCCTAGTTAAACCTTTTGTGCCTGTAGACCTTTTATTTGGTACCCACATTACAAGCCTATACCCTTTTTATTCTTAATTGACATTGTTTTGATCCTTTTACCTCTTAAAGCACTTTAATTGTTAGATGAGCGCTAAAAGAAGTAAGAAGGGACTAAGTGTGGGGTGACTTTTGAGTGGAACCAATGAAAGAAAGAAGGGTGCACTTATTTTGTAAAATAATACACCACTAGCGGAAAAAAAAAAGAAAGAAAAATAGAAATGAATAAATTATTGTCTTGTTCTTGCTAGTGGGTATGAACTAAAGTAGTGCTTAAAGAAAAAGGGACTGTTTTGGGGGTGATATTGTTTGTGAAATTGAAGTGGTGTTGAAGAATTTGCGCTTAAAGTAATTTTGTGATGTATTAAAGTGCTTAGGAGGGTGAGTCACTATTCCTTAAATATATCCTACCCGTCCCTTAGCCCACATTACAACCATGAAAAAGTCCTAATTGATTTTAGATCGAGCGAGCTTACATTAGTAGAGATTTACATTAAGGGCAAGCCTATGGTACCAACTGCATGCATATGACTTCTTTTGTGAGAGTGAGCGATTTTCTTTGTGAGCATGAGATTCGAATGTGTGGATTGATTCTACTCTCTTTGCTTTTGTTGTGAGGGCACATGGTTTCACGAGGGATAGGTAACGTTAATAGACTTCTCTATGATGTTGGTTGTTCAAGCCATGAGTGCATTGTGACATTGAGTCGGTTTTTGAGGTTAGGATTGTTGTGAGCATGTTGTCTTTGTTCGAATATGTTTAAAGAAGGGCATAAGAAAAGGGAAGTGTGTTGATGCATAGTCTAGAGCCTAATTGTAGCAAATAACCATGGACATAGATGTAGTGTGCTTTGAATGATAAGAGCTTAATTTTATTTTGTTTACTATAGTGATGGTTTGTTCGAGGACGAACAAAGGTTTAAGTGTGGGGTAGTGATGTTTGGCATATTTCGATATGTGTTGATGTTACTTTGCCCATGTTTTAACCACTTCTTGATGTTATTTAATCTTTAAAACACCCAACGTGGTGTAATTATTGGTTTGATGACTAATTAAGTTATGTGTGACGATTTAAGGTGTTCGGAGTGCAAAATATGAAGAAAAGGTGGTGTAGCCAGAGGAAGAAGGGTTGGATGCGTCGCATCCAACCTAGGAAAACATCATCCTGCATGCAACCTTAGCAGTGAAGTTGGGCCATCGCGTCCGCCATCGCGTGCGAAACTGGGAAGTAGAAGAGAAGGCTGGATGCGTCGCATCCACCTTAGCATCAATCCCTGAAGCCGAATTGGACTAGGAATAGGAGAGCTTTGGCCCACGACTTTTGTACGCAATATATAAGCCAAAAACGCCTCTTTTAGATCATCGAACATATTGGGAAGAGGGAAAAAGCCACGACAAAGCTGTGGAGGCCGGAATTCATCGAGTTTCATCTTTCTCCCACCAAATTTAGTAATTTTTATGTTTCTTTATATGATTTGTTGTTTGGCTACCATGTCTATGTGGAGCTAAACTTCACGTTCTAGGGTTGTGGGTCTTTCATGACTATTGTTATTCGGATATTGATTTTGACTTCTTGATTTATCATATTAGTTTATTTATTCAATCTTGCACTTAATTATTTAATTGCTTGATCACCAATTGAATATTATCTACGAATCTAGAATTGAACTCGAAAGTGGGAATTCTATATTGCATATAGGATTGAGTAGGGCAAGTTCTTGAACTCGGGCATCGGGGAACGGATTCGTAGTTAGGATAGACATATACCTAATTGCCTTGCTTGGTTGATTTACAGGAATTATAAATGCGTTCTTGTTGATTCTAACTCCATAGACATATAGGCGTTAGGTTAGCTTGAATAGGCGAGTAAGAACTCGACAGATTCTTATGAGCAATAACCCTGTCAACCAATAAGCTAGATAAATTAGTCGGTCAATTCAATTGAAGAATACAATAGGATTGTTAGATAGCCCATAACCCTAGATCGTTTTCATTACATTGATATCATTAAAATCTGCTTTTTCTCTGTTCAAAGTTTATTATTTATATTTTTCTTATTCAATTAGTTTAGAATAAAATATTTTTGGATTTAATTCTTGTTTAGATAATTGGGATAGTCTAATTTAGTTAATAGTTAATCATAAGTCCTCGTGGGTTCGACATCCGACTTTTAGTCACTTTATTACTTGACGACCGCGTATACTTACGTGAGTGTGTTTGGTCGCAATAGATAGCGGCATCGTCGGTGACATATCTTCCAGCATATGGTTTCTAGGTACCGAGAGGCCTAGTTAAGAGAGTAAAGAAGAATTTGAGACGATGTGATGTCTCGCTTGATTTTTCAGAATAACATAAGGAAATCCAGGGTGCAAGCAAGTTGAAGGAAGGTTGCGAGTAGTATAAATAGCTATGTGTAGGTCGCAAGCTAAAGTATGGTAAAGCGACAAGGTTTTAGGAAGATAGGAGTAAGGATAAGAAAGGGCGAGTGAAAAGGTGACAAGAATGGATAAGTCCTCGGGGTTAAGCCCATGAAAACAAGAGAGTTGATGGTTTCTCTAAGTTATAGAAAACTCAGTATAGCCTGAATGAACTCAAAAAAGTCTAATACTAGTAGCATTTACAAGAAATGGAATGCTGCCCAGGTAGCAGAATAAGGATGTAATTGTGATAGATGAAGGAGTACGTTTGGGCCTTCGATTGAGTAATGATTTGAAAAAAAAAAGGATTTCACGGACGGCACAGGATTAAAATACCCACGTAAGGTGAATCACATTGGGATGCTATGAAATACGGTTATGAAAGCATGATATCGCCCCAGATGGATCAGTCTAATCATTTCAGATGTTCCCCGATGAGACGTGAGCCCTAGCGACAGTATTGCATAGAAGGTCAAGTTATTAATGGTAGATTATAAATCAATATTGAGGTGAATCAATAATGGATGGATAAAATTTATAAAGGATGAGATAAGATTAGGTTGTCATTCTTAAGATGAACAGTAGTGAAGAAGCATTAAAGGACATAGATTTATGCATATAGGATAAGCAACGAAAATAACCTGGAGTTTGATAACATACCTCAGTAACGATAAATCGAGGTAAGAGATATGGTATAGTATGACCTACTTAGATGCAGTAAAGTCATGCGGATAGATAATCGGACCTATGAAATAAGATATAGCAATATCAGTAAGTTTAACAAGTACCGAGCGAAGAACTTCAGTATACCTATATATGCCCAGAAGGACATCTTGTCAAGATCTGTATATGTTTACAAAGTGAGTCCTAGAGATTGGCTAGAAACTGGAGGGAAAAAAAAGAGAAGAATCGCATAGGCGCACTTACAAGGTCAGAGTCGTACAGGCCGCGTGATAAAAGGTAGCATCAGTTACAAGATTGAAAGGATTCCGACCACAAGTCATGGTGTAAGAAAGAGGCCTAAAGCGGGGAATGCCCTAGCCATTGGATTTACTCACAGAACAGTTGCCTAGATGGCAAGGAGAGTACTAAAGTATTCGCAAGAGCTATAGGTTATGATAACGATAAGTGCATCAGCAATATTCGAGGACGAATGTTCCAAAGAGGGGAATGATGTTACACCCCATATTTTTGTACGTAAAAGTATGCCATAAATAAATTGATATAAGCTCGGAAATAAGATGTTACATCCCGCATTTTCGTACGTTAAAATTTTGTCGTAAGTTAATCGACGTAAGTTGGGGAATGAGATTATTTTGAGATTATATGCATTATGCTATTTCAAACAAGTGATGAGTAAATTCGTGAAGGTGAGAGGGTAAGCAAATCGAAAAAAATGAATTTCGTCGAAGTTTGTCATTTTGAGATAAAATACGGTCCAAGCTACAATGCCCCGTATTTATGGACTAGTGCCATACAAGGTACCACATGACCATGATAGTGAAGTATATGAGGTATGTTAAAAGTGAGTGGTATTTTAAATAATTTAAGATAATTCTTAATTATGTGGATATTTGATTAATTATTGATTTGAGTGGGAAGTTAACAAATTAATTAAAAGTTTGAGGATAAGTATTAGGGGGCAAGTCACGTGAGATTATGGAATGTGGCAGCCAAAGAGGTCTTGAATTATGACTCATAAATCACTTAATAATGTGGCAAAAATTGGAGAATGTTTGGTGGCCAAGTCTTACAAATTGGGGCCACACCACCAAAGACTTAAGATCTATTTAATTTACAAAAATGAGAGATGGCATGCTAACGGATGAAGCTCCCAAAACCAACAATTTAAGACATCCCTATTTCATTAAGGAAATACATAGGCTTGCTATTTGCTAATGGATGGATTCTCAACAATCTCATATGAAGCATTATAACGCTACGGCAACGGGATTTTGCGGTTTTAAGGGAGTACGGTGCAATCTTTCTCAAGAATATCGTACGAATTTTCTCCTACTTCGATCCACCGTTACGTGTTGTCGCAATTGACGTGTGTTAGAGGGATTGTCAAGAGAATCGTCTCAGGTATGTTAAGGCTATCCCTTCTTTTTTTTGGTATGATCCATATGATACAAACGAAACGAGCAAATGCAAAACTTTCATAAACGACTCTATTCATAGAATTACTAAGGATGCCTATGTTCTTGATTTTCCATGTGAATTATCATTATATATTCTGTTCATGGGTCTCAGAAAAATACGTAGTTGAAAAAGTTTACTTCATGATATTAATCAAAGGCATAATGGTCTTATGACGTTTCGGGAGATTTTATTGACGTACTTCTCATGCATTGCATTCATGTACATTGACCCATGACTAGATGGCATTATATACGCGTATATTATATGTATATGGGATATGGGAAAAGGTTATGGCATTATATACGTACCACCGCCTTATCAGCTGGTATACGTTGATGATTTGCCCACAATGGCCGAGATGATATGATGGGATGCCCTCAGAGGCTTGATGATGTTATGAAAACATATACCTAAGTATGGTATGATATTTATATGCATATGCATGACATTGTAAATATTAATGATTCATAGAGTTATTCAGACATACATGTCGAGTATTTTACTCCATGTTTTTCTCATATCTATTGTTTACTAATTTTTATTCCTTACATACTCGGTACATTATTTGTACTGACGTCCTTTTTGCCTGGGGACGCTGCATTTTATGCCCGCAAGTCTTGATAAAGAGGTTGAGAGTTTTCCAAGTAGGCTATCAGCTCAGCGGAAGATGTTGGTACGCTCCATTTGCTCTGGAGTTGCTATTGGTCAGTATGATTAGGACATGTGTTGATTGGTGTGGCAGGGCTCTGTCCCGACCTTTATGACATTTATGTATCCTTATAGGCTTGTAGACATATGTCATATACGTGAAAGATTGTACGGCCTTATCGGCCTATATTTAGTGAAAATTTGGTCTTATATGCCCTATGTCACATGTGAGATTGGGTCGTCTTATATTGAGTATTCCTTTATGTTTATTATGGTTAGCCCATGACGGCCTGTTTGGCCTATTTGCCAATGACAGTACGATAAGAATGATATGTAACGTTGGTACTCGGTTGAGTAAGGCACCAGGTGCCCGTCGCGGCCCATCGGTTTGGGTCGTGACATTTTCTGTAGAGAATGACTGTATTGTTTTAGTAAATATGTAGGGGTTTTATATAGAATGAGAGTGTACTCCATGAGATAATGAGAGAGGGTCTGAGAGCATTCTGCAAGCCCCTTAAAATTAGGGAATCAGCATCTATTCTCAACAGAAATGGACAGTTATCCCCTTTTTTCAGATATTCTTCCTATTTTTCAGCATTTCTCTGACATATTTGGACAGTTGTCCCCTTTTCAAATATTCTTCTCTATTTTAACAGCCCCCTATTTCTGTTATTTACTCCTAAGTCCTAAAACCTGTCTTGTTCTACTTTCCCTTTTTTACAAATCAGTCCCTTTCTATCTTCTAGGAGCTTCTAAATTAGTTAGAGATAGATTCTCCCAATTTTCCTATTCCTTTTATCCCCCTTGCACTTCTATTAATCACAAACAGCTAACATAAGAATTTTAAAAAGGATTAACAGTCACATCAAAATAAAGAATAGTCGAAATCCAATCCATTTCTAGGTGATTCACCTAATTAAAATCCGTACTTAACGAATCAAGATCGTTTAGCCTCCAAACATGCAATCTAAACTATTTATTATGCACCTGAACTATTAGCCTATCATAAGATTAATGAATTTTAAATCCTAATTAATCTAAAACATGCTAAACATATGGAAAACACACATTAACGATCAACTATTGATGCAACAATAACAAACAACTATCAATTGATAAATTAGCAAAGCCAACTAGGTATTATTGAAACTTAAAAAAACATGATGTTAATTAAACTAAACTAATCTATGTAATGCAATTAATCAAAACATGAAACATCATAACTTAGTCGATCAAGCAGTTAAGTAAATAAATGAAAAGAAGGATCGGAAAGGAAGATTACCCACTAAGGAATGCGGCCAGCCTTAAGAAATCCAACCAATGGTCGATATCATTATGCGAGCACTGACTCATGCTTGAAAGGCAAAACCAGTGAGTGCTACATGGAGCGATAACGACCATGGTCGGCCAGATTTTGGTGACCAAACAAACGATCTAAACCTTAAATTAAACAATGGCTTATCCAAAAACCACTTTTTGATATAAGCTAAAGGTCGTAAACGAACTGGAGAAAGGACTAGGCAATTTTTGGGTTTTCTTAATTTCTCAAATCTGAAAATCGACAAATTTGGTGGGGGGTTTAGGAAAACTAGTAGGAGAATAATAATGAGGGGAGGTTGGGGTTTATAGGGTGTTAATTTGGGCGTGATTGGGGTGGTGGCTGTCGGTGGAGGAGTTTGAGGCGGCTAGGGTTTTTGAGAGGATTTGGGAGAGATACGGGAGATGGGAGAATGAGGGGGTCCTTAGGGTTTGGGGGGGGTCAGTTCAGACAGTTATAAGGGAGATGAGGGGTTAGTTCCGGACCGTAGGATCAGTGGGAGACGAACGGTTGAGATTGATCAAAAGCGAAATGAGGTCGTTTTGTTTAAAGGGGAGACAGATTGGGTATGGGGAATAGGAAGGACCGGGTCTTAGGGGGTTTGGTCAATTGGGGCCGGCCCAAATTGGAATGTGAAGCACAAACATACCTCCTTTCCTTTTCTTTGTTTCAATTTCAAAATTAGCCAACTATTAAGATACCCAAATTAACCTTTTGCCCAATTAAACCCCTAAATCTAATTTATCTAAAAATTAGCTAATGATCACACTAATTGAATTGCTAACTAACATGTAAAGAAAAATAACCAATGTATTTTTTGTGATTTTTATGTATTAATGTGCATTTACGATGTAATTAAATCCTAAAAATATAATTAAAGTGTTAGAATGCAATGAATAAAAAGAAAAATAAAAGATAAAAGTGTTTTTGGCATTTTGTGATTTATGGTATTCCTAATTAGGCTAACAATGCAACTACATGTGATAAAAATGCAAACAAACAAAGAAAATTCCTTAAAATTCTGCCAAAATCAACTATAATTAGAAGACTATTGTTTTTGATTTTTTAGGAGTAATTTAATCATAGGGCAAAAATTACATGCTCATAGTTGTCCCTCTTGGCTCGAAAACATGAAGATTTTTAGGATAAAGATAAAGTGAGCAATCACGAACAATTTTTGCCCGTTTGATACTCCATTTGGAAGCGTTTAGAAAAAGTTTGGCCAAACCTTGCTACAGAGATTGCCTACATATCCTTGACAATAAAGGAATCATGTCAGTGTAGTTCTGAAAGTTTTGGTAGCTGGGATTACCAGGAAGTTGTGATTTCACTGTTGTTATTACTGCTTGCTGAGACCCTTATTACACCAAAATCAAAATGAAAAAGAAACTAAATAAGCCTATCAGCTACGAGTTAAAAGATTCATATCTATAAGTTTTCTGAAACTTGATCTTGAGTCTTGACTGGTTCTTCATGCAGACTCTGATCTGAATCTTTATGCTTGCTAGTTGCAAGTGCTAGTTCGTTCTTCTATGGCTTTTCTTGATCAAAACGGGAAGTGTGATGCTCGTGACTTCAGTCATATCTTGAGCAGTTCACATCTTTCATCTGCTTCTGCATTTTGGATTCACTTATTTTTTTATTTTCTTTTATTCTGGATTCAGACTTCTTCTTTTGGTCATTTCGAACCATGTGCCTCAAGGTAAAATCTGCTCAGACACAAAAACAAAACAAAAGAACGAAATTTTCCTGCCCCAGTTTTTACTAGAAATATTTCGTGAGTTATTTGTAACAAAGCTCTATACTACTTCATTATTGAAAGAAGTAAAGAAAGACTAGGGAATGGTGTTCCCCATGTTAGCAATGATATCAGGGAGTGGTGGACCCTGCATTTAAGATTAAATCAACTAGGGAGTGAAGACTCTATGTTGGAAAAGAAGACTAGGGAGTGGAGACCCTATGTCTAAAAATAAAAATCAACTAGGGAGTGAAGATCCTATGTTGGAAAAGTAGACTAAGGAGTGGAGACCCTATGTCTAAAATAAAATCAACTAGGGAGTGGAGACCCTATGTTGGAAAAGCATACTAGGGAGTGGAGACCCTATGTCTAAAATAAAATCAACTAGGGAGTGGAGACCCTATGTTGGAAAAGACACTAGGGAGTGGAGACCCTATGTCTAAAATAAAATTAACTAGGGACTGGAGACCCTATGTTGGAAAAGCTGACTAAGGACTGGAGACCATATGTTGGAAAAGCAGACTAGGAGTGGAGACCCTATGTCTAAAATAAAAACAACTAGGGAGTGGAGACCCTATGTTGGAAAAGCAGACTAGGGAGTGGAGACCCTATGTCTAAAATTAAATCAACTAGGGAGTGGAGACCCAAGTTGGAAAAGTAGACTGGGAGTGGAGACCCTATGTCTGAAATAACATCAACTAGGGAGTGGTGACCCTATATTGGATAAGAGACTAGGGAGTGGAGACCCTATGTCCAAAATAACATCAACTAGGGAGTGGAGACCCTATGTTGGAAAATAGACTAGGGGTGGAGACCCTATGTCTAAAATAAAATCAACTAGGGAGTAGAGACCCTATGTTGGAAAATAGACTAGGGAGTGGAGACCCTATGTCTAAAATAAAATCAACTATGGAATGGAGTCCCTATGTTGGAAAAGAGACTAGGGAGTGGAGACACTATGTCTAAAATAAAATCAACTAAGGAGTGGAGACCCTATGTTGGAAAAGCAGACTAGGGTGTGGAGACCCTATGTCTAAAATAACATCAACTAGGGAGTGGAGACCCTATGTTGGAAAAGAGACTAGGGAGTGGAGACCCTATACTACCATGATTTTGAATTTTTTTTTTATATAAAGAGAATGATTATTAATGCGGGAGAGATATTGGAAAAGACTTCCCTTTTAGAGTTGTTGCTGCTGCAGAGCTATTTCTAGCTCTCGCGCGATTTCTTTGTTTTCATTTTTTTTTGGTTGCACTTGCTTCTTGCAAGATTGCTTTTGGATTGCACTTGTTTCCTGTTTTATAAACAAAGAAAAATTGTTAGTTTGAAACGGTGGTTGATTTTGCGGCCCTGTGTGTTTGAGTCACTTGATCTTGGCCCATCTTCTTTTGATAATAATTTCAACCTGCCACTAGTTATTTCCTGAATACCACTTGCATTTCTGGCCCCGAAGAGCCTTTGAATCTTTAAATTTTTACATGATGGTTGGTCGTGTGGGACTTAACCTTTTCAACTTTATTTTTCCCTTGTAAGCACTTTTAACTTGATTTCCTCCTTTCGAGAGTTTTTGATTTCAAAACATCAGCCACCATGGCCAGTCGGGGTTGACTTGATGTCCCTGCCGAGGCTGGGTGCCTCTTGCCATCCCTTCTTCGACTTCGTTCTGGAACATAGTTAGACCGAAAGGGATTCAAAGAAAAATAAATAATGGAATGGACAATGAATTTAAACAAGAGGTATCCTTTTCGAGGAAAGGAAAGAAGGACTTATCTGGAGTACATGCGAACTTCAATGAACATGACATACCTTTTGTATTGGATTCCTGATCTGTGTAAATAGTTTGACTCTCAGCAATTCATCACAACTTGTGCCTCGAAACCGAGAAACCTTGCCCAGGACTGTGTCGATGCCAATGGCTGTGAAAATCCTCTTTTCGATCAGTAGTGCCCTTTACGGGTTTTCACCAGCTAACCTCTCTCATTTCTCTTCTCACCATCGCCTTATAGTGCCCTTTGCAAATTTTCACTAACAAGACTCTCTCATTTTTAATTTCTCTACTTACCATCGTCTTTCGGTGCCCGTGAGGGTTTTCACCAACAAAGTTCTCTCATTTTATTTCTCTCATTTGGTTGTATCAGATCCAAGTAACTGTATCCTCCAATTCTTTAACATTCTCGTTAATTGATCGGAAAAACTTGAAAATGATTTGGGTATAAAGGATTTGGATTGAATTACAACTTTGGAACCTTTTAGGCAAAACCATCGCCGAACCATTGTAACATCTGCCCAATTTTAACTTTTTGGGGGAATGGATTTTATTTTGGTGTGACTGAACCCCAGAGAGAGGCTGCCTACGTATCCTTTCGGAATCAAGTCGAACGTAGTTCAAGTAACTTGTTTGGATTTTCTTTTATCTTTCTTTACTTTTGTTTCTTTTTTCATTTTTCATTTTTCATTTTTTTCATAATAACTTCTAGGTTCCAAAGAGGGTAACCAAAGAAAGGGAACCGGCTCAACAGGTTTGCAAAGGGTTGATAGTGTTTGGGTAGCGAGAAAGAAAGCCTTCGTCATCCCAATTGGAGCATGATAAAGCTGTGAAAAGGGGTTAAACATAATACTTTTTGACCGCGTCTGCATTGACAGCTGTCTCGAGGTCATTTCCCTCGATGTCTCCCTAATATAGTGCTCCCTTCTGCAACACTCTTCTTATAATGTATGGACCTTTCCAATTTGGAGCAAATTTTCCTTTGGTTTTTTCATGATGCAGGAGAATACGTCTCAAAACGAGTTGCCCCACTTCGAATTTTTTGGCCGCACTTTCTTGTTGTAGACACGGGTCATTCTTTGTTGATACAACTGCCCATGGAAAACTGCAGCCATCCACTTTTCATCGATCATTGTCAATTGTTCTAATCGGGTTTTGACCCATTCATCATCCTCGATGTCGGCTTCAAAAATGATCCGAAGAGAGGAGCTAACAATGCAACTACATGTGATAAAAATGCAAACAACCTAAGAAAATTCTTTAAAATTCTATAAAAATCAACTCTAATTAGAATACTATTTTTTTGGATTTTTAGGAGTAATTTAATCATAGGGCAAAAATTAAATGCTCCCAGCTGCCCCTATTTGCTCGAGAACATGAAAAGTTTTCAGGCAAAGATAAAGTGAACAATCATGAATAATTTTTACCCGTTTGATACTCCATTTGGAAGCATTTAGAAAAAGTTTGACCGAAACTTGCTTCGGAGGTTGCCTTCATATCCTTGGCTATAAAATAATCAGGTCAGTGTAATTCTGGAAGTTTTAGTAGCTGGGACTACTGGAAAGCTGTGATTTCACTGTTGTTGATGTTGTTACTGCTTGCTGAAACCCTTATTACACCAAAATTAAAATGAAAAAGAAACTAAACAAGCCTATCGGCTACGAGTTACAAGATTCCTATCTATAAGTCTTCTGAAACTTGATCTTGAGTCTTGACTGGTTCTTCGTGCAGACTCTGATTTGAATGTTGATACTTGCTAGCTGCAGGTGCTAGTTTGTTCTTCTACGACTTTTCTTGATCAAAACGGGAAGTGCGATGTTCGTGACTTCAGTCATGTCTTGAGTAGTTCACATCTTACATCTGCTTCTGCATTTTGGATTCACTTTTTTTTCTTTTATTCTAGATTGAGACTTATTCTTTTGGTCATCTCGAACCTCGTGCCTCGAGGTAAAACCTGCTTGGACACAAAAATAAAACAAACGAATGAAATTTTTCTGCCCCAGTTTTCACTAGAAAAATTTCGTGAGTTATTTGTAACAAAGATCTATACTAATTCATTATTGAAAGAAGTAAAAAGGGACTAGGTAATGGTGTTACCTATGTTAGCAATGATATCAGGGAGTGGTGTACCCTGCATTTAAGATCAAATCAACTAGGGAGTGGAGACCCTATGTTAAAAAAGAAGACTAGGGAGTTAAGCCCCTATATCTAAAAATAAAAATCAACTAGGGAGTGAAGACCCTATGTTGGAAAAGCAGACTAGGGAGTGGAGACGCTATGTCTAAAATAAAATCAACTAGGGAGTGTCCACCCGATATAGAAAAGAAAACTGGGGAGTGGAGACCCTATGTCTAAAGTAAAATCAACTAGGGAGTGGAAACGCTATGTCTAAAATAAAATCAACTAGGGAGTGGAGACCCTATGTTGGAAAAGAGACTAAAGAGTGGAGACCCTATGTCTAAAATAAAATCAACTATGGAGTGTAGACCGTATGTTGGAAAAAGAGACTGTGGAGAGACCCTATATCTAAAAGAAAATCAACTAGGGAGTGGAGACCCTATGTTGGAAAAGAGACTAGGGAGTGGAGACCCTATGTCTAAAATAAAATCAACATAGGGAGTGGAGACCCTATGTTGAAAAAGAGACTAAGGAGTGGAGACCCTATGTTAAAAAATAAAATCAATTAGAGGGAGTGGAGACCCTATATTGGAAAAGCATACTAGGGAGTGGAGACCCTATGTTGGAAAAGAGAGCAGGGAGTGGAGACCCTATGTCTAAAAATAAAATCAATTAGGGAGTGGGGACCCAGTGTTGGAAAAGCAGACTAGGGAGTGGGACCCTATTTCTAGAATAAAATCAACTAGGGAGTGGAGACCATATGTTGGAAAAACAGACTAGAGAGTGGATACCCTATGTCTAAAATAAAATCAACTAGGGAGTTGAGACCATATGTCTAAAATAAAATCAACTATGGAGTGGAGACCGTATGTTGGAAAAAGAGACTATGGAGTGGAGACCATATGTTTAAAATAAAATCAACTAGGGAGTAGAGACCCTATGTTGGAAAAGAGACTAGGGAGTAGAGACCCTATGTCTAAAATAAAACCAACTAGGGAGTGGAGACCTTAAGTTGAAAAGGAGACTAGGGAGTAAAGACCCTATGTCTAAAAATAAAATCAACTAGAGGGAGTTGAGACCCTATGTTGGAAAAGACTAGGAAGTGAAGACCCTATGTCGGAAATAACATCAACTAGGGAGTAGAGACCCTATGTTGGAAAAGAGAATAGGGAGTGGAGACCCTATGTCTAAAAATAAAATCAACTAGGGAGTGAAAACCCTATGTTGGAAAAGCATACTAGGGAGTGGAGACCCTATTTCTAGAATAAAATCAACTAGCGAGTGGATACCCCATGTTGGAAAAACAGACTAGGGAGTGGATACCCTATGTCTAAAATAAAATCAACTAGGGAGTTGAGACCCTATGTTGGAAAAAGAAACTAGGGAGTGGAGACCCTATGTCTGAAATAACATCAACTAGGGAGTGGAGACCCTATGTTAGAAAAAAAAATAGGGAGTGGAGACCCTAAGTCCAAAATAACATCAACTAGGGAGTGGAGACACTATGTTGGAAAAAAGACTAGGGGTGGAGACCCTATATCTAAAATAAAATCAATTAGGGAGTGGAGACCCTATGTTGGAAAAGAGACTAGAGAGTGGAGACCCTATGTCTAAAATAAAATCAACTAGGGAGTGGAGACCCTATGTTGGAAAAGAGACTAGGGAGTGGAGACCCTATATCTAAAATAAAATCAACTAGGGAGTGGAGACCCTATGTTGGAAAGGGAGACTAGGGAGTGGAGACCCTATGTCTAAAATAAAATCAACTAGGGAGTGGAGACCCTATGTTGGAAAAGCAGACTAGGGAGTGGAGACCCTATGTCTAAAATAATCATCAAGTAGGGAGTAGAGACCCTATGTTGGAAAAGAGACTAGGCAGTGGAAACCCTATGTCTAAAATAAAATCAACTAGGAGTGGAGACCCTATGTTGGGAAAGCAGACTAGGGAGTGGAGACCCTATGTCTAAAATAAAATCAACTAGGGAGTGGAGACCCTTTGTTGGAAAACGTAGCTAAGGAGTGGAGACCCTATGCTACCATGATTTTGAACTTTTTATTTTTTTCATTTGTTTTTTATTTTTTTCATTTTTTTCTTATAAAGAGAATGATTAACAAAGCGGGAATGAATTGCTGGATTTTTCGAAAGAAAGCCGAAGAAAGAATGACACAAGTAGAAATTTCCTTCTCCTAGAAGAAGAAAACTAAATTTCTCTCAATTCCCTCCTCCCTCTTTTTTTCTCCTTCTCCCCCTCTTTTTTTCCTCACATTTCTCTTCTATTTATAGAAAAAATTTCGAAATTTTCAAATTTTATTTTTTTATTTTTTAATTAAAAAGAATTTCCACTTCCCATATTTTTTATTTTTTTAAAAAAATAATTTCCCACTTTCCTTTACTTTTATTTTTTAATTTATCATTTTTTAAAATTTTAATATATTTTAAATCCCACTTTTTTTACTTTTCTTTTTTTATTTCCCACTTAGTTTACTTTTCTTTTTTTAAATTTCCACTTACTTTTACTTTTATTAAAAAAAATCAGATACCCTTACTTTTATTTTTTAATTCCAACTTTATTTTACTTTTCATTTTTCTAAATTTCCACATTCTTTTACTTTTTTTCTTTAATTTTCCACTTTTTTTTTATTAAACAATTTCTACCTACTTTTACTTTTAATTTTTTATTTTATATTTCTACTTTTACTATTTTTTTAATTCCCATCGGCAATTTTTTTTAAAATAAAATAATAATTAATTTTTATTTATTTTCGGTTTTTTTAAATTCATTTTATTTAAAAATAAAGAGAAAAAATAAAATAAAAATAATACTAATATTAATAATTGAATTTTTAAATTATTATTAATTTTTACCCTATATAAAAAAATGTAACAAAGCTAAAAATATATATATTAAATTTCTGAAAATATTTACATAGTAGAAGGTGATAAAAATTTAAATATAGTCAAAATTAGGTGCTCACGGCTGCCCCTCTTTGCTTGAAAATATGAAGAGTTTTTAGGCAAAGACTAGGTGAGCCATGTGACTAATATTTGACCAAACCATTATTCAAAAGGAAAAGAAATAAAAGATAGGGTGCAACCGAGTCCTGATTTTGGACAGCCTACATATCCCGGGTTATAGGGGAATCATGTCGCGTGTAGTTCAAGGAGAATGGTGTAATGATGAGTTGAGGAGTCGAGTGAGGTTCCGTTGAGGCTTCGGTCCGCGGTCCTGCTATTATATCAAAATAATAAAGAAACTAAACAAGCCTATCAGTTATGAGTTACAAGATTCTTATCCATGAGTCTTCAGAAACTTGATCTTGAGTCTTGACTAGTTCTTCATGAAGACTCTGATCTAAACCTTGATGCTCGCTAGCTGTAGGTTCTAGTTCATTTTTCTATAGCTTCTTCTAATCAAAACGAACTCTAATGCTTGTGGCTTCAGTCATGTCTTGAGCATTCCACATATTTTCAATTGCTTTTGCATTTTGGATTCACTTATTTTTTTTTTCTTTTATTCTGAATTAAGACTTCTTCTTTTGGTCATCTCGAATCATGTGCCTCGAGGTAAAACCTACTCAGACATCAAAACAAACAAACGAACGAAATTTTTCTGCCCCAATTTGCACAAGGAAAATTTCGTGAGTTATTGTAATAAAATTCTAAACTACTTCTTTATTGAAAGCAATAAAAGGTCAGGAGTGGTGTACCCTAAAAAGTCATGTTTTATTTTTTGGATGGTATTCTTTTATCGTCAAAAGAATGTCACAACTAAGGATTGGTGTACCTTATGTTGGGAAAATGTGGCCAGGGAATGGGATACCCTATATTGGCAAAGATATCGGGGAGTGGTGTACCCTGCATTTAAGATCAAATCAACTAGGGAGTGGAGACCCTATGTTAGAAAAACAGACTAGGGGGTGGAGACCCTATGTCTAAAAATATCAACTAGGGAGTGGAGACCCTATGTTGGAAAAACGACTAGAGAGTGGAGACCCTATGTCTAAAATAATCATCAACTAGGGAGTGGAGACCCTATGTTGGAAAATCATCAACTAGGGAGTAGAGACCCTATGTTGGAAAAGAGACTAGGGAGTGGAGACCCTATGTCTAAAATAATATCAACTAGGGAGTGGAGACCCTATGTTAGAAACATCAACTAGGGAGTGGAGACCCAATAATGGAAAAGAGACTAGAGAGTGGAGACCCTATGTCTATAATAAAATCAACTAGGGAGTGAAGACCCTATGTTGGAAAAGAGACTAGGGAGCGGAGACTCTATGTCTAAAAATAAAATCAACGAGGGAGTGAAGACCCTATATTGGAAAGGAGACTAGGGAGTGGAGACCCTATGTCTAAAATAAAATCAACTAGGGAGTAGAGACCCTATGTTGGAAAAGAGACTAGGCAGTGGAAACCCTATGTCTAAAATAAAATCAACTAGGAGTGGAGACCCTATGTTGGGAAAGCAGACTAGGGAGTGGAGACCCTATGTCTAAAATAAAATCAACTAGGGAGTGGAGACTCTATGTTGGAAAAGAGACTAGGGAGTGGAGACCCTATGTCTAAAATAAAATCAACTAAGGAGTGGAGACCCTATGTTGGAAAAGAGACAAGGGAGTGGAGACCCTATGTATAGAATAAAATCAACTAGGGAGTGGAGACCCTATGTTGGGAAAGAGACTAGGGAATGGAGACCTTATGTCCAAAATAATTTCAACTAGGGAGTGGAGACCATATGTTAGAAAAAAGACTAGGGAGTGGAGACCCTATGCCTAAAAATATCAACAAGGGAGTGGCGACCCTATGTTGGAAAAGCGACTAGGGAGTAGAGACCCTATGTCTAAAAGCATCAACTAGGGAGTGGAGACCCTATGTTGGAAAAGCGACTAGGGAGTGGAGACCCTATGTTGGAAAATCAAACTAGGGAGTGGAGACCCTATGTCTAAAAATATCAACTAGGGAGTGAAGACCCTATGTTGGAAAACCGACAAGGGAGTGGAGACCCTATGGCTAAAACATCAACTAGGGAGTGGAGACCCTATGTCTAAAATAATCAACAAGGGAGTGGAGACCCTATGTTGGAAAAGCAACTACGGAGTGGAGACCCTATGTCTAAAACATCAACTAGGGAGTGGAGACCCTATGTTGGAAAGGCGACTAGGGAGTGGAGACCCTATGTCTAAAATAACATCAACTAGGGAGTGGAGACCCTATGTTGGAAAGGAGACTAGGGAGTGGATACCCTATATCTAAAATAAAAGAAGACTAGGGAGTGGAGATCCTATATCTAAAATAACATCAACTAGGGAGCGGAGACCCTATGTATAAAATAACATCAACTAGGGAGTGGAGACCTTATGTTGGAAAAGAGACTAGGGAGTGGAGACCCTATGTCTGAAATAACGTCAACTAGGGAGTGGATACCCTATGTTGGAAAAGAGACTAAGGAGTGAAGACCCTATGTCTAAAATAAAATCAACTAGGGAGTAGAGACCATATATTAGAAAAGAGACTAAGGAGTGGAGACCCTATGTCTAAAATAAAATCAACTAGGGAGTGGAGACCCTATGTTGGAAAATAGACTAGGGAGTGAAGACCCTATGTTGGAAAAAGAGACTAGTGAGTGGAGAACCTATGTTGGAAAAACGACTAGGGAGTGGAGACCCTATGTCTAAAATAATCAACTAGGGAGTGGAGACCCTATGTCTAAAATATCAACTAGGGAGTGGAGACCCTATGTTGGAAAAGAGACTAGGGAGTGGAGACCCTATGTCCAAAAATCATCAACTAGGGAGTGGAGACCCTATGTTGGAAAAGTTACTAGGGAGTGGAGACCCTATGTCTAAAAATCATCAACTAGGGAGTGGAGACCCTATGTTGGAAAAGAGACTAGGGAGTAGAGACCCTATGTCTAAAAATCATCAACTAGGGAGTGGAGACCCTATGTTGGAAAAGTGACTAGGGAGTGGAGACCCTATGTCTAAAAACATCAACTAGGGAGTGCGGACCCTATGTTGGAGAAACGACTAGGGAGTGGAGACCCTATGTCTAAAAACATCAACTAGGGAGTGAAGACCCTATATTGGAAAAGCAAATGGGGAGTGGAGACCCTATGTCTAAAAAAAGCAGACTAGGGAATGGAGACCCTATGTCTAAAAACATCAACTAGGGAGTGGAGACCCTATGTTGGAAAAGAGACTAAGGAGTGGAGACCCTATGTCTAAAATATCATCAACTAGGGAGTGGAGACCCTATGTTGCAAAAGCAGACTAGGGAGTGGAGACCCTATGTTGGAAAAGTGACTAGGGAGTGGTGACCCTATATGTCTAACAATAAAATCAACTAGGGTGTGGAGACACTATGTTAGAAAAGCGACTAGGGAGTGGAGACCCTATGTCTAAAATATCATCAACTAGGGAGTGAAGACCCTATGTTGGAAAAGAGACTAGGGATTGGAGACCCTATATCTAAAATAACTTCAACTAGGGAGTGGAGACCCTATGTTGGAAAAGAGACTAGGGAGTGGAGACCCTATGTCTAAAAATCATCAACTAGGGAGTGGAGACCCTATGTTGGAAAAGTGACTAGGGATTGGAGACCTTATGTCTAAAAATATCAACTAGGGAGTGGAGACCCTATGTTGGAGAAGCGACTAGGGAGTGGAGACCCTATGTCTAAAATATCATCAACTAGGGAGTGGATACCCTATGTTGGAAAAGGCGACTAGGGAGTGGAGACCCTTTGTCTAAAAATCATCAACTAGGGAGTGGAGACCCTATGTTGGAAAAGCGAATAGGGAGTGGAGACCCTATGTTGCAAAAGCGACTAGGAAGTGGAGACCCTATGTCTAAAATAATCATCAACTAGGGAGTGGAGACCCTATGTTGCAAAAGCAGACTAGGGAGTGGAGGCCCTATGTCTAAAATATCATCAACTAGGGAGTGGACACCCTATGTTGGAAAATCATCAACTAGGGTGTGGAGACCCTATGTTGGAAAAGAGACTAGGGAGTGGAGACCCTATGTCTAAAATATCATCAACTAGGGAGTGGAGACCCTATGTTGGAAAAGAGACTAGGGATTGGAGACCCTATGTCTAAAATAACTTCAACTAGGGAGTGGAGACCCTATGTTGGAAAATCATCAACTGGGGAGTGGAGACCCTATATTGGAAAAGAGACTAGGGAGTGGAGACCCTATGTTAGAAAAGAAACTAGGGAGTGGAGACCCTATGTCTAAAATAATCATCAACTAGGGAGTGGAGACCTTATGTTGCAAAAGTAGACTAGGGAGTGGAGGCCATATGCCTAAAATAACACCAACTAGGGAGTGAAGACCCTATGTTGGAAAAGAGAATAGGGAGTGGAGACCCTATGTCTAAAATATCATTAACTAGGGAGTGGAGACCCTATGTTGGAAACTCATCAACTAGGAAGTGGAGACCCTATGTTAGAAAAGAGACTAGGGAGTGGAGACCCTATATCTAAAATAACTTCAACTAGGGATTGGAGATCATACATTGGAAAATCATCAACTAGGGAGTGGAGACCCTATATCTAAAATAAATTCAACTAGGGAGTAGAGACCCTATGTTGGAAAAATGCAGATAGGGATTGGAGACCCTATACTAGCATGACTTTGAACTTTTTCTTCTTTTTTCTTTCTTTTCATCATTTTTATTTTATTTCAGAGAATGAGTAAATGCGGGAAATAATTTTTTGGAGGAGACTTCCCTTTTGGAGTGGTTGCTGCAAAACTGTTTCTAGCCTTTGCGCAATTTCTTTTTGGTTGCATCTGCTTCTTGCAAGGTTGCTTTTGGATTGCACTTGTTTCTTTGGAGAACCTCTGGTTTTCCAGACTTTGCCATGACGGTCAGTCACGTGGGACTTAACCTTTCCAACTTTATTTTGCCTTTGTGGGCATTTGACTTTGAATTTCCTCTTTCAACAGTTTTTGATTTTTAAGCATCGGCCACCATGGCCAGTCGGAGTCGACTTGATGCCGCTGCTAAGACTGGGTGCCTTTTTTGCATATTGGCTTGTATCAAGTGAGAACCCAGTAAATCAGTCTTGCCATCCTTTCTTTGTCTTAGTTTCGAAACAGAGTTAGGCCGAAAGGATTCAAAGAAAAGCAAACAATGGAATGGACAAATTAATTTAGATGAGAGGTATCCCTTTCGGAAAAAAGAAAGAAGGACTTATCTAGAGTGTATACAGACTTCAATGAACATAACATGCCTCTTGGACTAGATGCATGATCTGTATAAACCGTCCAACTCTTAGAAATTCATCACAACTCTTGCCTTAAGACTGAGAAACTTTGCCCAGGACTGTGTCGATGCCAGTGACTGTGAGGATCCTCTTTTCGATCAGTGGCGCCCTTTGCGGGTTTTCACCAGCTGGCCTCTCTCATTTCTCTTCTCACCATCGCCTTATAGTGCTCTTTGCGAGTTTTCACTAATAAGACTCTCTCATTTTCGTATTTCTCTGCTTACCATCGCCTTACGGTGCCCGTGAGGGTTTTCACCAATAAGACTCTCTTATTTTATTTCTCTCATTTTGTTGTATTGGATCCGGGTAACTGTATCCTCCCATTTTGAATCTCTTTGTCGATTGATCGGAAGGACTTGAAAAGGATTTGTGTAAAAAGGATTTGGATTGAATTACAACTTTGGAACCTTTCAGACAAAACCATCGTCAAACCATTATAAATTATGCCACATTTTTAACTTTTGGGGAATGTGGATTTTTATTTTGGTGTGACTGAACCCCAGAGATAGGCTGCCTACGTATCCTTTCGGAATCAAGTCAAACGTAGTTCAAGGACGAGAACTTTGTTTTTGATTCTCTTTTGTTTTGGTTTCTTCTCTTTCTTTTTCCTTTCTTTTTTTCTCTTTTTTTTTCATTTTTCATTTCATTTTCTTTGTCTTTTATTCCTTTTTTTATATATTTATTTTTTCTTCTCTTTTCATTCAATTTTTTTAATGAATTCCGGGTTCCAATGAGGGTAATCAAAGAATGAGAGCCGGCTCAAAAGGGTTTGCAAAGGGTTAAATATTTGGATAGTGAAAAAAAAAAGCCTTCTTCATCCCAACCGGAGAACATTAATGCTATATAGAGGATCCAACATAGTACCTTTTGATTGCACCTGCGTTGACGGTTGTTTCAGGGATATTTTCTTCGATGTGTTCCAAGTACAACGCTCTCTTTTGACAGTACTCTTGTTCAATGTATGGACCTTTCCAACCTGATTTTCTTTAGCTGTTCCGATTCTTTATTTTATTTCCTTAAACCCGTCTTCATTGCATTCTGATTCTTGATTCATTATTTCGAAGTTTGACAACGTTTTAGGATTAGGGCATGAAGTCCGCAAGCATGCCAAGTTATTGAAATCTGCATTTAACAGAATTGAAAAAAGAATAAGAGAAGTGACAAAATTAAGAAAAGAGACATTCCTCGACAATGAAACATTAATTTCATTTGATTTTGTTCTCTTTTTTTTTTTTGATTTCGATTGATTTTATTTTTTTGAATTTTAAAGATAGATGAGTTTACACCAGAAAGTAAGACAATAAAGTAAAACATCTGGATCACGCCCTGAGATAATCCGGACGCAGAAAGGATAGCAAGACTAGCTACTAAGACTCTCGTCTGATAGGGAACTTTCAGGCTTTGCGACAATTTTTGGCTTTTCCTCTGTCTCGGCAAGGGCTGTAAGGGCCTTCAACGCCGTATCAAATTCCTCATCTCTCCAATTTCTGTTCATCAAACCCTCTGAACCACTCTGAACGGACTGTGATGTGGCCTTAAAGGTAGCATGACTCAAGATGTGGCCCGTTTTAAAACCATTTTCGACTATCTCCCCAATTTTGATAGCCTCGGCGAACGGATTACCCATAGCAGACATCATGTTCTGGAAGTAGTTCGCCTCTTGGGCCTGTAGGAAGACCGTAACCATTTCTATTTCGTCCATTGGAGGCTTTTCCCTAGCGGCTTGCTTGCGCTATATGACAGCATATTTACAAAAATATTCCGCGATTTTTTTTGTCAATCTGGACACAGAGTTCTCTTTTTGGATTTTTCACTCTTGCTTTTTTTCTTTCTTTTTTTTAGTTTTTTTTTTCGCTCTTTGTTTTATTTTTGCTCTTTTTTTTTGTTATTTTTGTCACTCTTTTCTTTCTTCTCTTTTTTTTCACTCAGTTTATTTGATATCAATGATCGAATCTGATGGGGATTGCCTACGTATCATAACGCCTCATGAATCTGATCTTGCGTAGTTTGGGAAAGATCAGGAATAAAGTAAACACACTAACTCTTTTTTTTTTTTCTGGATTTTGAATTTTTTTAGTTTTTTATTTTTAATTTTTGAAAGACTTATAAGGAAGAAAGATTTTTTTTTTTGATTTCGATTTCTTTTTTTTTTGAGAATTTTTGAAAAGAAAGAAAATATTATTTTGGATTTATTTTTTAATATTTTGGGAGAAAGACTTCTAAAAATAGGTAGAAAATATTTTTGGATTTTGAATTGATTTGTTTCTTTTTTCAAATGAAAGACTTCTATAAAGAAATATATTTTTTTTGTTTTAATTTTTTTTTATTTGGTATTTTCTAAGGAAAAACTTCTAAATAATGAATTAAAGAAAAATATTTTTCGATTTTGACTTTTTTAATAAAAAAAATTCAAAAGAAAAACTTCTACAAAGAAGGAAAAAATTTGGATATTATGTGTCAAAGAAAAACTTATAAAGAAGGAATTAAAGGAAAATATTTTTGAATTTTTGAAAATTGGGGCCGGAACGAATGAGGTTTGCCTACGTATCTCACATCCGGTGAGAATCAGACCCGCGTAGTTCGGTCAGAAAAGCATGACCTTTTTTTTTGAAATTATTTGGCGTATTTTGAAATGATTTTTTTTTTCAAAATATTGGCAGAGTTTTGGGATTTTCAAATACCTGAATTTTCAGAAATCAGGTAAATTTCTCTCTCTTGCCTCACTCTTGGTTTTTCTTGATTTTCTTTCCCTATTATAGAAGACGATCAACATGCAAGCCGAAACAAATAATTGTACAAGTAGCACGTAACAATGCATCAGGATGGTCTTTTGATTTGGGTACACCTGTCCTAGACGGACCCAACCCATATGTTGAGTCCCCAAAGTCAAATGCACGTGATGCAAACAAGCGTACCTACTAGGGATCCGGCATGAGGTTATGTCATTCTAAGTTTAAATTCTGGGTGTATTGTTCTAGATCTGGCTTACCCGAGCGGACAACTCGAGCCGAGTGGGGGCAGCGTACCGGGAATACAGAAGCTTAACCGGCTTTGCAACTTGTCCGTACCTCGTTCTAAAATTAGGATATGACTCTAACAGAAAAGAAGCCACACGCGAAGCGCACACTTCCCAGAAGATTCAGACGACTCAGAGAGAAGAGGGTTTCGTAACAGTTTATATACAGTTTAATCAATATCAAAGCGGTAAAAAGCGACATTTAGCACATTAGGCCCAAACATGTAATATCAGATAATCACAAGAAAGCCAAGCACAACAGTTATTCTAAGCTCGAATTCTGAACCCTGAACTAGAGATTATGGGTTCGATCCTCAGCAGAGTCGCCAGAGCTGTCACACCTCCTTTTTTCCGAGGGGATAGGGAGTTTTTTCAATTTAAGTGACATTATTCAAAATGGGATTATTTATTTATTTAGAGTCGCCACTTGGAATAATTTATGGTGTCCCAAGTCACTGATTTATTTTTGAATCCCAAATCGAGGAAATTTGACTCTTATTTATGGTCTACGAACACAGAAGACCGGGTAAGGAATTCTGTTAACCTGAGAGAAGGTGTGAGGCACTCCCGAGTTTCGTAGTTTTAGCACGGTCGCTCAACTATTAATAATTGGCCTAGTTATCTGATTTAATACATGTTTTAAACCTATATGTGCATTTTTATTCCTTTTAACCGCTTTTAATTATTTATGGAACTTATTTGAACAAGTCGCAATGTCGCAAACTCATTTGTTTTTGTACGTATTGCGAATCGCGTTACGTGAAACGCACCCGCGATTTAAAACATGTTTATTTTTATTATTATTCGAAATTGAAGTCAAGTCGCGTGAAGCGCGCACTTGAGTTGGGGTTTACGTATCGTGACCATGCCACGATAACCATACCCAAAGTCACAATAATTTATTAATCGCGCCTAAAGCAACTAGCATGTGTTCATGATTTGTTTTTCCTTACGGGTTTGAGATCTGTGTAAGGTCAAGAGCTATGAAAATTAATTGTGAAAAATGGGTCAGGTTTTGCTCTTACTAAATTGGGCCTGACAGAAACTATTTTGGACCAGATAAATTAAATTGGATTGTAGTACAATTGGCCCTTTAAAACCAATTAATGAGTATGCCCGGTTACTAGCTCATCAAGTTACTCCCCTATCAATTACTCAATTACAGTAGTACATGTTTCATTAAGCAAATCCCAATCACCGGGCCCAATCATTGTTATTTTTTAAGTCCAAACTTCATTTTTCAATTTCAACTAACAGACATATATTTTATCCCCAAATTTCAAACATTCACTACGTGCCCAAAAATCATGCTTTTTATCAATCTTCATGTTTAATCATCAAAAAAGTAGCAAAATTTAACAAAGCTAATGAGACCTAACAATTAATACAATAAAAAAATATTTCAATCTTCATGAATCTAAATAAGATCAAATTATATATTCAAGCATAATATTTTAATAAAACAATAATGAGATAAATGAACCTTTACAAGACTGTTTTGAAGCTCGGACAATGGACAAGGATGTAAATTGAGCCTCAACCAAAATCGACAAATGGAGCTCGAACTCGACGACTCAACTTTGGAGCTGTTGTTTTCTATACAAAAGGGGACTGTTTCGTTGGGTTTTCGGCTCGTTTTTGTGGAGCTTTTTAGCTTGGTTTCAAGTTTGTTCGGGGCTGGAGTTTAGGTGATGAATTGCTGGATTTTTCAAAAGAAAGCCGAAGAAAGAATGACACAAGTAGAAATTCTCTTCTCCTAGAAGAAAAAAAATAAATTTATCTCAATTCCCTCCTCCCTCTTTTTTTTTCTCCTTCTCCCCCTCTTATTTTCTCTCACATTTATCTTCTATTTATAGAAAAAATTTCGTAATTATCAGTTTTTTTTAATTAAAAAGAATTTTCACTTCCCATTTTTCTTATTTTTTAAAAAAAATAATTCCCCACTATCCTTTACTTTTATTTTTTAATTTCTCACTTATTTTAATTTTAATATATTTAAAATCCTACTTTTTTTACTTTTCTTTTTTTATTTCCCACTGATTTTACTTTTCTTTTTTTAAATTTCCACTTACTTTTACTTTTATTAAAAAAAAATCAGATACCCTTACTTTTATTTTTAATTCCAACTTTATTTTACTTTTTATTTTTTTAAATTTCTACATTCTTTTACTTTTATTTTTTTAATTTTCCATTTTTTTTATTAAACAATTTCTACCTACTTTTACTTTTACTTTTTAATTCTATATATCTACTTTTACTATTTTTTTAATTCCCATCCGTAATTTTTTTTAAAATAAAATAATAATAATTAATTTTTATTTATTTTCGGTTTTTTAAATTTATTTTATTTAAAAATAAAGAAAAAAATAAAAATAATACTAATATTAATAATTGACATTTTAAATTATTATTAATTTTTACCCTATATAAAAAAATGTAACAAAGTTAAAATATATATATTAAATTTCTGAAAATATTTGCATAGTAGAAGGTGATAAAAATTCAAATATATTCAAAAATTAGGTGCTCACAACATGACGGTTGGTCGCGTGAGATTTAAACTTTTCAACTTTATTTTGCCCTTGTAGGCACTTTCAATTTGATTTCCTCCTTTCGAGAGTTTTTGATTTCAAAGCATCATCCACCATGGCCAGTCGGGGTTGACTTGATGCCCCTACCGAAACTGGGTGCCTATTGAATATTAGCTTGTATCAAACAAAAGTCCTGTAAATGAGTCTTGTCATCCCTTCTTTGACTTAGTTTTGGAACAGAGTTAGACCGAAAGGGATTCAAAGAAAAACAAATAATGGAATGGACAATGAATTTAGACAAGAGGTATCTCTTTCGGGAAAAGGAAAGAATGACTTATCTGGAGTACATGCGAACTTCAATGAACATGACATACCTTTTGTATTGGATTCCTGATCTGTGTAAATAGTTTGACTCTCAGTAATTCATCACAACTTTTGCCTCGAAATCGAGAAACCTTGTCCAGGGCTGTGTCGATGCCAATGGTTGTGAAAATCCTCTTTTCGATCAGTAGTGCCCTTTGCGGGTTTTCACCAGCTGACCTATCTCGTTTCTCTTCTCACCATCGCCTTATAATGCCCTTTGCGAGTTTTCACTAACAAGACTCTCATTTTTAATTTCTCTACTTACCATCGTCTTACGGTGCATGTGAGGTTTTTCACCAACAAGATTCTCTCATTTTATTTCTTTCATTTGGTTGTATCAGATCTAAGTGATTGTATCCTCCAATTCTTGAACATTCTCATTGATTGATCGGAAGGATTTGGATTGAATTACAACTTTGGAACCTTTTAGGCGAAACCATCGCCGAAACATTGTAACATCTGCCCACTTTTAACTTTTTGGGGGAATGGATTTTATTTTGGTGTGACTGAACCCCAGAGAGAGGCTGCCTACGTATCCTTTCGGAATCAAGTCGAACGTAGTTCAATGAATATGAACTGTTTTGATTTTGTTTTGTTTTCTTTTTCTTCTTATTTATTTTTTAAAATATTTTTTTTATTTTTCTTCTTATCTTCCTTTTTTGTCTTCTTTGTTTTTCTTCTCTTTTTTCTTTCTTGTTTCTTTTTTTTTAAAAATAATATCTTCAGGTTCCAAATAGGGTAATCAAAGAACGGTAACCGGCTCAAAGGGCTGGCAAAAAGGGTTAATGGTATTTTGGTAGCGAGAATGAAAGCCTTAATCATCCCAATCGGAGAACATTAATGTTGCACAAAAGATCAAACATAGTACCTTTTGACTGCATCCGCGTTGACAGTTATTTCAGAGACATTTCCTTCGATGATTCCCAAGTACAACGTTCTCTTTTGGCAGTACTCTCGTTATATTGTATGGACCTTTTCAATTTGGAGACAATTTTTTTTAGCTTCTTCATGAGGTGGAAGGATACGTCTCAAAATGAATTGTCCTATTTCAAATTTCATGTGCCGCACTTTCTTGCTGTAGACACGGGACATTCTTTGTTGGTACAACTGCCCGTGGTAAACTGCGACCAATTATTTTTCATCAATTAGTGTCAATTATTCCAATCGGTTCTTGACCCAATCTTTATCCTCAATATCGGCTTCAACAATGATCCGAAGAAAGGGAATCTCAACTTCGTTCCAATTTTCTATTTATTTTCTTACAAGCCTTGTCTTCAAAATATTTTATTTCTTGATTCATTATATCGGGGTTTGATAACGTTTTAGGATCTGAGCATGAAGTCCGCAAGCATGTCATGTTACTAAAATCTATATTTAACGGAACTAAAAAGAGAATAAGAAAAATGACAAGATAAACGAGAAAGGGATTCATTAACGATGAAATATTGATTTCATTTGTTTGATTTTTTTTAAGATAGAAGGGTTTACATCAGAAAGTAAAGGCAATAAAGTAAAACATCTGGATCACACCATGAAATAATCCGGAAGCAGAAAAGACAGGAAAATCGGCTACCAAGATTCCCGCCTGACAGAGAACTTTTCAGGTTTGGCGCCCGTTTTTAGGTTTCTCTTCTGCCGCGGCAATGGCTACTATGGTCTCCACTCCCTAGTCTTCTTTTACAACATAGGGTCTCAACTCCCTAGTTAATTTTATTTTAGACATAGAGTCTCCACTCTCTAGTCTCCTTTCCAACATATGGTCTCCACTCCCTAGTTGATGATATTTTAGACATAGGGTCTTCACTCCCTAGTCTCCTTTCCAACATAGGGTCTATACTCCCTAATTGATGATATTTTAGACATAGGGTCTCCACTCCCTAGTCTAATTTCCAACATAGGGTCTCCACTCCCTAGTCGATGTTACTTTAGACATAGGGTCTCCACTCCCTAGACTCATTTTCCAACATAGGGTCTCCACTCCCTAGTTGATTTATTTTAGACACATGGTCTCCACTTCCTAGTCTCTTTTCCAACATAAGGTCTCCACTCTCTAGTTGATTTTATTTTAGACATAAGGTCTTCACTCCCTAGTCCTTTTTCTAACATAGGGTCTCCACTCTCTAGTTGATTTTATTTTTAGACATATGGTCTCCCACTCTCTAGTTGATATTTCCCAACATAAGGTACACAATCCTTAGTTGAGGCTTCATTTAGACAATAAGGGTACACCATTTCCAACGAATCATGTTTTCTCCGGGTACATCTTTCCCGACCTTTTTATTGCTTTCGATAATTAAGTAGCATAGAGTTTTATTACAAATAACTCACGAAATTTTCCTAGTGAAAAGTGGGGCAGAAAAATTTCGTTTGTTTGTTTGTTTTGGTGTCTGAGCAGGTTTTACCTCGAAGCACAAGGTTTGAGATGATCAAAAGAAGAAGTCTCAATCCAGAATAAAGAAAAAAAAAGAAAAAAAAGTGGATCCAAAATGCAGAAGCGGATGAAATGATGTGGACTGCTCAAGACATGACTAAAGTCACGAGCATTGCATTTCCCATTTTGATCACAAAAAGCCGTGGAAGAATGAACTAGCACATGCAGCTAGCAAGCATCAAGATTCAGATTAGAGTATACATGAAGAACCAGTCAAGACTCAAGATCAAGTTTCAGAAGACTTATAGATAAGAATCTTGTAACTCGTAGCTAATAGACTTGTTTAGTTACTTTTTTATTTTGATTTTTGGTGTAATAAGGAGTTCAACAAGCAATAACAACAGTGAAATCACAGTTCCCCGGTAGTCCCAGCTACCAAAACTTCCAGAACTACACTGACCTGATTCCTTTATAGCCAAGGATATGTAAGAAACCTCCGAAGCAATGTTCGGTCAAACTTTTTCAAAATGCTTCCCATGGAGAGTCAAACGGGCAAAAATTGCTTAATTTATCTTTGCACGAAAACTCTTCATGTTCTCGAGCAAAGATGGGCAGTTGTGAGCACGTAATTTTTGTCAAATATATAAAATTACTCCTAAAAATCTCAAAAAATAGCTTTTAATTATTTTACAGAATTTAAGGAATTTTTTCTATATTTTACTTGATTTGTTTTGTGCGTATTTGTGTTTGGTGCATTTTTAGTAGCATTTTAAATCCCAAGAAATAACAAAAATATTTTAATCTTTACATTTTTAGATTTTAATTGCATTTGTAAAATATTTTATTAAAATACCAAAAATACATTAGGCACTTTACATGCATTATTAGTTAAATAAATTAGTTAATTGTTAGAGTGTAAGTTCAGCACTGAGCCAGTGGAAGTGGGCATGGATGTGAGGCTTGATTCGCAGGTCATCCCGAGTAGAGGCAGCTTCAAGTACCTTGGTTCGGTTATCCAAGGGGATGGGAGATCGACGAGGATGTCACACACCGTATTGGGGTAGGATGGATGAAGTGGAGGTTAGCATCTGGAGTCCTGTGTAACAAGAGAGTGCCACTGATACTCAAAGGTAAGTTTTATAAAGCGGTGGTTAGACCGACCATGATGTATGGGGCTGAGTGTTGGCCCGTTAAGAACTCATATATCCAGAAGATGAAAGTAGCAGAAATAAGGATGTTGCGGTGGTTGTGCAGGCACACTAGGATAAATAAGATTAGGAATGATGATATTCGGGAGAAGGTGCATGTGACTCCCATTGATGACAAGATGCGGGAAGCGAGGCTTAGATGGTTCGGACATGTTCAGAGGAGAAGCCCAGATGCTCCGGTACGGAGGTGTGAGCAGCTAGTTACGGAGGGCACGAGAAGAGGTAGAGGGTGGCCTAAGAAGTATTGGGGAGAGGTGATCAGGCAGGATATGGCGATGCTCCATATTTTCGAGGACATGACACTTGATAGGAAGATGTGGAGGTCGAGTATTAGGGTTGAAGGTTAGGAGGTAGTTGAGTCGTGCCTTACTTCGTAACATGGTGGGACTAGCCATGTAAGGTTTTGTTTTCTAAGATAACTAGTGGGAATGTTGTGGCTTACTATTTCGCTTTTCACTGCATGTCCTATTTACTAGCTTCGCTTTTGCTTTACATCTTTTTTCTAGATTTCATGGTGTTCCTATTTTTCTTATGACTGTTGTGGTGATACTAATATTTACTAACATTGTCTCCCTTTACTTTGCATCTTTCTTCTGAATTTCATGGTGTTCCTATTTATCCTATGATTGTTGTTGTGATACTAATATTGTCTTCCTTTTTGCCCTTTTGTCTTTTTATTTTTTTTGAGCCGAGGGTCTTTCGAAAATAGCCTCTCTACTCCTTCGGGGTAGGGGTAAGGTCTGTGTACACACTACCCTCCCCAGACCCCATTAGTGGAATTTTACTGGGTTGTTGTTGTTGTTGTTAGAAAATTAGTTAAATGGATTAAATTTGCAAATTAGTTTTAAATTAGGAGTTGTTAAGATAAGTGGCCAATTTTGAAAATAAAACAAAGAAAGGAAAGATGGGTGGGTCTGCCGAATTGGGCCAGTTTCAGCGGCCCAACCTCCATGTCAGCCCAATATCTGACCCGGTCCAACAACCCTTTCTCCCAAGTCACCAAACGACGTAGTTTAACATAAAAACTACGTCGTTCCATTCCCCTCACTTACTAAAACACCCCATCTCCCAATTTCCCTTAGATAGAGCGGACCCCTCCCTCTTTTACACAAATAAAACCCTAGCCCCCCTAATACCTTCATCCTCTCAAGTCAGCCGCCGCCCCTCTCTTTCTTTTTCTCTACATCACACAAGCCTATTCTATCATCTGGATACACACACGAAATCTATCATCTGATATTCTCACAAACACACACGAAATAGCTGAAAAACAGATCCGAAATTCGAAAATTAAGAAAGAAATCTGTAAACAAAAAGAAAAACAGTGGATTTCAATGGATTTTACATTGGAAGTGATTCAAAGGGCTGGATTTTTTTTTGGCTGATTTGAGAGAGTTCTCCATTTGTTTCTGGGTTTGCAATCTAGAATGAATCTGCAATTTGCTGCTGTTGTCGATTGTTGAGTAGCTGATATCCATTCCTCATTTTAGACCTTTATTTGGTCGTCTACTACTGTTCTGCTATTGTTAGATGCGTTTGCTTATTTTCTATTGTCCTCTATTTGACTATGAATGAATATTTGAGTGCTAATTCTATGAACATGCTAAATCTTGTGGAATCCGGATGTTTTGACTGCCAGATCTGTCTGCTTGTTTCTATCTGTCGATGATTGTTTTTAAAAAAAAACTGAATTAGTCATTAGTTAGTCGTGGGGGATTGTTATCCAAATAGCCGTCCAGATTCAATATTTACCTTTTCTAACCAGTATATATATATATATACACATCGGCGATTGTTACATTAAGAGATTAGATAAGCGACTATTTGGTGGATGTGTGTGAAATCAAGTTGTGATCAAAACATTACAAAGCCTCGTATGGTCCAAGCCCGAAATCCAACTTGGTGAGCCCAATGTCAAAATTGCAGTTGAGTCTGCTCTTTAAAACCACAAAGGGTAAACATGGAATTTCAGACATAGCATAACAGCCAAGTTGCATTTTATAAAAGTACCCAGGGCCAGGGGCAACAACGAAACCTCCTAATAATAGATGCTTCCATTTGTAAATTGCAATAATTTCACTGTTTTTAAAAAAGCACATTCATTTGTAGAAAAACAAAAAGAAGAAAAAAGTAAATACAGATTCTTTGGTGACCCTCTTCTCATTTCTTCAACTTTAAATCCCACCGCTTGATTTTTTCTTTTATTTAAAAAAATTGAAATTGCCTTTATATATACGGATAAAATACACCTAATTATAAATCTTTTTTTCTGGGTTTTGTCGATTTTGCCTCCTTTTCCTTTCTCAAGTACTTGCCATAGACTATCTTTTTTTCCTTTTTTCTTCTGAATAATTCAATCAATCTCGATATGTTTCACTTATTTGGTAATCTGTTGATTGCTGTGATTTTTTTACTGTTCCATCTGAATTTTGGAAATTGGTATTATTGGGATTGGATTTTAATATTAACTAATTTCATCCATATTTGGTGTTAATTGTGTTTTTGTTGGGAATTATGTTTATTTAGTTAGCTGAATTATTGGGGCTTAGTGCTAATATCTTGATCTAGGGTTCAGGTTTTGATTTTTGGGGTTTCATTTCTGTATTTAGTTAGATCAATTCTTCCTATTTCTGGTATATTTCTGAGTAAAATTGAGTTTTTAAGGTGTGCAATTGTTTAATTTTTGGTTGATTTGATGCCTTATTTGGATAAGCCTATATTAGAATGTTAAGATTTTGTTTGGACTTTGGATAAGCCTATATTAGAATGTTAAGATTTTGAGAGTTCTGATACTAATTTTGGTAATTTTGTAACTGCAAATGGACAGATTTGTAATCTTTATTTGGGCATCCGTTGGGAGACCTTAAAGTAGGAAGGAATCAACATGAGCTTGTAGTAGAGAAAGGGCTGGATCCATGTATAGAGCTTCAGATGAGTCAGATGAGGATTACACAGTTGATGAGTCAGAAGATGGATGTTCTTCTTTTGTCGGAGATGAGTCAGATGAGAGCTTAGGTGAATTTGAAGATGAGGAGGTCGAGGAATTGAAGACGAAGCCGATTAAAAAGGTTGTTCGATCAGGAGAACCAAGGAGAAACAGAAAAGGCACTGTAAGGCCTAGAAAGAGAAAGAGAGTTTCATATAGAGAAGATGACGATGATGATGATGAGGAATTCACACCAGATGGCTTGGATGCAGATGAGGATTTGCCAGTAATGAACGGGATGAAGAATTTGAGCAAGTCACGGTTGCGTAAGGGCACTGCCAAAGATCATGATGAAGAGGATGAGGATGATGAGGATGATGAGGAATTCACTCCAGATGGCTTGGACGAAGAAGAAGATGAAGAAGAGTTTCCAGTATTGAAAGGGATGAAGTATTCAAGCAAGCCACAATTGCGTAATAGCACTGCCAAAGAGCAGAAGAGAACTAGAAATCATAAAGAATTGAAAAGGATCACGAGAAAGAAACCGCAGAACAGACGCCGATTGAAAAGGAAAGCAAGATCTGAAAATGATGAGAAGTTCATAGACGTCGATCCAGTTTTGGCAGAAACGAATAAAAAGAACGCAGGTCAGAGGAGAAAAAGAAAGAGACTAAGAGTAGATTCGGATTCAGATTTTGTTGAGAGTTCTGGATCATCTCACCGTGAGTTTACCATCTCTGAAGAAGAGAGGGAACAAGTCAGAGAGGCTAGCCGATTTTGCAGGGGCCTTGTTACAGCTTGGAGGGGCTCAGCTTCCTTGAAAAATTTACCGAAAGAGGAAGCTCCGCGTCTACAAAGAAAATATCCAGGAAGAAAGGATAAAGAGAAAGTGGATTTGAAGACTGAAGTAGGAAAGCAGATTTGTGGAATATGTTTGTCGGAAGAAGGTAAGAGGACAGTTAGAGGGACATTGAATTGCTGCAGTCATTACTTTTGTTTTGCTTGCATCATGGAGTGGTCCAAAGTGGAATCCCGCTGTCCACTGTGCAAGCAAAGGTTTGTAATGATTAGTAAGCCTGCAAGGTCAGACACTAGCTTTGAATTGAGGACTGTGGCTTTTCAGGTCCCTGAGCGTGATCAGGTATAGTCCTTTTTTCCTGTGGTAAACCTATATATTCATTTAGTTAAGATGTTAGGTTTGATGATTATGAAAATAAGATGTTAGGTTTGAAACACAAAAATACCAGAATTTCTAACTGCAATCAAATGTTTATAATTGTGTTTATAGGTCTATCAACCATCTGAAGAGGAGCTTAGGGGTTACATTGATCCATACGAAAATGTATTATGTACAGAGTGTCAGCAAGGTGGGGATGATGCTCTTATGCTGCTATGTGATCTCTGTGATTCACCTGCACATACTTATTGTGTTGGTCTTGGACATGAAGTACCTGAAGGTAACTGGTACTGTGAAAGCTGTCGGCCAACTGCACTTGCTTCTTCAAACCCACAGAATATGAATCCTACCCCTGATATTAATAGAACAAGCAGCAATTTTTCTATTGGGTCACCCCCTGTAGCCAATGTGAGGGAGACATTTGACCTTAATGAAATGTACGTACCTGATACCCCTTTGGCTGAAGAATCCGGTGGTTTTCAATCTCCCCGAGATGGTCGAGTTGCTTCTCCAGCTTCTGGGGTTGGGGCATCGACGGTTTTTGACCGACGTAGAATACAACGGCAAATAAATCAACTGCTTAATAACAGGAGGAGACAACTTGGTAATGTTAATGGGACCTTGGTTGCTGTATCAGGGAATAGTCTCGTTGGCTCCCAAATTGCTCGAAGCAGGGAATTAGCAACTCAACCTGCTGTAGCACAAAGGGCAGCTCCTCATAGTACATTTTTCCAGGGAAGGCAACTGGAGAGTAATGCTCGTTTATCTCATAATCGGAATATTTTACCTGAAAGGTCAAGTAATTTGAGTGGGCAACTGAATCTGAATGAAGCCTCTACATCATCGCAGAGTTTTTTGGGTGAATTACAAGGTACCGATGCAAGTATCAGCTTGGCTTTGGTTCATCAGCAACTCCATCCCCTCAGTAGCATATCTTATGTGGGGCCTGATACTAGCCCATCTCCTTGTCCATTTAGAGAGGTGAGCTCCTTTAATTGAAAAAGGAACACGTATAATCAACGGTTAGAAGTTACTAAAAGCTAGTCCATAGACTTCAGGTATAGTGGAATGATTAGATTAAACTGTACAGCGATGTGGTTAAGCATAAATCAAGTCTTGTGGTCGTTCACACTCCAATCTTTCTATGCCAGTGAAACATGACTCATGCCTTTTAAACATTTATTTGTGTCCAGGAACTGATCAGAGCCTAGAAAGGTTTCCACTGCTTTGTAAAACGTGCATTTTAGCTTGACTTCTTACACTTTCCGCCACCACTTTTACCAGCTTTGGGTCCGGACGACCCAAGAGCCCGCCACTAGAACCCAACCCTTAAGAGGCTAAGGTCCAAGGGGCCCCTTTGGAATCACTGAATTTGCTTTACTTGTTTTTTTTTGGTACATTAATTTGCTTTACTTGCTAATGAATTTGAATCCAATTTTCGCGGACCAATACATCATATCAATATTTTTAGCTAGCTAACTGAGTATCAAAAAAATCCGTGAATGTTTATGACTTTGATAATTTTAAGCAATTACACCTTCCTAGTATTATTTCTTTTCTTTTTCCCCCTGAAGTTATTGTTGTGATGTATTAGATTCTGAATGAATTGCATGCTTTGATACAGTCTACAGTACCTTCAAGGACATTGCCTAGCACTTTAAGAAGACCATTTTAGCTGCATGTGCGGTGGGACGAAGTTCTCCTTGTGCAGTTCACACCTTAATCTGTAATTATGTTGGAGACCAGCTTGCAATCACTCATAGGGGGTGGAGGACCAGTTATCTTCTTGCTTCTTTTTGTACTTAAGCTACTATAATGGTGGGGGAAATCATGAGTAGGAGACTTATGCTGTTGAAGCATTGGAATTTGATTCGCGTCGTTAGCTCACCATTCTTTCTATCCATTGACCATGCCAGAGAAATCCATTTTGTTAGGATAGCATTTTCTCTTTTATACCTGTATATCCCGTTTTACTGACAAAAGATGCCTTGATTGCTGTTGAAGATATGCCACCATTTTTCATTGTTAATTATTAGCAAATTTGTTATCCGACAATGAGCTGTCATTGTGTTGGGATATGTTGGGATTTTACCAATGATCAAGATGCTTACTAATTGCTGTTTTCTGTAATATAACTGGTTCTTGGTGGCTTATATCCTTAAAAGTTTATTGTTCGCTTATAGTGGCACGGCAACGCTGGCTAGTGCTTTTCTTGATCAGGTTGTTATCCTGGATAGTATTGTCCACAGACAATCGCTACGTTAACTTACATTAAAAGAAATCGTAAAACGTTAAAACCAAGTGCTTCCATCTAATGCTTTGATCAAACATGTCTTTTCTTCTTTTTCTCCTTCTCTTTTGATACCGTGTAGAATTATTAATTGCCCTGGAGATGAAGAGAAACTGACTAAGAAAAACTCTAGTTCTGAACAGATGCACCTTGGAAAGACAACAAGAAAAACAGGAACGAAAAAATTGTACTTCCTATGCCTAATTTATGTGTCACGCTTTTTTCTCTTCAAAACTTTCTAGTTTCTACAATTTAACTTTAAAATTTGTTAGTTTACCCTTAATGATTTAAGCACATGGATATCATGGGACCAGCTTTTAAGCCCTTTTTAGATCTTTTTAGATTTTTGAAGTGTTTGAAAAATAAGAAAACTGCTTAAGAAAGGGTTAAAAAGGGCTTTAAAAAAGTCAAAAGCCACAAGTTGGCTGACCTAACTTTTCCGTTTTTGGCTTAAAAGTCACCTTATTTTGACCAATAAAATTACTTACTTGTCCCTTATAACTTTTACTAATCCCAAAACTATCCTTATCAAATAAATCCTAAAACATCGAACTACTCCCACTTTCTTCATTTTATAAGCCTCTGCTCATCTTCTTTCCTCTTCTTCTCCTTCATCTTCACTTGTTCAGTATTTCCACTCAAGTTTTCAGTGGAAATCGATCTTCTTTATATGCTTTTTCTTTGAGGTATGGGAATATCCAGATTATCCCAAACTTGGTTTAAGGCTTTGCATTTAAAAAAAAAATGGTAACAATCATTTTGCAAGATTTATGTTTGGTGATGGTCCGCTTATGTAGAAATTGATGTTTGGCAGAATGTTATATAATAAGCAGAGGAAGATGTAGGTTCTTGATTTGTTTTAGGCAATATTTTTGTTTTTTTAACAGAAAAAATGCTTACTGGTACTTGTTTACCAAACACTTCTAATATTTTTTTTTAAAGTTTTATCACTTTTATCCAAACATGTAATTACTTATTTATAAAACAAACTCATGCACTTAAAAGCTATTTTTTTCAAGCTAATCTAAACGGGCTCTATAAATTTTTTTAAAAAATCTTTCTTGTTATAAAATAAAAGCAACTTAGTAAAACATGAACAAGACATGTTGTTATGAAATAAAAGCAATTTAGTAAAACATGAATAAGAAATGGAGATAGAAAGAAGGAAGAGATTTTCTTCTTCAATTGTGTGTATTTTCTTATCTATTACAAGACCTTTATATAGGCATGAAAAGTGAAGAAAAATATGTCATTGAATATGTCATTAAGCATAAAAATATGTCATTGAATATGTCATTAAGCATTTGAGAAGATCATGGAGGAAGAGTAGACATCCACCATAATTTGATTTTTCTTATAACACTCCCCCTTGGATGTCCATAGATAATGTGCCTCGTTAAAATCTTATTAGGAAAAAACCCTATGGGAAAAAAAATCCTAGTGAAGGAAAAAGAGTACACATGTTTAGAAATCCGTTTTTTGGTTGCCTCGTTAAAAACCTTGTAAGGAAAACCCAGTGGGACAAAACCTTGTAAGGGAAAAAGAGTACAACGCGTATTAACTCCCCCTGATGAGAGCATCAATTCACACCCTTGAGCCTTCGCATCCCAATCTTGTACACTAGTTTCTTGAAGGTTGACGTCGGTAGAGATTTGGTGAACAAATTAGCCATATTATCACTTGAACGGATCTGTTACACATTGATATCACCATTTTTTTTAAGATCATGTGTGAAAAATAACTTTGGTGAAATTTGCTTTGTCCTATCCCCTTTATAAATCCTCCCTTCAATTGGGCTATGCATGTTGCATTATCTTCATACAAAATTGTGGGTAGTTTGTCACACTTCAAACCACATTTGTCTCGAAAAAGGTGTATTATAGACCTCAACCATACACATTCTCGACTTGCTTCATGAATAGCAATTATCTCAGCATGATTAGATGAAGTAGCCATGATTGATTGCTTAGTCGATCGCCAAGATATGACAGTGCCTCCATATGTAAACACATAGCCTGTTTGAGATCGAGCCTTGTGTGGGTCATATAAATATCCAGCATCGGCATAACCAACAAGATCGGGACTACAATCATTGCCATAAAATAATCTCATATCAGTAGTTCCTTTTAGATACCGCAATATATGTTTGATTTCATTCCAATGTCTCATTGTAGGAGCAGAGCTATAACTTGTTAAGATATTAACTGAAAAAGTTATGTCAGACCTTGTAATGTTAGAAAGATATATTAGTGCTCCAATTGCACTAAGATATGGTACTTCGGGACCAATAAGCTCTTCATTATTTTCATGAGGTCGGAATGGATGTGCTTTATCCATATATAATCGCTTTAAAATCATTTTAGTGTATGCTGATTGATGGACAAAAATTCTATCTTTCATATACTTAATTTGGAGACCAAGACAAAATTCTGTCTTTTCAAGATCTTTCATTTCAAATTCCTTCTTTAAATAGTCTACTGCTTTAGGAAGCTCTACTGCTTTAGGAAGCTCCCTAGGAGTTCCAATGATATTTAAATCATCAACATACACGGTGATTATAACAAATTTAGATCCAGATTTTTTTATAAAGATACAAGGACAAATTGAATCCTTCTTGTACCCTTCTTTTAACAGGCACTCACTCAGGCGACTATACCACATGCGCCCTGATTGTTTCAATCCGTATAAGGATTTTTGAAGCTTTATTTAATAAATTTCTTGGAAACCTTAATATGCTTCAGAACAATTTAAATCCTTCAATGATTTCCATTATATGCATATCACGTTTTTCTTGTATTGCCAGATTAAAACCTGAAATGACGACATCCACCACAGGAGAACATGTCTCTATATAATCAATGCCAGGATATTTATAAATTTTCTTGTGACACAAGTCGCCTTTATGTTTATCGACTTGCCTTTTTTTTTCCGCACAAGAACGCATTTATACCTCCACTGGCTTTATACTTTCAGGTGTTGGGACTATCCGTCCAACTTCATATTTTTCAGGTGAAATCAATTTTTATTGCGTATTTTTCATTTGACCAATTATTTATCTGTCCAAATTTCATGATAGATTTGAGCTCAAGATCCTCATCAATATTAATAATATTGAGCGCTACATTATACTAATAATATCGTCGACGATCATTTTATATCGGTTCTACTATTACCCAATAAAGACATAACTTATTGAGATTTCTTTATCTTATTATGAAGTGTTATGTCGTGGTGCTCTTCTAGAGCACTTGCCTCCTTATTATGACCATCTTGAACATTTGCTCATCTCCCTTTTCAAGGAGTTTTATCTTTGGAACCGATTAGTCTATTATGCTTCATGCATGCCATAGACTCTATTCATTATGAACTTTATTTCATTTGGAGCATTAGCAGCTGAATATGATATTTAACTTTGGGTCAGCAAATAAGTCTGGAAATATTTTGCAAATGAATTATCCCTTGAACTTCAAGTTCACATTTTCTCATACGAGGATCTAGATGTACTCATAATAATTCATTACATGCATTACTTTTTCAGTTGTCCATTTTCTCCCCCTATTTTTGGGATCACCGACACATATCCCTAGCCTTATTTGGGGATCCATCTTTGTATATTGTGCTGGAACAATTAAATCATATAGCACATTCATATTTCTAGATAGAAATTATTTGGTTCCTGACCCTGAACCGATTGTGATAGGAAGAACTTATCTTAATTTGGCTAGATGCGTACAAGTGCTGTTGTATATTAAATAATACATCACATACCAAATTTTATTTTGGTAATTTTGTTCTCATAACTAATGGTTTGGTTATAATTGGAGGCATACAATTTCTGCTAAACTAACTTGGATTTAAACCAGTATTATCAAGATAAATAATCATAATTTATATTTTAGAACTGTGCTCTAATAATTTGAGCAATCAATCTTGCAAAAGCCAAGCTGCAAGTTGATAACAAATGCACGTATGACCAAAGAATAGATGCATCTATTAAAATCATATAATAGTAAACGGTCGACATGGCAGGTGACTGGACCCATATATTTATCACTTTTTATTAGTTCCAGAAATCAAAGGATTCAATCCCAACTTTAACTGATATATCATGAGAATAAGCAGCACAAGAGAATTCTTGAAGAATCTTATATTTCTTCAATATATGTCAATATAATTCTCAATTAATTTTTCGCATTATAATTGAACCGAGATGGTCAACCGGTCATGCCAACTAATATTTGTTTTAGTAAACCTCTAGTTTACTTATGACATATGATTCCATCATCATGCTTATATTTGTGTAGTACAAATAAAAAGAAAATCGGGTAATCTTTCATATTTATCCGTTATGATTATAGAAATATGAAAATATTCAATATTCCTTTCATTTATAGTCTCAATATGCCAACCACTTTGACTCATACATTTGAAACTCAAAAAGTTTCTTTTGAGACTTTACAATATCAATGTCGTGAATACTTTTATTCATCTGGGTAGTAACAAATTAATTTTTCCGGAGCTCTTAACATTTTTTGTACTACAAGATCTTTTGTTACACCATTCATATAGTAAATGTCTCATTCATGGAGAAAATTATATCATAATAAATTGTCATTATCAAAATCATCATAAGCAAAGTCATTTTTTTTTTGCTTTAATTTTGCCTTTAATAACCTTCTATAAGGCACAACAAAATATTTTTTGGCGTATCACATGTACGCGACCGATGACATATTCATGTAACCACACAATAATATTTATTCTCTTTATTTCACTCAAACCTCCCTCAGAGGTGAGTTGTGTGGTATTCATCCAATCATGCATTGCATGTCTTTATTCATTACTTTTATCACATATTACAACATTCACCTTTAGGAATGGGTCTGCATTCTCAATGCTTATCACAAGTCACATTCTCTTCAATGAATGTATCATAATCGGCGGCGTGCTTTATTATTTTGCATACCAATTTGATGGTAAACATTACCTTCACATTTTGAAGAACTATTATTATTATTATTATTGTGAAGGCAATGTTTACCTCTTGAGTTAAACTATTCATAATGTCATTTGGATATAATTTTCAATAATAGACTTTCGTTTACTCAAATCAGCTAAGTAATTAGTGTCAAACAAATATATGAAAATACAAAATAATATTAAAAATTCACATGTGGTCTTTGCTGCAATAAGCTTACTTCAAGATGAAAGTGATATGACTAGAACATTAAAGAAAAATAATGTATCAAATAGAATAATATAGTACTACTAGTTACCATGCACTTTTATGGAAACTAAGTATTATGCTCTCTAGAAAAACAAAGAGATATAGCAGAACCTTTAATTGAAAAAATTATTGACAATATTTTTAACATTATTGAAAAAATCAATACTGGAATGACTCTACCATCTTGTTGCCTCCCACATCAGTTATAAAATAGGAGCAGTTATGTATTTTAAGTCACAAGAAACTAAACCCTTTTTTTTAATTTAATGGAGTGTACTAAGAATATCGTGTACAAATAATAAAAAATTGGATTGCAGAGATACAAACTCACTCAATTTTTCAATATACGAGAATTAAAAGTTTTGATCGGCCAATGCTAATTCAAAATATTTTTTCATTTGGATCGTATATTTATTTATCAATAACGTATGCTAGTTGTGCTATTAAGATTACCCGAGAGAAACTTACCCCACATTACCTTTTCAAAAGTCAGAATGACGCATGATGGTCAAGCATATATTTTATAGGAAAACGTTCAGTTAAGGAAAACTTTACATAAGGTTCTTGCTTTTTTTTTTTTAACTAAGGAACCAAAGTTCCTCAAATGACTTTGCAAAAGCTGTAGTAGCTCCCCAATTTCTTGTACTTCTTTTGGTCTTTGGTTTAGTACGTAACTCTTGGCTGCATCATTATATACTTTTGATTCTTATAATAAGATCTATATAACCAGGATACGAGATGAAAAAGATCAGACCAAACTTACAACAAATATTAGAAACTCGTTCATTGAAATGGATATTGATAATGCAACAAAATAAAATAAGTAAAACATGGAGTAGTAATTAGTTTACATTTAAGTATTTTCCTTTATAAAGTAAAACACTTAAGAATATGAATGGATTTGTAAGAAGAAAATACTTAGCATTGGAAACTTTCATAACAAATAAAGAACCTATGAGAAAAATGAATAAGAAAATGAATTAATTAAAAAGGATTAGAAAACGTATTTTAGCATTAGCATTATATGCCTTATCACAGTGTACTGGTCTCCTCAACCTTATTGTTACTTCAGTTATGTTTGATACCATTCTTTGAAATTGCTAAATGAGAAAGAAAAGCTTATCTCTTCAAGATGAATATTAGGCACGACAGGAACATGCCTTTTATGATGTAGGACAATTTTGTAGATGTAAGTAACTCAATTGATTAGGGTATCGTGCTGATAACGTGTTATAAAATAAAAGCAACTTAGTAAAACATGAACAAGACATGTTGTTATGAAATAAAAGCAATTTAGTAAAACATGAACAAGAAATGAAGATAGAAAGAAGGAAGAGATTTTCTTCTTCAATTGTGTGTATTTTCTTATCTATTACAAGGCCTTTATATAGGCATGAAAAGTGAAGAAAAATATGTTATTGAATATGTCATTAAGTATAAAAATATGTCATTGAATATGTCATTAAGCATTTGAGAAGATCATGGAGGAAGAGTAGACATCCACCATAATTTGATTTTTCTTATAACATTTCTTAAATTGTGTGTTGAGTCAATGCAGGGAGTAATTATAAGAAAATGGGGTCTAAAAATTGACAAGAGACTGACGTTAACTCCGCTCTTAACCGTACGAAAATTTGAAATATTGGATATTTTTGCAAGTCTATGCTTGGAAAGTGGAAACTGTTATCTTTACCGGATGACCATCCTTGATGCAATTTCTCTTCTTGCCCCTGTAATGGGCTCAGAAATTACTTGTTCCAAACTTCTGCCAGTTATAATTACTGCTTCAAAAGACAGGTTAGTCTTCAGTTTATTTATGCTTTACCATTTTGTTGGGTAATTTTAAGCTTACAGGTCTAATACTTGCATGTTCCAGGGTACGGAATATCAAGTTCAATGTAGCTAAGGTGTTGCAATCTCTTATTCCAATAGTTGAACAATCTGTAAGCATCAATTTACTTCTAGTTTGTTTAAAGGCTGACATGTGTCTCTATTTCATGCATTTGCTTTATTAATGTAAACTAGACTGTCCAGTGCGCGACTCCACCCATGTCAATTAACCTATTTGAACTTTCCATAACTAGTGTCAGGTCCCGAGAGAGTAGGAGAAGAGTTGTGGTAGGTTGAAGTTAAACTGTAAAAATAGGCAGATTATAATGGATTTTTATATTAATAAATGCATTTGGTCGCACTCTCCGAGGCATGAGTTACATCTGCATTCAGGTGTATCATTGAATGAAGAAATGGACTTGAATAGAGCAGAATGGAAAATAGAGGACTTATAGCCTATCCTACCATTTTGGTATTGAGGCACAGTTAATCGATAGACTGTCTACTGAGCCTTAGTAATAAGGTACTAATAACTAATATATTCATGGGAGTTAAAAGCAAAGATTGACTTGAAATGCTTGATAAGGGACATATCTTTTATCATTTCATGATTTTTTCCTTTGGAGAAAGGAGTGCTAAATCTGGTACTATTAACCGCGAATCCTTATGTACAGGTTGTGGAGACAACAATTCGACCATGTTTGGTTGAACTCAGTGAGGATCCAGATGTTGATGTTAGGTTTTTCGCCAACCAAGCCCTACAAGCAACCAAGTGATGATATCTAGTTAAAGGCAATTGAATAGTTCAAAGTAGTTTTCTCCTTGTCCATTGTCAATTGTGAACAAAGATGTCCGAGAGCTTTATCAAATCATTCTTGTCAAGCATTTCTGACTAAGAAAGTTACTACTATAAGATATGGCAGCATTTTCCCGAGGGGGCTCCAGTTCGCATTTGTTGCACTTATGTTTCATATACCGTCATTACTTAGATGCAACTGCTCATGAAAAATGCAGTTACCTTCCTCTTGAAAGTTTTAGATGCAAAAACTATGACAAAGCAAAGTCCTTGGTTTTAAAAACTAGAGCTTCTACTTCTCAAGCTCAACTTGTCTTCATTTGAAGCTTTTTTAAAATCTGCCAAGAGGTGGTAGAAATTAAAGAGCTTAAATAAAAGTCGAAGTAATGGTAAATGACGACTAATGGTAGTAGTTAAATAAGCGAATGGAAAGCTGCATCTAGCACCTCGAGTGCTCTCTGCAAGTTTTCTTCTCCTTGTTCATCCAGTGTACTCCGATCCTTTCTTTCTCCAAAAAAAAAACAAGCAGATGCCTTTTAAAATGTGCATAAAAAGTTAGCTTTTCTTAGACAAGACAAAAGATATCATGGGATATTGGGATGAATAAATTTATCCACAAACCAAGTCTTTTAAACAAGTAAAGTTCTAGGCTAGCAACACAACTGTAAAGGATTAAGTCAATATCACAAATAAAATTAAAAGGTCACAAAGAACCACGTAAGCAGATTGAGCTGTATTCTCCATTACCCCACAGTTTTACCTCATCGATCTCATCCAAACGGAAAAATATAAATTAGTTAGTATACTGTCAGAGGCAGGTGTTCTTCATGATCAATCAGGCCATCAAGACTCAACAAAACACATTAGCAAAGCCAACTAGCAAAATGAAGACATTGTAAACACAGCCATGCAGTTTCCTTGCATTCTAAAGCTTATACATCGTAAAAAGGAGCCAGCTACTTCACTGATACTAAGTGTCTTAAAAGACGGGGAGAGTTTTCATTTTATTGGGTTTTTTTAAGTGTTTTTTTTTAATAACGGTACTGTCTGGGCCAGCTTGCGCGCACATTGATTATTCAACTGCTGCCTCCCAACCGGGTAATTCTGCCCAGCAAGGCTTGGACATATCAAGGTGGATGTGCGGGCACACTAGGATGGATAAGATTAGGAATAAAGATATTCGGCAGAAGGTGGACGTGACTCCTATGGATGACAAGATGCGGGAAACGAGGCTCAGATGGTTCGGGCACGTGCGGAGGAGAAGCCCAGAAGCCCCGGTAAGGAGGTCTGAGCGGTTGGCCTTGGCTGATACGAGAAGAGGTTGAGGACGGTAGACAGGACATGGCGTGGCTTCAGATTTCCGAGGACATGGTCCTTGATAGAAAGGTACAGAGGCCGCGCATTAGGGTTGTAGGTTAGGAGGTAGTTGGGCATTTTTCTACTTCGTTCCGGGTGGGAGAGTAGTCTGATAGAGTTTTGTCTTAGACTGCTAGTGGTTAATGTTGTATCCACACTATTCTTCCGTTTTTTCATAGTACCAGGCCTTATTTGCTTGTTACTGTTATTGTTTTTCATCTATTTTCTGGTCCTTATATTGCTGTTATTATTTCTATGATTTCTGTTGATGGTACTGATTTATTGTCTCTGTTCGTCTTCTTGAGCTGAGGGTCTTTCGGAAACAACATCTCTACTCCCTCGGGGTAGGGGTAAGGTCTGCGTACTCACTACTCTCCCCAGACCCCACTTGTAGGATTACACTGGGTTGTTGTTGTAAGGCTTGGACATATGAGAAGAAATCACCTAGTTTCTTTTGCCTCAGCTGAAATTTGAACCTGAGACCTCATGGTTCTCCTTCCAATTTATTGACCACTAGACTGCATCATCGGCGCACAGAAAAGGAAAATAAAGGTTACACCAGCCGGGATTAAGCTGGTTTATTGAAGTAGTCTAATAAAAGGTTTATAATCATATTGGCAACAAAAATATTTGAGGCTCACATCGTACTTCGTGGTCTTGTTGTGTGTTTTGCATCTCAAATTATATGCCACTTCATATAAATTAGTACGACGGAAACTGCTACTCCTGGTTGTAATCATTAATCAAAGACCTCCCGTTGGTTCTCATATTGGTTCTTTCAAATGTTAAAGTGAAATATAGCAAAGAAAATAATCTCAAACTGCTAAACGGTGTCATCTTATTATTTCACTATTTTGTAATAATAAACGGTGTACCCTCCCATGGTTCTCATATTGACTTTTCAAACGCTAAAGTGAAAAATCGTAACGAAAATACTCTCCACGCTGCTAGATTGCAAGTGTTAATTACTATTCTATTACCTCGGAATGAAAATAAACTTAAAATTTAACATTACCGTCCAGTGTCTTTTTTCTCCTTTTTCTTTTTGTTCTCTTTTTCATTTGACATTTCATGCAAGCGACAATAAGTAAAACCGGTGCCCAAAACGATATTTTCTAATTAATATAACTTTGATGATAATATTCGTAGAAAAAAGTAAGATTAGGATTTGATAATTACAGTAAAAAGAAAGTACCTTTCCAGCAGCAAGAGGAGTAGAAGAAGATGAGTAACAAAGAGAGGAAAAAGAAGCAAGTTGTGTTTGAATGTCTTGTATCTGAGAAACTTGCTTCTTTGAATGTGTTATGGCTGAGGATGGAAATTAATGTCCACCGATCTAGATAACATGCATAGATAGGCAGTGGAGGGGTTAATTAAGGCCTTGACCGTGAAGTCACATTTCTGAATTACTTTTGCCTAGAATAGACCGGGATAAGCAAAAGGTTAAGCGTTGTATATTGGATAAGATCTTTCATGACTCATATGAAGCTTTATACTAAACATCTTCTGCTATCCCACATCACAATTTTCTTAATATAGGTAAAGTGTATCTTTGATCGAAAGAGGCTGCTGGGGAAGTTACAACCAAAAGAGAGAGCCATTACAATTTACATGATATCAAATGGCTAATAAAATAAAAAAATGACCAACCTATTGCTGCACCAAATTATAACTAGGAAGTTCCATTTGCCTCTACGTCCAGTTACTAGGATGTTCAATATCCAATTTTATTCGTGTTCGTGCTTACCTTCACCTTTCTTCCCAGTGTTTCTAGAATACAAGTATATATTACATTGATTTCCAAAAATATAAATTGCAGTACAGCACTAACTCAAACGTTTATTATATTCTTTATCGTAGCATGAACTGCAATAAAAAGGAGATACATGACTCCGCTGCATATCAACTAAATTCTACAAGATAAATTACATGGATTACTACATCTTATTCCACGGTTGGATTACATAATACCACCATGCGCACTAGGACAGACCACTAACCACACGGCTTTATCAGTAAGCTGGTGAACGTGGGGGGCCGGCAGCCTTGTCAACCTTTCATAAATTATCATCCAGAATGGTGGACAATAGCAATCCTTGAACAAACTCACTCCTCTTCGCCTTCTCTTCTTGATCTTTGATTGACAATGGGGGTTGAACTTTTCTGCAAAGTAAGTTGCAATACAACATAAGAGATGCGAGCTACCAAATCTAGATATATAAGATCCTAAACCAAAGGCACAACTGAGATGATATTCTCATGATAAAGAGATCTCATGTTCCTGTTTCTTTCTCTCGGATTATAAAGCCCAAAAAAGAGCATCAAACATGATAACTTTTTCTTCTGCTTCTTTTTAAATTTTTTATATAGGATGAACTGAATAACTGATAACAAAGATATCGCCAAGGTAAACTCTACTAGAATAACACCTCTAATTCCCGTCTATTTGACCATAGAAGTGCCATCATAAATGTCGAAAGGAAGAAGGATTCCTCCATTCCGTGTAAAAATGATCTGGTCATAGCCCAAGTAGTTGATAGAAGCCAATAAGAGCTAGTCCAGCAGAACCCAATTGAGAACTAATCCATCAAGCATGACATATTAAAGGAGAAAATTATGCACTCAAAATTTTCCAACTTTAGCTTGCTTCAGTGGAAGCAGCTCAAAAGCAGTAAACCAGATGCATCATCATTCCAGCATTTAGACAATAACAACGACTCAATTGCAAACTATTTGGTTGGCTATATGAATTCCATGTCCCTGCCACTCCATTTGGACTTCATCCCATTCCTAAATAAGTTGTGTTTTGAAACAAAGTTGGGTTCTCTAACGACTAAAGTTTCTTATTTTCTACCGACATGCAACTTTCTAATAAACAATCTAAAAGACTCCTTGAAAAAATCAGCCTGATGTAAATGTACCAGCACGACTAAGCTCTAGTCCCAACTAGTTGGTGCTGCCTACATTTCACACACTTGAGCAACTGCTGTAACAAATTCATTCATGAGTTAATAATGACAACATAAAGAGACATGATTGATTGGAATGGTCATACTTTCTCTTTTCAATTGGACATCCAGAATGATCATAGTGCTAGGACTGGACGGTAAGACCAAAACTCTATTTTTCACTGATTGAAGAATATGGCAGAAGGAAAGAAGCCAGACCAGTAGCAACTAAGAAAAGCTATTGATAGATTCTATTCATAGGAGGAAAAATCCTTTTTAAGAAAAACTATTTTGCAGGTAACATGAACATGTTCTTTCAGAGACGGAGAGGCGGATCCAGGATTAAACTTAATGGATTCAACCATTTACTCCCTAAGAAAGGAAAGGGACAAAAAGTGGGATTAATCCTGATTTCTTTGGTTAGTTATTGTCAGCATATAAAACTAGAGTTCGCCTTCTATGAGTTAAATCCATTCCCTAGCGGATTCCCATATGCTGAGATAGTCCGATTAATCCAGATGATAAGGGAATGGAGAAATATTCTTAGTACCGAACTCATTGTACTTTTGAAATTATAAGTTCAAAATTTTATATTTGTTGAAATTTTAGTGATTTTTCACACACACACACACACACACACACACATATATATATATATATGCTACGTCGAAAATATTACGTTCAATTGACCCCATTGTTAAAAAGCTCTATCCGCCTCTGTTCTTTCATGCTGACTACCGTCAAAATATTTTCACTTGACTATCCTATCCTCCACATGTCGGAGTTCATTCTCAGGGGAGCTACATGTGAATATTCTGGTGGATTAAATCCAATCAACTTCTTCATGAATTGCATCAGAAAAAAAGCATAAAACAATTCTGATCTCCTGTTACCTGAACTCTAGGGAATACCCAAGGAGGTGATGACTCTTGTCAAAGAATCTCTTATTTTGTATAGGATTAAGTTTTCTCTGTACCTCTTTTCTAAACTATTTTTGGGGGGTGTTCAAATGTCAGAATATCCAAGAAGGCGGTGACTCTTGTCAAAATACTATCTTTTATTTTGTATAGGAATAAGTGTTCTCCGCAACTTTCTTTAAAAAAACAAAAAAGAAGAAAATGGGCTGGATGCTTTTTTTTTTTTTTTGGGGGGGGGGGGGTGTAACTTGTCTTTATCTCATTACCGTACAAGCATATAGCAATGTACTCTTTATCTTTTCTCACTAGTCAAAAGACCTTTTTCTCATGCAAGGGAAGAGCATAAAATAAACTCAGCAAAACAAATGAACAATTCCAACATACATTCGCAGAGATATAAAAGTCTCCCTTTTATGTTTAGCAGGCATAGCTCATTGCAATGGCCCATTTCCCCAGCCACACTCAAACAACAGTATATTCTCACCAATCCTGTAATGTTTCACAAAATGCAAACACAAAGAGAGGCACTTCCACCTAACAGCATATTCAAGATATGGGCACCATTTAACGTCATCAAAGATAAAATGTTGGGCGTATCTCTGCACATAATATCCCAATACATGTACTCATTTTGTGAAGCTAAAGTAAAGAACAGATTACAGAAGGATACTGGAGATATTCACGAAGCATTATAAAAGGAAAGAAAGATAAAGAGGATCAAGGAACATGTCCACAGCAAATGGATCATGAATATGAAGACTATACAGTAAAGTGGTAGCATATTTACTTTATTAAAAAACAGTGCAAGTTCCTGTTCTGGTCAATTTAAAGAAAAGCAGTAGAGCAAATACTTCATGAGAAATAACACAAGTTCCAATTGTGGTCGCTTAGAAAAGATAGCAGAAGCTAATGCACATGCATTACATAAACAAATGGCGAAATACATAAATGGCCCATTTAAGTTGTCCACAACAATCAGATGAACACCCTAACTGAGCCAATGACCGACTAAACACCTCAAGTGTCTATTAAGAGCATCAACTAAACACCCATGTATGACTTGGCATATCGCGTGTTGCACACTCATGTAACAGCACGTTGCCTCAAATTTTAACCCATTTCCAGCGGTAATAAATGGGTGTAATTCCTAATTTTTCCTTATTGAGGTGTAATTCCTAATTTTTTCTTATTGAGGTCTCATTTTATACCCAAATTGAGAATCCTAATTAGCACTTCCTCTTTCTTCTCTCTATCTCCCCTACTTGTGACTAGGTTCCACCATACTATTTTACCAAAATCTGCTCACGAGCTCTAACCTAGGTTTTTCTGCAAGAACATGCTTTTTGTTTTTAAATTTTTCAGTGTGTTTGTTTATGAGAATGGTAAGGGAATGTGGAGGTGGTGTGATACTAAAAGGGAGACAGGAGATGACACATGCAAGTCGAATATAGTATGAAGGCTTTCTCTTCAAAAGGCAGGGGTGAGGACTCCATTGCGGCATTAAGTAAGGAGTTGGAGGAAATCAAGGCACGTCCACTTCGTCATCTCAGTCTCTTTTTGTGCAAAGAGGTAGAAAAGATTCCGCCCTTCTAGCCTCGAGTAGTGGACAGTGTATCATTGATAGCGATGCTATTGATCACTACTCTGGTATGAGTACCATTTTCTCTTCACTTAACCCATCAACATCATTGGGTAAGCTTAGCTTGAGCCTACCTTCGCACACCTCCGTTACTCTTTAGGAGGCATTCGCCCCAGATAAACTACCCACCTCGCAGTGTCCCGCCTCCCCCCGAATGATCGATGCGGCGGTTAGGCATCCTTAGACGAAAGAGTGGTCTTTCAGGATTGGTCGTTGTGTGTCACCACCTCCCACCTATCCTATACGTTCGATTAAGGCTGTACGAGGGAGATATAAAGGTAACGTTGACGCTACGAAAAAAGAAAGCCATTGCATAAGTAATGAATGCGTTTTTTCAGTGAAGAAAAAATGGAGAGTTTGCCTTGAGTTGAGATGTAAAAATGGTGAAAATGACATGAGATTAAAAAGGAGAGAGAAGTAGCAAGAAGAGAGAGAAGCTTCATTTTGATTTCATTTGGCAGTTGAAGAAGACGGGGTGGGGGAAGGGAACAAAATCTTTTTATGTAGTATGTAACGGGAATGTGTAATTTTACCATGAAAATCAAGCAAATAGGTGAAAACTCAAAGAGATGGAGAAACAACCTTATGGTTGAGGGTGACGATTTGGGGGAAATGAGACCCAATCAGGACTTTTTCTTTTGTTTCTTTTTGTCTCTTTTTAAATCCCTCAGCCACGTATTTTACCATGTCTAATAAAATAATTGATTTTTAAACTATGTTAGGGAGTTTGTGCAACACGCGATGACACTATCATGGATGGGTGTTTTCTTGACGCACTTAATAGGCAGTTGGACAACTTAACAGGCCATTTATATATTTTGCCTAAACAAATTAATGTTACATTGCGTGTCTTTCTTCTTTTCAAAAACATGAAACTAGTTGCAATATCTGTACCTAGTCAAAAAAGTTTGATGACAAACAGCTTGGAACAAAGGGAAACTCCAAGCACCCACGGTGCTTTCCCCAACAATTAGGGGTGTCGCCCACAATCTTTCTACAAGTGGCTTGGTTGACCTCTATTTTCAGGCTTCCAGAAGCAGATAAGCAACCAACGCACGTTCCAGTTGTGGCCGCTTAGGAAAGATAAAGAAGCTAGTACCCGGTACCACACCAAATTGTATAACCAAATTAAGAGTCTTGATCTTTCTTCTACTTCGTAAGAAATATTGTGGAATTAATTGCATCAAAAGAACCAAGTCAAAAAAGGTTGAAGAAAAAAAGCTTGGGACTCGTGAATATTCGCACTGCACATCCTTAGCGCTTTCACAGTTCGCACACAATCTTTCCACAAGTACCATAGCTGATTTCTATTCTAAAGCTACCACTAAGGGTGAGGTGTCAAAGTCGAAACTCAAACATTTGGGTCCTCTTGCACTTAGAGCTTTATTTTACCGAGGAGCAATACCCATTACAAATAATTAATTGAGCAAACATGTTCTTTTGGGAGAACTTTTAGTATTTTGCAGTTAATTATGCATGTTGATAGCAGCTCTATACAAGTGTTTATAAGGAGCTACTGTAACCAGAGCACAGACAAGGATAAAATACATACCTTTCAGACGTAGTTACTATTGAGCTTTTCTTGGCTGAGATTGTTTCAGCAGGAGAATGCGTTTGAGCACTCTTGAAATCATCAGCCATTGGCAAAATGAATGATGACAGCAAGGGGTCTGGTGCAGCACTAGTTGAGGAAACTAAACAAGAAGACCCTCCAAAAAGAGATTGCAAATTTCCTTCTCGCAGTTCCTTCCTTAACAAGGAAAGTGTTGAATGAGAACCAGCTCTGCGAGATTTCCTCTTGCGCTGCATGTAAGCTCAAGTCAAGGAACTCAAAGTAGCTATTTGGAGTCACTCATAGTCGTACTCCCCCATGGATATGGACTTTTTCAAATAAGGGCAAAAGACGGGAGGAGCAAATGGAGACCATGGCCTCCGCAAAAAATGGAAGTGAAATCATTACCAATGTGATTCAACCCTTCCTTGACCCCAAATTTTTACCTCTGAATTCTACAACTCTGTTCCAAATTTCCATATCAACCAACTGATAGAACTCCAAATGAACATGATAATTCGTATTTCAATTTTTATCCAACTTTTCTGTATGATCCCACAAGCTACCACTAGGCATAATAAGAAAATATTAAACCAGACCATGTGGCAAACTTTACTTCCTTTCTCTGTTTCTCATGATATCAGGATTTTTAAAAGTAAACCAACTCTCCATACATAATGTTGATCTACCTTTTATCATGTTTTTGGGATCCCAACAACCCCTAGGTCACCTAAAATTTCTTAACTCGATATTCATCTATAAGCGGGAGATAGACATGTAGTTTGCAGTTTGATTTCAATTATATACATCTCGATAAAAAGGGGGAAACATTTTCTTTTTTCTTTATTTGATATTTAATTATTGTCTCCCAATCCAGTTACCCATCACCACCCCCACCCCCAACAAAACCCCCTGCAAAAAAGGAAGAAAAACTCCAGTCTTGTCCCAACTATGAAGCTACACAACCTAAACAAGAGTATCAGCTTTCCAAGATCTGCAGGGGAGTGATGTTCTATGTATAACAAAAAAATGATCCTTGGGTCCCAGGATCATGATAAATGACACATTCCGAAGCCTACTCAAAAAAGTTTTAATGAACTCACGTGGAATGAAACACAACGTTGTTCAACATATGAACTGAGGTCAAAGATGCATGTGAAGGTGTGCTTTGATAAATAAGTTGAGATGCAGATGCCTATGGAAAGTGAGAGGGATTTAGTAGCTCGCTTTCAACTTGCTGAAGGTTTAAAAGAACTTAAAGTGCCCAAAAGGTAAGGACAGATGTTACATACTACATCTTCACCAAAAAGCCGAGAAAGGAATCAGAACATGAGGACATACTTTTGTACTCTTCCAGGAGAGGAAAACAGAGGTTAGCACCAAACTATAGAACCTCATCCTAAAGGCTCTCAAAATGAAACTGACATACAGAAACCGTAAAAAAGAATATAAATTAAGAGCTTATGTTGAGTGGCCGACAGCCCCCAGAGTATTACCTAAACAGTCAACCATCTCGATTCAGTAGCTCCATTGAACACATTCTAAAAATGAGAAAATGGAAGAGTTTGACATTATTTGACTGGGGGAGGACTTCTCACTCCAATTTATGACAGAAAACCTCGAAACTAAATGAAATGCTCTAAACATCTGGAGGAACTTCCCGATAAAAAGAAAACATCTGGTGGAACTTCCTGATAAAAAGAAAACATCTGGTGGAACTTTAAAAGTTAGGAATTGTGATTAGCATACCCAAGGTTATTGAAAAATCTATCTCCTACATTCTTGTGTTAAGTGACAATTTTCCCACAAGACATTGCTACCTCTGATTTTACAAACAAAAGAAGCAGCAAAAGGAAACTACAAGAAAGAACCACAAAAACGATATTGAGATACTGAATAAAGGATATTTTGAAGATATTCCCATGCTGTAAGGTTATGTGTGCAACCATGTCAACGCCCACCCTCATAGCGCAAACTGGACACACCTACACAAAGAAGCCGACTGTGAGGATTAGTTTTAGAAAGAGCTTCCATATGCCACAGATATTATTGGCATAATACTCAAATAAGCAAAATTAGAATTAAAAAAAAATTCCAGACAGGAAACTACCATATCTACAAGTTAAGATGGACTGATTATAGCCCATCCCTGCGCCAGAACTCCTAAGAGGAAAAATGATAGAGGTAAAAACATACCAGCTCAAGGAACAGTTAGCATATAAGCAATCCACAATATACTTCTGGATGGACAACAAAACATTCGTGTTTTCGTCCAAAGTAATCTCGACCACGAGCAATGGAAGAAACTTCTCTAGAATGATTTCACAGACATTTAGAAATACTAGAACAATTGCCAGAGGCAAAAACATGCTTCTGAACCACTCAAGAACGTGCGACCAGTACACATCAAAAAGTAATGCCATCAAACAAAGGCAACTGTATCAAGTCATACCATCATGGCTTAAAATGTCAGCTAGTAAACCTAAATATTAACACGACACTCTATCTTCCAATAACTGAAAGAATTTTAAACTTCTACATTAATCATGACATGTTTAAGCGTGAAATGACACAATATCCAATATTTCAACAAAGGGAAAACAGCAAAGGGTGATCAACTCCACAATAACTGATCAAAAAAGAGAGGTATACCCCATTCTTGGCCTCAACAGGATGCTCATCATCAATATGACAACATAAACCAACAATATCAAAATACTCTGAACAAAAACAGCAAGGGAACTCTTCTCTTATATCGTCGTCCACCTCAATTTCCTCAAAACCCATCAACATTTCCGCGTCAAGATTTTCCCATTTCATTCCTACACCAAAATTAACCACATAAATCGCACAAAAATCCAAACTTTACTGCAATAATCCTACAAAATTAAGGGGGAAAACCCTTACCAGATCGAGACTGAAAAGCGGATTGGTAGCGCCTGGAAGCAGAAGAAAGACGAGCACTCCATGAATCAGCATCCATATTTGCTTTACTTCACTTTGAATTTTAAAGGATTAAGCTGGATTCTGTTTGAAACAGTGAAATTCAAGTATCAATTCGATTCAATCGTTAGGAGCGAGGGTGGGGTTGACGATTTGTGAATTGTGAGGAGTGTCGGTGTGTGTGATTTGGGAAACGGAGTGCGATATTGGTTACACAAAACGACGACGAATCGACGAAGATGACGCAGAACAAGAAGCAGATGATGGAGAGGAGGTAGCTGAGGCCTTTTTAGCAGGAGAAAATGTGAAATTCTACCAAAAAAAGAAGGATGAGACTCGTCTTCCACACACCTTTTATTGTCTTTTTGGAAACACTATTGTTGCTCATTTATTTATTTCTCTGGCATCCAATTATATAAAGTTCTTTCTTCTGTAATTCTTTTGAGTTATTAATACCGCTAAGGTCCTAAATATCGTAATATAATACTTCTCTTAATGCTCTTTTTTATTTTAGCCCTTAATGTTCTTTATTATTTTAGCCCAAACCAACACAAATTGAAAACAAGTAGCATCTTAATAATAAATACTTATCTTAATGTTTTTTTCTTTTCCTATTTGCCCAATTGATAGTTGCAAATTGAAGACCATCTATAGATATAGTAATAGTATATATCAGAATTATTTTTTATTCATAACTAAACAATATATAAATTTTTATTTATCGTTATTAAAATATACCTGAAATGATTAAAATCTCTAAAAAATATATATATATTTAGTATAATTTTGTTATTAAAATTACATTAGGGGGTGGTATTATAATTTATTAGTATGAATATGTCACGTACATTGGTAATATCTCATAGCAAATCAATAGCGATTCATATCAAATGTATATGTTAATTAGTATTGTAAAAATAAAATTAAGCATATACTTACAATGAAATTATTATAAATATTTTAGTTTCTTTCTCTATTTCTATTTTATTTACACTTATAACTTAAAATAAATTTGTTTTTTAAATAAAAGGCTGGATCAACACTCCCGATCAAAAGTGCGTGTCCCACCCCACCACCAACCCCACCCAACCCCCCACCCCGGTTCGTCTTTCATTTTTGGTTCATCTTCCTCAAAACTTAGCTTGGAAGTTGGAAGCTTCGAACTCGCTCCCAATTTAACACGACTCCATCATTACCGGAAATTCCATTTCACCGATCTCCGTTCAAGAGATCCGGAATTTAATTCAAGTTGGATCCAAACCCGGACTGATTATGATACACGCGTCTACAAACAAATTTCAATTTCAGATCTAAGTAGAAGAGGAATCAGTGATCTGTAGGCATTTTTATTGATTTCTGTGCAGAAACGTCAATGGCGTCGAGAAATAGAACGATATTGTTTAGGAAGTATAGAGATGCGTTGAGAAGTGTTCGGGTCCCTGCGGGTTCTTCGCCGTCCACGTCATCGGGTCATGGTAGTGGGCCGGTGATCGAATTGGCAACGACGTCGTTGCTTAATTCCAATCGATCGTATGCTCCTCTCAGTACAGAAGATCCCGGAACCTCCAGGTTTGCATATAGGTCCTTGAATTTTCACTTATTGCCTCTGAATTTGTTCCCAAATAATTTATTTTGGTTAGTGACGTGTATCAAAGTTATAAGTTTTGGGACTATTTGTGCTAGATCAAAATCTGGAAGTAACTTTAAACGGATAGCATCGGGAACTTATTTGTTTAATTCCTGTTATTATGATATATGCCGAGGAAAAGCTCAACTATTTGATGATAGGTGATTGAAGTGCTAGTCATTGCTAAGTCCAAGTTGCTAACTTTTCTTGTTACAAATTGTGTAATTTTAATGGTTTAATCATGTCTCAAATTTCTTGTTCCTATAAGAGTTTATTGAATTGATGAGTGCACTGATGCTATATAATACATTCAAATGAAGTTTTGCTTATTCAGTTAGTCGTGAAGGAGGATAATTGGTGGAGCTTACTCAGATGAAGTTCTGATAATTAACTCGATTTGTGCTTAGTGTGGTGCAATTTGCAACAGGAAAATTATCACCGTCGCCCCTGAAAATTCATCTTTAGATTGGAGGATACTCATGCCCCTAAAAAACAAAAGATAAAGAAACATTCAAGAAAAACATGTTGCACATACTTGAGAATCCTGTGAAGTCAAGTCCAACTTTTTTCTCTTTGTAGATCAGGTTTAACCACACTCTTTTGACCTCCATTAACACCCCCGGCATCATGTATTGAAACAGAAGGAGCACCTGGATCGTTAGAATTCCTCATCCATAGTTCTAAGTGGCACTTTGAACTTCCTATCTCTTGCTGCTTGGGGTTGGATTTGCAAGAGTAAAGAAAGTTTATCTATGTCTACAGCATAGTGCAGAATTTTTTCGTGAAAAGAGAAACATGGAGGAAGTATGGAGCTTATTACAACTGGAACAACTGCAAAGATTTGAAGAGGGATACCTAGTCATTATTTAAAATATAAACTTTTGATGAAGCCCTGTCATTTGTCATATTATAAATTTTGAAAAGAAATTCTTCTCATTTAAATCTCCTTTGAACCGTTTCCTATAGCAGCTTCCTTAAATTTTAATATCTTTTCTCTTTATATACTTCCTACATCTTTTTGAGCAAATATTTACTTCCTAGATTTTATGGATGTCCTTAATAGTTCCCCCTACTCTGGATCTCATGCTGTTTCCCTGCTGCAGTAATGGTCCAGTTACAGTAGGTCTACCGCCAGCGTGGGTGGATGTGTCAGAAGAAATCACGGGTAATGTGCAACGGGTTCGAACAAAGATGGCTGAGCTAGCCAAAGCTCATGCTAAAGCGTTAATGCCATCATTTGGAGATGGTAAGGAAGATCAGCGTCGTATTGAGGCTCTTACCCATGAAATAACTGGTCTTCTCAAAAGATCAGAAAAAAAATTGCAAAGACTTTCTGCAGCTGGTCCTTCTGAGGATTCAAATGTTAGGAAAAATGTACAGGTGTGCCTTCACAACCATTAAACAATTGTTTTCTTCTAATTTGGATTTTAACTTTTAGCCTGAACTTTTTGTTTCCTTTGTGGAAGAAGTTTGTAAAATAACAAATTCTTCTTTTGGCTCTGCTGAAAGACTACCATATCCTGTTGCATCTCTCCATTCGCACCTTGTTAGATGATGGTTTTTTTTTGTTAACCTCTTCAAACTTTCACAATTGGAGAATGGGGATGGGGTATATGGCATAGACAGAGGGAGGGGATGTCCCCCCCCCCTCAATTTTCTGGCAGAACCATTATTTTATATTATTAAAGCTTGATGTGACATCTTTTCAGCAACTTCCTCACTTCTTACGTTCAAATTATTATATTAAATGTTTTTCTACCAAACGCAACATAATTATATATTCAATTTTTTTGAACTGGGATTATGTATTCATGCCAATATTTTACTGTTAAACTTACAGCCGGATTGGTTTACTTGATTCGGGAAGAGGGAGTGACATGGAAACTTCACAAAGAAATGTGATGTGTTCTACTTTTAAGAACTTGATAAGGGCATGTCTTTCAATGTGATATTCAGTTTCATTAGTAACGACTAACGAGTGTTTGTTTAAACTACATTTTTTTCTTGATTTTCAATATTCTGATTGAAATAATTGCATACTGTGTTTGTGCTTACAATGTGATATTCCTATGACAGCGCTCTCTTGCTACAGATCTTCAAAGCCTTTCAATGGAGCTTCGCAAAAAACAATCTACTTATTTGAAGCGGCTCCAGCAGCAGAAAGAGGTGTGTACACGTAGTTTTTGGCCTGAGCCACAATCTGTTAGTAGTAGGTATTAGCAGGAGAAAGTCTTATTTGCAGTTGAGATTTTATGGATCAAAATCCTATATTATAACATCCCATGTGCTGCAACTACATTATCTAGAGTATATTAGCTAAACTGTTGATTCTGCCTATACTCTTATTTTATGGATGGTTGATCAGCATGCTGCCTGTGTTTCTAGGATGGTTTTTCCTTTTGCGTTCCTGAAATATATCCTTGCAAACTTTCTTTAAATGTTGCCTTTTCATGTAGGGTCCAGATGGAGTTGACTTGGAAATGAACTTAAATGGGAGCCATTCTCGAAGGGATGATGATGATTTGGATGACTTGGTATGCAACTTGTATTATATATATAAATTTGATTTCTTACTTCTCTTTGGGATCATCTCCTGCAAATGTAATCAGGAAGATGTGGATCTAATGGTCTGATACCTTCGTTGTGCTAATACCAATGCTTGATCAGCAAAGTAAAACAGAGCATCACCAATAAAATGCACTATGCGCTCTATATGAATGAGAATTAGGCAACTATTTGTGTTATGTTGGAAGTGATCAGACATGAGTTGATTAATTCCGATACCAGCTGAAGCAGTATTGTGGGGACTGAATGTTCCCGGTACTATCTCAGGTGAACGCTTAAGGTGTAAAGAAAGAACATTAATTGTTGTTTTAACATCAGTTACTTTTGGCAATAGAGCCTAATCTTTTATGATATTTGTTTGATTGGCTTCTCTCATTTTGGAACTCTCGTTATTTCGTATGGCTGTGGTTGGAGGGTCGTTGGGGTTTTACATCCTTAAAAGTCGTTGCTGCCTTTGAAGAATGGTTTTAGGAGATACCTTGGAGAGTTTTTCTCACGAGAAAACTTTGACTGTACTAAATGTCTTTCCAGGGATTTAATGAGCATCAGATGGCCAAGCTAAAGAAAAGCGAGGCATTCACTGTCGAAAGAGAGAGAGAAATACAGCAGGTGATATTGGTTGCTGCTTCTCAGTGGTTACCTGAAATGTGCATATCGTTGTTTTCTAACTTAGCCTTCATGTGCTTATATGGTAGGTTGTTGAATCGGTCAATGAACTTGCCCAAATTATGAAAGATCTGTCAGTTCTGGTGATAGACCAGGTTTGAACTGACAACACCTTTTTCATAATCACCAAGTTGTACTTCAGCACGGGTTATTGGTGTACTTAACTAATGTCCAAATACAGGGTACTATCGTAGATAGGATAGACTACAACGTTCAAAATGTTGCATCAACAGTTGAGGAAGGTCTTAAACAACTGCAAAAGGTCTCACCGTGGTTTCTCCATTGCATCCTTCTAATTCGTAGATTGTCCAGCTTTACAGTCTGATATGTCATTTCATTTAATGTTTTCTTGATTAGGGCAGTCATTTCATTTAATGTTATGTTGGGCTTGATTGGATTGCAGGCTGAACGATCCCAGAAACAAGGTGGAATGGTCATGTGTGCCACAGCTCTAGTAATCATGTGCTTCATAATGCTGGTCCTCCTAATTTTGAAGGAGATATTATTCTGATTCATGAAAATATTTTCTACAAACTTTGCATAATGTTGTATTCACAATACTACATAATGAAGGCACGCTGACACATTTGTGACAAGTGGAAGAATGAGGTGAGCTAGCCCATATCATTTTTGTGCTAGTGCCTTTAATTTTTCTGTATTTGTTAGTGGTAAGGTTTGTATACTCGAGAAATCAATAGACCTCCAGGGATCCTGTATAGAGCATTTATCGTTAGAGAGCATAATACTATTCTTTACCCTAGGAAAATTTTGATGTCTTGACATTATATGCCTGGCAATATATCGTATTCTGTATCTACGGCCATACATTTTTAGATGAACCCCTGCAGATTGGTTATGCATCTTTTATGTTCATTTTTAGTTGTTCTAATGAAAGCAAATTAGCATCTTTTATGTTCATTTTTAGTTGTTCTAATGAAAGCACCCCCCCCCCCCCAAAAAAAGTAAAAGAAAAAAACAAGGTCCCATAGCTCAAATGGTTAGAGCACCACGTTTACAGTTAGACCAACTATAAAAATTGTATATTCGCCCTGACGGATGGTAATACAGATTGTATTCTTTTCCATTTGAATAATTGACTGTGATATGTTCAGAGATTTTAGTCTAAATCCTTTATTTTCCACTCCTGGGAAGTAATAAAGAACATCAATAGAGGATATTGTAATTTCCTGTGAAGATCTCTCTTCATACTAGAAAAAGTTGCTCTGACAATGTCGTTTTTTCACCTCACATTCATCATCAACATTGGCTCTGGATCCAATTGAAACAACAAAGGAGTGAAGAGAGTGAAAATGAGGTGATTTTAGTGCATTTCAGTGACTCCGTGAGTTCCATAAAGCATAACCAATTCCAAGCGCATACTAAAGAAGGCTGCATATGTTGAGAAACAGCGCAAAATAGTTTATCTATGAAGAATCCTCTGAACATGAAGAGCAAAGTTGGTATATAAAATTCATGCTGTCGAAATCAATTAGTCTGGATTGAAGTTTAGTTGATTCAGTTGTGCGAAAGACAAAGAAAACCATTTTACAGCTGCAAATAACACTGGATTTTTAAAATTCTTGAGTAAAGAAAGAGAATATTAATACAAGAGTGCAAAGATCAATGCAAAGGCTCATAAGCAACCTTCCGTCCGTTTGGCCAGCTTTTCAAATGGAAGAATTCAGCTAACTCTATCACTTGTATACAGAAATAACTTCCTAAAAAGAATCTGTTACAGCTGACTATTTGGATAATCAAAGTATGGTTTCTATGTTAAGCCAGTACTTTTTCTTCTTCTTTGAGCTGCTTCTTTGAACCTGAACGCAATTTGTAAAAATATCCAGATTAGAACTTCCCAAGTGGTAACATTTTTTCAAAGAAAGACAAATTTAAACAAGTAGAAAGACATAAAGAGATGGTACGATTTTTTTACAAGAACTACAGAAATTGTCGATAGTCTAAGATTAATATAGAGGCTATAGACAAAGGCCTTTATGAGTAAGCAAAAACTTTAGTAGGAGTGAGAGTGATTAGGGTTTCCATTCTTTGCTCTTCCAAAGATTCACGAAATGAAAATTGACAAGGATTCACTTTTTGCTTCTCGAGTCATAGATGTCAGATTGATTTACGCTAAAAAAAAAAAGGCTGTGTACCGGTGAGACACAAAATATATATATTACAGACCAAACACAAGCATCAGAAGCTCTCGTAGCTCAGTTGGTTAGAGCACCCGTTTAGTAAGCGGGAGGTCTTGAGTTCGACTCTCAACGAGAGCAATTTCTCTATGTTTTATTCCCTGTTTGTATTCTGGTGAAAACTGACTGTCCAGTTATTCAGACCAAATATAAAATTTGTTATTCGACCAAACGTGATGACATAATACATTCAAAGATTGTTAGTCGTAGGTATTTTTTTTCCCCACTTTTGGGAACTAACAAAGGGACAACGATTATGGATATCATAATTTACTGTGAAGATCTCTCTCCGTCATAGAAAAAGTTGCTCCAACGATGTGGTCTTTCCATCTCACAATTATCATCAACGTTGGCTTTGAAATCCAATTGAAACGACTAAGGAGTGAAGAGAGTCAAAAGTTAGATGTTTTTAGTACATTTCGATCTCTATTTGAGTTCCTTACCAATCCCAAGCTCGGATTAAAGAAGATTGTATAAGTTGAAAGACAGCATAAAATTAGTCTGCTTATGATGAATCCTCTGAATAATTAGGACCGAAATTGGTATATAAAATACATATTGCCAATCTCAGATACTAGTAAAGACAAAGAAAACCATTTGACAGCTGCAAATGAAACATGATTTTTCAAATTCCTGAGTAGGGAAAGAGAAGTTAAATACAAGAATGGCAAAGATCAATGCCAAGGCTCATAAACAACAGTTGATTATGACCAGCCTTTTTAATGGAAGAATGAGCTAATTCTATCACTTGTTTACAGTAAAAACTTCCCTAAAAAGAATCTGTTACAGCTGACTACTTGGACTACCTGAGCACGGTTATAATATTTAGCCAGTATTCTTCTTCTTCTTTGAGCTGCCTACTTCGGATGGCCAAAAGGAATGCCCTTCAATAAGAGAAGGGATTGTCAACTTCAGGTCGAAAGTCAGCCGTTGAAAAACTGCTGATAACATGTGCACATCCACCATGGCTCTATGAGCTGAACCAACTAATGGGATCCCATAGTGTTGACCAAGAGCTTGCAAAGAGACTTTTGGAGGAACCTTTGTGCCTAATTGGAAAGTGAAAGTAAAAAATATCAAGATAAGAACTTCCAAAGCAATTGGATTTTTTGATAAAAAGACACAAATTTAGACAAGTAGAAAGACCTCCGGACTTCATGACTTCACGTGCCAAAGGAAGAGTATCAACGAACAACCAATTTGAGGGAATATCTAAAGAACATCTACTGAATTCCTTAATTAGAAAAGGAACATCAAAACCGCGAGCGTTATGCGCCACCAACACCACATATCCACCAGGTTTCTGGCGGCTTCCTACATACCGCAATAAGATGGGAATGAGGTCCCCCATCCTGAAAAATGCAAAGCAGAGTATGAGAGCAAAATAACTCTAACCTCAAGATTAAGATATAACAGATATATATTGTTCTTATATAAAAGAATATCACAAGCTTCTCTGCTAACCAGCCAAAGGTGGATATTTTATACGCGCATTATAAGAAGAAACTTATTCCCAAACAAGGGTAAAAGGAACATATAGTCTCTATTCCACACCATAGACAGGCCATTCAATGTGTGTGTGAATAGTTGAGTCATGTTATACCACTTGACTTTCTTGGCTCTTGTATAATTCAGTCAAAAGATGGTTCTGCATGTACATCTCCAAGGAGAGAACAGAACTTTTATTTGAGACTTCGAATTTGCTAGGTCTTACGACCAGAATTCCGTAAAAAGAAAATTAATTCCACGACTTAGCTATTCATGATTGAAGTTGCACAACCAGGTATTGTTTAATTTCGATGATATGATTTAAGCCAGGATTGTTCATCAGAGTAAAGAGACACAATATGATGTATAACAAGGCAAGGAAGAAAGGATATACACCACAGATTCAAACAATACATATGAGGTGATATACCGGTATGGCAGAACATGGTGTGAGCTATTACCTTGCTTCAATACCACTATCATAAAGGGAGTCATACAGTAGCCTATTCTAGATAGAAGTAAATTGATATTTTCCAGCATGCTACTTTAATTTTATTCAGCCAAAGGCTGTTTTAATTCTCACGACACTGAGTCTAGTTTATTTATAAGTTTGTCTGATAATTAGTAAATTATCGGCATATACATCCATGATTAAGAGCAGGGCAAATATGAAAGTACATAATCTCATCTAGAGAGTAATTCACCAAGGTATGCACTAATCTGTCGGATAGTTCACTTCTCAAATAAAGGTCTTTTCCTTAGCATTGGAAATTAAATAATGCATTATGACATACAAGCCCACCCATTAAGCCAATAGCACAACACATTAGCAGAGTGAACCCGAATTATACATGTAATGAACAGGTGTTGACAAGAAGTATGCTTCCAAGAGAAAACCCCATGAAAGCATCTTATTGTCATTTAGTTATATTTATACATAGTGCATTCAGATATCAGACACGTGATTAAGCAGGACTCAGTACAATACCCAACATCAGATTGACAAATATATTCTTTCAAAGGAGAACTCTTAATTAGACAAGTTGTAAATCTCATATAGGATTATGTGAAGAAAAGTCAAGAAACAATGAGATAGAGGAAGCATGTGAAACAACCCAGCAATATTTATCATAAATTACCTGGGGACATCAGGTCGATTGACCATACCAGTAGTAATTCCATGGATATGTGAATTCGGAACACTACGTCCAGGATTGACTAATGTCTGGAATGTGCTGTTTTCACCCCCATGAAGATCCCGCAATGCAATCTCGATAATTCTTTCGTGTTCTCTACTAAACCCAGTAGTCTCAATATCAAAAATGATAATAGTCATGAGTTTGGCCAAATCTTTGTTTTCAGCAATTGTCTGTCGAATATCAACATATTTAGTACATCCTATTTCAGTTACTTCTGAATTATATATGTCTACTTTAGAAGTTGTTGTTTCATCTAATATTTCATGCTTGATAGTTGTTTTTCTGCTAAAAGCAGCCTTGTTTTTCCCTTCGGCTTTTGTAGTTAGCGTCTGTCTATTCTCAGTACTATTATATCTACCATCCAGCCCATGTTTACCAGAGGCAAGAACCTTGGAGCTAATGCTTCCCCTACCGATCCTACTTATATGGTGGAAACTTTGCCACCATGAGTTAGTCAAGGTATGAACACTACATCGAGGAAACTGTGACAGCGAGAAGCACATTGCAGCTCTTCTCATCTAAATCCAATAATCGCTTTACAGGAGAGCTCAAACTGATGAAGTAAGAAGATATATTTAACCTGCAGATCAAAAGTAATCAATTATATACAAAGAGGAGATACAAAGAAATGTATTCTCTAAACACTAGCAGCTGAAAGATATATGACCACTGACTTGTCTAATGTCTACAGCTACTGTTATAGAAGTTTGCAAAAAGTACAGCCATTTATATATCCAGACTGTAGATCTCATAAATTTCCCAATTATAAGGCGGTGGGAAACCATTAAATAAAAAGGGGGAAAAAAGGTCTTCTCTAAATCAAGAAATTCCTGGAGAAAATAATATTAAACCTTAGGGATTCCCACAGAAAGCATGAGACCATATCACAGCATACAGCACTATGTTTTAGCATCTTGATGCTAACATACAGCATCATGTTAACCACGACAAATACCTTGATTCACTGCCACGACAGCGTTCTCTAGCTCTATTAACTGTGCAAACCTTGATAACGATTGTATTCTAACTAAAACCAAATTACCATTTTGGAATGATAGACGGTTTCTGATTAAAACCAAAATTTCATTCTCCAAGACTAGGAAATTAGTCTTATAACTCAGCACTACAGAGTCTTTTAAACATATCTTTTTCAGACTATTGAAAAGCAAAACTTGAGTTACACCTTCTAAGTGTTTCCATATGAAAGAATCTATTTTGAAAAGGAAAAACTATTCATAATTGTATAACGCAATAAAGCAAGTTGTTGCCTGGTAAAGACCTGATGAACTAAAAATTTACCATTTTGGAAAGTGTTTATTGCACTATAGCCAACACGAAAGATAACACACTGCAAATTGAACTATCCAGAAAATCAATCTAGGTTTATTTAATCCAAAAGGGAAAGAAAAAGAAATTATTTAACTAACTCTCCAACACCATTACCTAAATTGAGTCAATCCGAAGCATTCAAATTTCAAAAAGAGACTTTTTACCAAAAACCATCACTGCTGAAATGAAAATGGTTAAAAGTTCTTAGCTTTAGTGAATTTGATGTCAACCCAAAGCATTCAAATCTTACAAGAGACACCTTTTAGCACAAACCATTACAGCTAAACTGAAAATGTATCTAAGGAATTCATCAATCAGAATATTCGATGAGCAACATCACATTCTAATTAAGCTCAAAAAGTAAAATTCACCTAACAAACAGAAGAAGAATAAAAAAAAAAAGGGTAAAAACTCGCCATTTCACAAGAAAATTGCAATTCAAGATAGACCCATTTCCAAAAAAAAATGAGAGAAAATTGAAAACCAAAAAAAGAAAAACATGATAGTGGATAAGATAGGAAAAAGACCTGCCTAGTACTGATTCGAAGAACAAAACACAAGCATTTACTTACAAGGCTATTTTTTTGACTATGCATATGTTGTAAGAGTGTGTTGGTCTGGCGGCGGTTGCGAGAGCCGTCCACTTACAACCAATAGATTGTGAGATCGAGTCACAAACCTACCTATACCATACTATTGGAATTATACTGGTTTGTAGTTATTGTTGTCAGTCATATAGATATAGAGGATGAGAAATGGAGATGGTTGAAGTCGTGAAGAAACTGTAAGAAAAGAAGGAAATAACGTGTGTTTGGAGTGAAGTTAAAATGAAGAAAGGAGGGGGCACCACCCTTGATGGCATAAAGTGCGGATCCTCAAGCTCCGATCCATGGCTTCCGGACCCACTCTTCTTTTTTGGGTTTTCTTTTTTGGGGTCCACCAATTTATTTCTATAGATTATTTTGGTCCAGCCGCAAAAATTAACTTATTTTGAGAAATGCTCTTTCTCAAAAGTATTTTTGTTAAGAAATAATTTATATTTGATTAATTAATTTAAAAATTTTTTTTTAATAATAATTAATGTTTGACTAAATTTTTAAAAAATACTTATTTTTTAAAAAAGTATTTTGGATAAAAACTAATTTTTTTTATATTTCCAAAGTTGTTTATGCTTCTATTCAAAATAACTTTTTTTTCTTCCAAAAGCTTGGCCAAATACTTTAATTTTGAAAAAAAAATCAAAAGAATGCTTCTAGGACAGGAGAAGTTTGGCCATTAGATATTTTTGGGAGGATGAGGACGTATGACGTTTGTGTTGTAATTTTTTTCTTTAAATTTTATCTAAAAATTAGTAGTGCGCATCTAAGTTTTTAGTAATCGACTTAAAGGAAGAGCAATGTTAGAGAAATATATAAGATCATAATTTAAAATCTTATTTGAAGATTTTCTTAGTTGCCTGAAAATAATAGAAGTTCAATTCCAAAATTTTAAAAATATGTCAAAAAGTAATGATCAATCTTTAATTTAAGGGAAATTGAACTTCGAAAGTATAACGCAAAATAATTGATGGAGTATATGCATCTTACGAATGCCACTATATAGTCTATCCAATCGCATTATGATTTGAATTACGAAGTTTATAGTACTAGCTTTTTTTTATTGGATGTCCCTGAAGGGACTCCAATATTACTTTGATTATAGTTTTATTTTAATAATAATGTAAAATAAAATAATGAAAAAAATAGTTTGATGTAGAAAATAACATCTCAAAATTTATAATTGAGTAGTTAAACGTATTAAATTCGTCAATTTCGTGAAAATCATATACATATTATTATTTTTAACTAATGTAGAAAGTCACATAACATGGACAAGGATAGTAATTGACTATCACGCCATCAACAAAGCGGGTTTTAATTTTATTTATTGACTGTTAAGAAAGATTATTTATATATTAACTACACAATAATCATGAGAAGATATTGTAGAGTATCTTGATGTCACGTGATATACATATCAAACATGAAAATTAATTAGATATTATATACACACCTACACTAAATAAGAATATAATTAATTTAAAAGACAGTATTAGCTGATCACTTATTAAAAGTATTCTTTGAACACATAATCAAGAAATCTGAACCAAAATGTAAATTTTCAAAAACTTGACGTCCCGATTATGCCAATGGCGCACGAAATTAGAAGGAAGTTAGAGAAAAGCTGAAGCAATCACATGGCAAAATGATGAGGCCTTTGGCTGACTTCCACTCCTCATTTACGAATCTTTTTAATAGCTAATTATAACAGAGATTTGGTTTAAGAATATGCTTTTCCAGATCCCCATCGTTTGGATGCATTTAAAGCCTACGAGCATAATTAAATTCGGACATATTTCGTTTTTACAATTATGGGTAGTGTGCAATGGTTTCGATAAAATCTCGTTTGAAATTCTCCTAACTATTTTAGATATTTTTGTTTAGACGAAAAAAAAGATAAAATTTTGGATATGATCAGATTAGACTTATCAACTTGGTAATCCTTTTTTTTCAAGACTTGGTATTCCTTTTCTTACACAAACTAGTATTTTTATAAGTCAACGAAGCTTAATTATTTTCATTATGCGGACTTGGTGGTAGATTTTTTTAGATTTAATCGTACATATGTTACTTTTGTTATGACGTTTTTTATTTTAAAAGTTCCCACCAGAAAAGAAAATAAAAGAAAAGAAAAGGCTATTCCCTTTTATGAAATTTTAATTTTTTGAGATTGATAATGAATAATGTTCCGTTAATGTATATTAATTTAATTAGTGGGAAAATTGGAAAATCATTCATCCTCTCCTCAATCTTTGGCTTAAATGCCATATAGTTCCTTATCCTTTCTCAAAGTTGAACAAGAAATAGGTTCAATTTTTTTTACCCCTAGTAGTCGTATTCGCGCGATGCGCGGTCAATATTTATAAAAATATGAATTAAATTAAATTATGATTAGAATTGTTTGAACATATTAGATCGTATTACTTTAATAAATTTCAATTGTCATCTTATTTGTCAATATGATATGCCCAATAATAAAATCTCTATTAAAGTAAAGGGACTTATATAATCATCAAATAATTTTTTTGTTTTGTATTTTTCTTTATTATATTATCCAATATTTTGAAGGGGAGCCTTGACGTAATTGGTAAAGTTGTTGTCATGTGACCAGGAGGCTACGTACAATAGACCTTTGTGGTCCAGACCTCCCCCGGACTCCATGCATAGCGAGAGCTTAATGCACCGGGCTGTCCTTTTTATTATCTGATATTTAGTATTATTACATTATTAATAGAAATTATTATTATTAGCATATTACTTTGTTTAATATTTTTATCTGCTACTATCTTTTTGTAATATAATAGAAGATATATATTTTATTACTCTTAAAAAAATTATTTTAAATTTTATTCTATTGTTCTCAATAATATTATTTGAATTTTAATTAATAAAATCTCTATTAAATTAGAGGGACTTATATAGGCATCAAATAACTTTTTTGTTATGTATTTTTCTTTATTATATTATCCAATATTTAGTAGTATAACATTGTTAATAGAAATTTTTATTAGCAACTTACTTTGTTTAATATTTTTATCTACTACTTTATTTTTATAATATAATAGAATATATATATTTTATTACTCTTGAAATATTTTTTTATTTTAAATTTTATTCTATTATTCTAAATAATAATAATGTCTGAATTTTAATGAATAAAATCTGTATTAAATTAAAGGGACTTATATAGTCATCGAATAACTTTTTTGTTCTGTATTTGTCTTTATTATATTATCCAATATTTAATATTACTATATTATTAATAGAAATTTTTGTTAGCATATTACTTTGTTTAATATTTTGTGTGCTGCTTTCTTTTTGTAATATAATAGAAGATATATATTTTATTACTCTTGAAATATATTTTTATTTTAAATTTTATTCAATTGTTCTCAATAATATTATCTGAATTTTAATGAATAAACAAACTTTTTATTTTAAAAAAGAAAACGAAAATAATTTTAAAAAAAGAAACAAAGAAATTAATTAACCCAAACCAGTCTTCACCCGTTTTGAGTAGGTAATTTTAGTTTGTAACATTGTTACTTTTTTTCATTTTTTATTGTTTTTTCAATTCATTTTAAAATATTTTTTGAATCTCCAAATTTGTTGGAGGTTTGTTCTAAAATTTGACAATTGTTAAATTTTTGTTGTTACACTTGGCATCATCGCATTGATTTGCTTCTCGTATTATATATAGATAGATTTATCATTATTTTTCTTTCTTTTTAAAAAAATTTTTTTGAATCTCCAAATTTGTTGGAGGTTTGTCCTAAAATTTGACACTTGTTAAATTTTGTTGTTACACTTGGCATCATCACATTTATTTGATTCTCCTATTCTATATAGTGTTGGAATTTTTTAAGCTTAAATGTAGCTTAAAAGAGGGTGAATGAGAAATGGAGAGAAATTGAAAATATTTGAGTTTTCCTCCTTGACAAAGGGACATTGTCCCATATTGGAAGAGGGAAAAGGTTTTGATAGGTATATATACAATTGCTCTTCTTCTAACTCTTAAAGAGTTAACAAGAAGGCAAGCCTCGCGCCATCGTCGCTGTCGCTCGCTCGGCTAGGCTCGACTTCGGCTTCGGATACGGATTGATTGATTAATTTTTTAGACCAAATTTATTTGTTAATAGTAAATATTAACAGAAATATTATTAAATATCTATTTTTTGTAAAAATTCAACGGAATATTAATATTAAATCTAACGGAACAGTATATGCCCTTCGCTTTTTGTAAAAGCTATTTACGTTATGGCCGTTTTACACAAACAACCCTTCTAAAGAGTTGCACCTCTTCAGTTTTGAAGAGTTGTACTTCTTCAGTTTGAGCTCAACATTGGCTATAAATACCAGTCCATTCTCTCAGATTTTCAATACGAATTTCTGACTTATCCTCATTTCTTCTGCATTGTTTTAACTACAAAGAAAGCAAGAGTACGTGTGATTTGCTACCGATCTTTGTGTTCGCTGAAACACTGGAGTTTGAAGTACCGCTACTCCAGTGTGTAATTCGTTCTATCCTAGGAGAAAATAATCCACAATCTTGGGTACTAGGAGGGGATTAAATTCCTTAAGGAAACACTGTGAATTCAGTGGGCTCGGATTAAATTCTGTTTCTTTTAAGTCTGCAGAAGTTCATTAAGGAAGATGTTCCTGTTCTGCGCGATGAAACTCCAGAAAATGAACGCTTTCTCGTGACTGAGTCGTGGAAGCATTCTGATTTTCTATGCAAGAATTTCATTCTTAGCGGACTGGAGGACGAATCTGTATAATGTCTATAGTAATATGGAGACGTCAAAACAATTGTGGATAGCGCTTGAAAGGAAATACAAAACGGAAGATGTCGGGTTAAAGAAATTCGTTGCCGCTAAATTTTTGGACTACAAAATGGTAGATAGCAAGTCTGTTATTACCCAAGTTTAGGAATTGCAAGTGATTATTCACGATCTCCTTGCTGAAGGTATAAGTCAAATTAATACTAATGTTGAAAGTATTAATTATATTGTTTTTACTAACAGAATTTTCATTGAAAGTCTTGTCATCAATGAAGCATTCCAAGTTGCAGCGATGATTGAGAAGTTGCCTCCTTTGTGGAAGGACTTCAAAAACTACTTGAAACACAAACGCAAGGAGAAGTCCCTTGAAGATCTCATTGTTCGATTGAGAATCGAAGAGGACAACAAAGCTGCTGAAAAGAAAGGTCGTGGAAACTCAACAATAATAGGAGCAAACATTGTTGAGGATATAAAGAGAAAGAAGGCTTATGGACCGAAAAGCAACCCAATCAAGAAGCGGTTCAACGGAAATTGCTATAACTGTGGAAAAGCTGGACACAGATCTGCAGATTGTCGTGCTCCAAAGAAAGACAAGAAGAAGGGTCAAGCAAACATGGTTGAAAAGCACGAAGATGTTGATGACTTGTATGATATGCTTTCTGAATGCAATCTGGTGGGAAATCCTAAGGAGTGGTGGATTGATTCTATAGCCACTCGCCATGTTTGTGCTATTAGAGAAGCGTTTGCTATATATGGTCTTGTTGGACCCGAAGAGGCGCTTTCTATAGAAAATTCTGCAGCGGCCAAAATTGAAGGACGTGGGAAGATATTTATGAAAATGACTGCTGGTACTTTGAACAACGTCTTTCATGTTCCCGAGATTAGAAAGAACTTAGTCTCTGCTGGACTTCTTGTTAAGAACGGGTTTAAGTGTATTTTTGTATCCGATAAGGTTGTAATAAGTAAAAATGAGATGTTTGTAGGAAAAGGTTACCTCACTAAGGACCTTTTCAAGCTGAATGTAATGATTGTTGAGAATAATAATAAAATTTCAGCTTCTTCTTACTTACTTGAGTCAAATAAATTATGGCATATACGTTTAGGTCATGTCAATTATAAAACCTTGCGAAAAATGATTAATTTGGAAGTATTGCCTATGTTTGAATGCGACAAATCAAAATGTCAAATATGTATGGAATCTAAGTATGTTAAACATCCTTATAAGTCAGTTGAAAGGAATTTAAATCCTTTAGACTTAATTCACACAGATATTTGCGACATGAAGTCAATACCATCTCGTGGTGGAAAGAAGTATTTCATAACTTTTATTGACGACAGTACTCGATATTGCTATATTTACTTACTTAATAGTAAAGATGAAGAAATAGACGCATTCAGGCAATATAAAAATGAAGTTAAAACGCAACTTAACAAGAAAATCAAAATGATAAGAAGTGATATGGGTGGTGAATATGAATCTCATTTTGAAGAAATATGTTTAGAATATGGAATTATTCATCAAACAACGGCCCCTTACACGCCCCAATCCAATGGGATTGCGGAAAGAAAGAATCGTTCATTAAAGGAGATGATGAATGCATTGTTGATAAGTTCTGGTTTGCCACAGATCTTGTGGGGGGAAGCCGTTCTTACGGCTAACCGGATACTAAATCGAGTACCCCATAGCAAAACACAATCCATTCCATATAAAAAATGGAAATGAAGGAAGCCCAACTTGAATTATTTTAAAGTGTGGGGGTGTTTGGAAAAATTGCAAGTTCCTAAACCCAAAAGAGTAAAAATAGGACCGAAAACCGTTGATTGTGTTTTCGTAGGATATGCGACCAATAGTAAAGCATATCGATTTCTGATTCATAAATCAGAAAATCCCTACATTCATAATAATACGGTTATAGAATCAGATAATGCTGAGTTCTTTAAAAATATATATATATCCGTATAAAAAGAAATGTGAGTCAATTGGTGAAGGATTTAAACGACCTCAGGAAGAAACAAAAGAAAGCACATTTAATCATCCAAGACGTAGTAAATGTCAAAGAATGTCTACTTCATTTAGACCAGATTTTGTGACTTTCTTATTGGAAAATGAGCCTCGAACATTTAAAGAAGTTATGTCTTCTTCGAAATTATTGTTTTGGAAAGAGGCAGTCAATATTGAAATAGAATCCATATTGAACATCATACATGGGAAATGGTTGATCTTCCTCGTGGAAATAAACCTTTGGGTTCTAAATGGATTTTTAAGAGAAAAATGAAAGATGATGGTACTATTGATAAATATAAGGCAAGATTTGTAGTCAAAAGGTATAGACAACGAGAATATCTTGATTATTTTGATACATACTCTACAGTTACAAGAATTATGTCCATACGAATGTTAGTGGCATTAGCTGCAGTTTATGGTCTTGAAATTCATCAAATGGACGTTAAGACAGCCTTTTTAAATGGAGATTTGGAGGAAGAAATCTACATGGAACAACCTAAAGGGTTTGTGGTTCCAGGTAAAGAAAATAAGGTATGTAGACTTGTTAAGTCCCTTTACGGACTAAAACAAGCACCCAAACAATGGCATGCGAAATTTGACCAAACAATATTGTCAAATAGTTTTAAGATAAATGAATGTGATAAATGTGTGTACATTAAAAATGTTCCAAATCACATAGTCATTGTTTGCTTATATGTGAATGATATGCTGATAATGAGTAATGACATTGCCAACATAAATGCGACTAAGCGTATGCTAACTAGCAAGTTTGATATGAAGGACTTGGGAGTTGCTGATTTTAAGATCCATAAGACTCCTCAAGGTCTGGCACTGTCACAATCTCATTATATTAAGACAGTACTTGAAAAATTTAAGCACTTAGAGTTTAAAATTGCAAAGACTCCAATTGACGTGAATCTTGCATTAGCAAAGAACAAAGGCCAGAGCATATCACAATTGGATTATGCTCGTATGTTGGGATGCTTAATGTATATCATGAATTGTACACGACCAGATATAGCTTGTGCTATAAGTAAATTGAGTCGATACCCGAGCAATCCAGGTCAATCTCATTAGATGGCAATGAAACGAGTTTTGGGATACTTAGAACATACCCAGGACTTTGTTTTGCACTACAATAAATATCATGTGGTGATTGAGGGATACTGTGATGCAAATTAGATCACCGGTTCAACTGATTCTAAGTCTACAAGTGGATATATAATCACTATTGGTGAATGAGCGGTATCTTGGAAGTCGTCCAAGCAAACTTGTATTGCCCGCTCTACAATGGAGGCTGAGTTCATAGCCTTAGATAAAGCCGGTAAAGAAGCTGAATGGCTCCGAAATTTCCTGGAAGACATTTCATTTTGGCCCAAACCGTTGGCACCAATATGCATACATTGCGATAGTCAAGCGACAACTGGAATGGCTGAGAGCGTGATGTATAACGGTAAATCTCGTCATATACGACGAAGACATAAAACCGTTAGGCAATTACTCTCTAGAGGAATTATCACGATTGACTATGTAAAGTCAAGTGATAATGTGTCGGATTCACTTACAAAAGGCCTAACTAGAGAGGTAGTTGAGTAATCATCGAGGGAAATGGGACTATGGCCGAGAACAAGTCACTGTGGCGGTAACTCTACCTAGAAGACTGGAAATCCCAAGATCTAGGTTCAAGGAGATCAAACAAAGTCATTAATGACGGTTCAACATTGTCAACTAAAATTTTGGTCCATTCTCATGATGAGACAATGTTCAGTACCAAGGATAAAGCATTAAAGCTTTTTAATGATTTCTAAATTTGGTACGGGGGTATATCAAATAGTGTATCTACGGGATGACACGTTTAGGAATCACCTATGTAAATGTGAAGTGTTAGCCGCTTTAAGGAGAATTTTGTAAGGCCAGTTCTCTATGCACTTATAAAACCATGCGATATTCATGGCTGAAACGAACACAACAATGAGAGCCAAAGACGGTTAAGGGTTGGTTGTGTGACTTATGGTTGTCTGGGTATACACCAAAGTTCGACGGTTCAAAGATATCAAATCTACCGATTGACCGAATATATCCGACATAAGTTCACTACAGAAAGTTCAAAAGGAAACCTACTTATCCAGATGCAATTAATCCTTGCTTGTGAATCACACAGTTTTTCATGCATATTTCCGTGATATAGCCATTTCCCATTCATGTGGGGGGATTGTTGGGTTTTTTTAAGCTTAAAAGAGGGTGAATGGGAAATGGAGGGAAATTGATAATATTTGAGTTCCCCTCTTTGACAAAGGGACATTGTCCCTTATTGGAAGAGGAAAAGGTTTTGATGGGTATACATATACAATTGCTCTTCTTCTAGCTCTTAAAGAGTTAAGAAGAAGGCAAGCCTCGCATCGTCGTCACTCGCTCGGCTCGGCTTCGGCTTCGGATTCGGTCAAATGATCGATTGATTTATTAATATTTTGGACCAAATTTATTTGTTAATAGTAAATATTAACATAAATATTATTAAATATTCATTTTTTTGTAAAAATACAACGGAATATTAATATTACATCCAACAGAACAGTATATGCCCTTCGCTTTTTGTAAAAGCCATTTACGTTATGGCCGTTTTACACAAACAACCCTTCTGAAGAGTTGCACCTCTTCAGTTTTGAAGAGTTGCACTTCTTCAGTTTGAGCTCAACATTGGCTATAAATACCAGTCCATTCTCTCAGATTTTCAATACGAATTTCTGACTTCTCCTCATTTCTTCTGCATTGTTTTAACTACAAAGAAAGCAAGAATAAGTGTGATTTGCTACCGATCTTTGTGTTCGCTGAAACACTGAAGTTTGAAGTACCGCTACACCAGCGTGTAATTCGTTCTATCCTGGGAGGAAATAATCCACAACCTTGGGCACTAGGAGGGGATTAAATTCCTTAAGAAAATACTGTAATTCAATGAGCTCGGATTAAATTCCGTTTCTTTTACATTTCTATTTATATGTTATTTTATCTTCTCCAGAATTATTTTACAAATACAGTTTACTAACATATAGAAGATAGTTATCATTGTTTTTCTTTATTTTTTTTAAATAATTTTTGAATCTCCAACAAAAAATTTGTTGGAAGTTTGTCCTAAAATTTGACACTTTTAAATTTTTATTGTTACACTTGGCATCATTATATTGATTTGCTTCTCCTATTCTATATAGATAGAAGATGTGTGGCTGTTGCTTGGCCAAAAAAGTTAAGTACTTAACAACTATACTTCCGACAATGACTTCACCATGCTTCAATAGTATTTTTCTACAATCTTATAAAATAAGGACATCTTTATTTATTAAATAAATTTTGGTTTGTCTATAGACGAAATGTAATCATAAATAAGTTAAAGTACTTTATTTGCAAAATCGATGCAATACTAAAGATACTGGTTGATATACTATAGTTTCTTTACTAAGATCATTATAGATTATTACCCATGTATTTTATTACCGTAGATATTTTTCCTGACATGAAGTAGAAGATGATCATAAGAAATCGATGTTTTTCACACCATGCAAATTTCTTAATTATTTTATTAACCATTGTATGAATAAGAAAGCAAAAAGGAGGAAGTTAGAGGATATGGTGTTGACTCCCAATTTAAATATCAAATCTAGATTTAAGAAGGCTCATATAATTAATTAAGCTTTGCTGGAACCCCATAAGTTATTTGGTTGTGCACTAGTGACTAGTCTATGCAGTCTCACTGTTACGAATGAGCATGAGCGCTGGTCTCCTTTGAATTTTGATCAACAATAAGGACTTAGAGGATTAGGTGAATTTAAATAAGAATGAATACCTTTTGCTTCAAGTTTCAACTAATTCAATAAAGTCAACTAATGCCCTTGAGATTGAGTTCGTTCAGCCATTAAATGTTTTAATCGTTTTGTAACAATACGCTTGTTATTACTAGATTTTTTATTTAGTATAAAGAAAAACTTACGAATATTAGTTTGAAATTCAAATTTCAGACATTAGCAGTCTACACTGCTGAAGTGCCCTAAAAGTACATCAATTGGTACGTCTAATTATTATTTTTATATACCCTGTCAATTTTGTGTTTGTCACGACCCAAAATTCCAACTTATCGTGATGGCGCCTATCTCGATACTAGGTAAGCCGAAAATCTCAATAAACCAAAATTTCTCTTTAAGGTAGAAAATATAATATTTAAATACAATACAAACACTCCCCAAAATCTGGTGTCACTAAGTACATGAGTATCTAATATGAATACAAGTCTGAAAAATATAGTCTATAATAGTCTGAGACCAAATACAGTAAACAAAGAGATAGAGAAGGAGAGACAAGGTCCACGGAACACGACAGTTACCTCAAAATCTCCTGAAAATCAACCGCGCGAAAGGATCAACACCCGCTATGTCCGAAAATACATGGATCTGCACACGAAGTGCAGGGTGTAGTATGGGTACAACCAACTCAGCAAGTAACAATAATAAATAAGGAACTGAAGATAGTAACGAGCTACACAGTTATGGTTTATTTCCAGTAATTCCAGCAAAGAATAGACATGCTATCAAATCTGGCAGTTTAATGTCAAATCAATTTTTATACAGTTCATGTTCATGTAATCCGTATATCAATAATTTTTCAGAGATCTCACAACAATGACAGATAGCAACTAAGTGCAACAAGAAATAAAAATCAAGTACAACCTCTTAGGACAACAATCACTCACTGGGCTCCCAGTCCTCATCACTCTCTGGGCTCCCAACCCTCATAACTCACTCTCAGTGGGTACCCGCGCTCGCTAGGGGTGTACAGACTCCGAAGGAGCTCCTACAGCCCAAGCGCTATAATATGCACGGATAACTCACATGCCATATTATAAATATATGGATCCGCACGGCCAACTCACGTGCTATAGTATAATATAAGGATCCGCACGGACAACTCACGTGTTGCACGACCAACTCACGTGCTATAGTATACTATAAATATCCGTATGGCCAATTCACGCGCTGCACGGCCAACTCACGTGCTATAGTATACTATAAAGATCCGCACGGCCAACTCACGTGCTGCACGGCCAACTCACGTGCTATGGTATAATATCTCACAATCAAGCCCTCGGCTCACTCAGTCATAAAGCTCTCTAGTCTCCTGGGCTCTCCACAATCATAAAATCAGCTCAAACAACAATGATATGGTACATCAATAATGAACAATAGAGACTGAGATAAAATAATCAAATAAGTTGTGACTGAGTACAAAACAACAATTTAAGTAGATAATTCACATGTACACGACCTATGTGGGTCCCAACAATACCAACATATAGCCTAAACATGGTTTCTAGCATGACTTATAGTCAAGTTTCTACAACACATATAGAGTACATAACTATCAACAAGTTATTCAGCTTTACTGTTTCCTGGGACGGACCAACTCACAATTCCCTCGGTGCACGCCCACACGCCCGTCACCTAGCATGTACGTCACCTCCAAAATAATCATATGATACCAAAATCCGGGGTTTAATACCCTCAGGATCAGATTTAAAACTGTTACTTACCTAAAAACGTGAAACTCTTTACTCTGCTATGCCTTTGCCTCGCAAATCGGCCTCCGAATGCCTCGAATCTTGGCACAAATAATTCGTTTCAGTCAATAAATTTTATTGAAATTAATTCCATAAGAAACTACTAATTTTTCATAAAAATCCGAAATTTAGCTCAAAAATTGCCCGTGGGGGACCACGTATCGGAACTAGACAAAAGTTATAAAATCCGAAAGCCCATTCAACCACGAGTCTACCAATACCAATTTTACCAAAATCCGATCTCAACTCGACCCTCAAATCTACAAATCTTATTTCCAAATTTCTAAGTTCCAATCTCCGATTTACACCTCACAATCATGTAATCTAGTCGGATTATGCGATGATAATTCAATATTATGGAGTAGAAATGATCACAAGGGACTTACCTCAAGATTTTCTTGAAAATATATCAAAAAAATTGCCTCTTCTCAAGCTCCAATTTGTCAAAAATGGCGAATGGGACGAAGTCGCTGTTTTTATAATTCTGCCCAGACTGCCTCGATCTTGGCCTTCGATCGAGGTCGTCGATCCTGGGTCTCGATCCTGGGCCTCGATCCTGACCCTCGATCGTGGCCCTCGACCCTGCCTTCGATCGTGGACCTCGACCCTGGGCTCGATCGTGGCTTCGAGCCTAATCCTCGACCCTGCTTTCGATCGTGGCCCTCGACCCTGGGCTCTATCGTCCTTGATTCTGGGCTCGATTCTGGGCTCGATTCTGGTCTCTATATTCTGGGCTCGATTTATTTGGGCTCGATTCTGGGCTCGATTTTCTGGGCTCGATTCTGGCAGAAGAAATTTCCAACATAAGAAAATTGCAGCAGCTGTTGTAGTTCAATTTTTTGATATGTTAACCATCTGAAACTCACTTGATGCCCTCGGGACCTCAATCAAATATACCAACAAGTACTAAAATATCATACGAACTTAGTCGAATCCTCAAATCACCTCAAACAATGCTAAAACCATGAATTACGCCCCAATTCAAGCCTATTGAACTTTGAAACTTTCCATTTCTACAAACAACGCCGAAACCTATCAAATCACGTCCGATTGACCTCAAATTTTGCACACCAGTCATAAATGATATAACAAACCTATTAAAATTTTCAGAATCGGATTTCGACCCCGATATCAAAAAGTCAACCCCCGGTCAAACTTTCCAAAAATTTAACTTTCGGCATTTCAAGCTTATTCCTCTACGGACCTCCAAAATTTTTTCCGGACACGCTCCTAAGTCTAAAATTACCATACGGAGCTATTGGAATTATCAAAATTTAAATCCGAGGTCATTTACATATAGGTCCATATCCGATCCACTTTTCTAACTTAAAATTTTCAATTATGAGACTAAGTGTCTCATTTCATTCCGAATTCCTTCCGGACCCGAACCAACTAACCCGATACGTCATAAATCAATTGTAAGGCATAAATTGAGCAATAAATGGGGGAACGGGATTATAATATTCAAAACGACCGGTCGGGTCGTTACATTCTCCCCTTTTTAAACAAACGTTCGTCCTCGAAAGGGTTTAGAATAATACCTGGAGTCTCAAATAAGTGTGGATATTTGTTCTGCATTTCCTGCTCCATCTCCCAAGTAGCTTCTCCGACTGTCTAGCCTCTCAATTGCACCTTCACTGATGTTATATTCTTTGACCTCATCTTTCGAACCTGTCGGTCTAAAATAGCCACCGGCTTCACATCATAAGTCAAATTACCGTCCAGCTGTACTGTACTGAAATCCAGAATGTGAGACGGATCCCCGACATACTTTCGGAGCATGGATACATGGAACACTGGATGAACACCTGATAGACTAGGTGGCAAAGCAAGTTCATAAGCCACCTCCCCAATTTTCTTAAGTATCTCAAAAGGCCCAATATACCGAGGGCTCAACTTGCCCTTTTTCCCGAACCTCAACACACCCTTCATGGGTGAAATCTTGAGCAGAACCTTCTCCCCAACCATGTGAACAACATCACGAACCTTCCTGTCGGCATAACTCTTCTGTCTAGATTGTGCCGTGCGAAGCCGTTCCTGAATTACTTTGACCTTTTCTAAAGCATCCTGAACCAAGCCAGTACCCAATTGTCTAACCTCACCAGGCTCAAACCAACCCACCGGAGACCGAAACCGTCTCCCATATAAAGCTTCATACGGAGCCATCTGAATGCTTGACTGGTAGCTATTATTGTAAGCAAACTCTGCGAGTGGCAGAAATTGATCCCAAGAACCCCCAAAATCAATGACACAAGCGCGTAGCATATACTCCAATATCTGAATAGTGCGCTCGGACTGTCCGTCCGTCTGAGGGTGAAATGTTGTACTCAACTGAACTTGTGTGCCCAATTCTCGCTACACTACCCTCCAAAACTGTGAGGTAAACTGCGTACCCCGATCTGAAATAATGGACACCGGCACACCGTGTAGGCGAACAAACTCGCGAATATAAATCCCAGCTAACCGCTCCGAAGAATAATTAGTACCGACTGGAATAAAATGTGCGGACTTGGTCAACCGATCTACTATTACTCAAACATCATCAAACTTTCTCAAAGTCCGTGGGAGTCCAATTACGAAGTCCATGGTAATACGCTCTTACTTCCACTCAGGAATTTCAAGTCTCTGTAGCAATCCGCCCGGTCTCTGGTGCTCGTACTTTACCTGTTGACAATTTAAACACCGAGATACAAACCCAACTATATCTTTCTTCATCCGCCTCAACCAATAGTGTTGTCTCAAATCCTTATACATCTTCGCGGCGCCTGGATGAATAGAGTACTGCGAACTATGAGCTTCCTGGAGAATCAGCTCACGCAAACTATCTACATTAGGTACACATAGCGTGCCCTGCATCCGTAATACACCGTCATCTCCAATAGTGACTTCCTTGGCATCACCATGCTTAACTATGTCCTTAAGGACAAGTAGATATGGATCATTATGTTGGCGCTCTCTGATGCGATCATATAAAGAAGACCGAGAAACCACACAGGCCAAAACTCGATTCGGCTCGGAAACATCCAATCTAACAAACTGATTAGCCAAGGCCTGAACCTCCAAGGCTAAAGGCCTCTCTGCAACTGGTAAGTATGCTAAGCTGCCCAAACTCTCTGCCTTACGACTCAAGGCATCGGCCACCATATTGGCCTTTCCGGGGTGATAGAAAATAGTAATGTCATAATCCTTAAGCAACTCTAACCACATTCGCTGCCGCAAATTAAGATCCTTCTGTTTAAACAAATATTGTAGACTCTGATGATCTGTATATACCTCACACTGGACACCGTACAAGTAATGCCGCCAGATTTTTAAGGATGAACAATAGCTGCTAATTCAAGGTCGTGGACTGGATAATTTTTCTCATGTACCTTTAATTGTCTGGACGCATAGGCAATCACCCTACCGTCTTGCATAAGTACTGCACCAAGACCAATCCGTGACGCGTCACAATACACAGTATAAGACTCTAAATCTGTAGGCAACACCAATATCGGAGTTGTAGTCAAAGCTGTCTTGAGCTTCTGAAAGCTCTCTTCACATTCATCCGACCACCTGAACGGAGCACCTTTCTGGGTCAATTTAATCATAGGCGATGCAATAGACGAGAAACCCTTCATGAAACGATGATAATAACTGGCCAAGCCGAGAAAACTCTAAATCTCAGTAACTGAGGATGGTCTGGGCCAATTCTGAACTGCCTCTATTTTCTTCGGATCCACCTTAATACCTTCACTAGACACTATATGTCCCAAGAATGCCACCGAACTAAGTCAGAACTCACACGTAGGGAATTTGGCATAAAGTTTCTCCTCTCTCAGCCTCTGTAATACAATACCCAAGTGTTGTGCATGCTCCTCTTGGCTACGTGAGTACACCAGAATATCATCAATGAATACCACGACAAATAAATCAAGATATGGCTGAAATATACTATTCATCAAATACATAAATGTCGCTGGGGCATTGGTTAGCCTAAAAGACATCACAAGAAATTCATAGTGGCCATAACGAGTCCTGAATGCCATCTTTAGAATATCCGAATCCCTAATTTTTAATTGGTGATACCCAGACCTCAAATCAATTTTGGAGAACACCCTAGCTCCCTGAAGCTAGTCAAATAAATCATCAATACGCGACAATGGATATTTATTCTTGATTGTAACTTTGTTCAACTGCTTATAATCAATGCACATCCGCATAGTACCATCTTTCTTTTTCACAAACAGAACCAGTGCACCCCAAGGTGACACACTAGGCCTAATAAATCCCCTTTTAAGGAGTTCCTGAAGTTGCTCTTTCAATTCTTTTAACTCAGTTGGTGCCATACGATACGGAGGAATAGAAATGGGCTGAGTGCCCTGCACCAAGTCAATACCGAAATCAATATCCCTGTCAGGTGGAATACTCGGCAGGTCTGCAGGAAATACATCCGGAAAGTCTCGCACGACCGGTACTGAATCAATAATAGGAGCATCTGCATCAACATCTCTCACAAAGGCCAAATATGACAAGCATCCCTTTCCAACCATACGTTGGGCCTTCAAATAAGAAATTACCCTGCTAGGAACAAGATCTAGAGAAACCCTCCATTCAACCTTTGGCAACCCCGACATCGTCAATGTCACGCTTTTTGTGTGACAGTCCAGAATAGTATGACATGGAGACAACCAATCCATACCCAGGATTACATCGAAATCAACCATACCGAGTAATAAGAGATCAACTCTAGTCTCCAGTTCCCCAAATAGTTACCACACACGACCTATACACACGATCCACAATAATAATATCACCCACCGGTGTAGATACATAAACAGGTGAAACTAAGGATTCACGGGGCATATCTAGATAATGAGCAAAATATGATGATACATATGAATAAGTGGAACTAGGGTCAAATAATATAGAAGCCTCCCTGTGGCACACTGAAACAATCCTTGTGATCATTGCGTCTGAGGCAACAACATATGGCCTGGCAGGAAAAACATAGAATCGAGCCTGCCCGCCTCCTGATCGGCCTCCCCTCTTGGGCGACCCCTAGTTGCCTAACCCCCATCCCGAGATGGCAGGGCAAGTGGTGTAACTGCTGGTGCTGGTGCCGTCGGTCGAGAACTCTGTTGTGAAGCCCCACTCAACAGCCTAGGACACTCACTCTTGAAATGACCAAATTCTCCACACACGAAACTGTCACGCCCCAAAACCGAGGAGCGCGACCGGCGCTCAACCGAGTGAACCCAACCGAGCAAGCATGTTAGATTCCTTCTACCCAAATTAATTCATGAATAAAGAGGAGATGTACTCCGTTAATCAAATACTGAAGAGATTTCATTAACAGCTTCCATTTCATTCCCATTAACAAACATCATTCAATATTTTCAAAATAGTACGAGTTTATAGATTTAATGAAAAACATGTTGCCAAATACCAACAGTTCTAATCCAATTCCCAACATCAAATACCACCCACAACCTGTCTGCGGAGCCTCTAAGTACAACTGAAGAGTACATGAGAAACAAAAGATACATGACCCCGAAATGAAGTGGGGCTCACCAAATCAGCTGAATGGAGTGTACTGCTATCACTGATCAATGCCACCTACTGTAGAACCTCCTGCATCCATTAAAGATGCAGCGCCCCCGGCAAAAGGGACGTTAGTACTGTCGAATAGCACTAGTATGTATAGCTAGAAATCCTCTTTCAAAATAGAATGCCCATATGATCTATACGTGGAACACATAATATAATGTAATTGAAACAACCTGTACAAACAAGGACAACAAAAGGGGCACCTATTATCTGCATTAATAATGTGTCTCATTAGACCGTCCTTAGTGTTCACATATCATATTATACACTTATGCGTTTCATAGACCGTCCACAGTGTTTATTCATATCGTACATCTATACCTCTTATACACAATGCACCTATGCATTTCATAGACCGTCCACAGGATTTCATACCACAATGGATTTCATAACACAATGCACCTATACGTTTCATAGACCATCCACAGGATTTTATAACACAATGTACCTATGAGTTCATAGACCGTCCACAGGATTTCATAATACAATGTACCTATGCGTTCATAGACCGTTCACAGAATTTCATAACACAATGTACCTATGCGTTCATAGACCGTCCACAGGATTTCATAACACAATATACCTATGCGTTTTATAGACCGTCCATAGGGTTTCATAACAAAATATACCTATGCGTTTCATAGACCGTCCATAGGGTTTCATAATACAATATACCTATGCGTTTCAAAGATCATCCATAGGGTTTCATAACACAATATACCTATACGTTTCAAAGACAGTCCATAGGGTTTCATAACACAATATACCTATGCGTTTCAAAGACCGTCCATAGGGTTTCATAACACATTGTAAACAAAAGTACAAATACGTACATCTCATAACCTTTCACATCACATATCACCTAATCCCTACTTTCAACCACTTACAACATTATTATTTCATTGGCTCTCTTGGTCAAACATATGGTTCTTTATTCATGGCGCAATGGCCGTATTTTATATTCCACACTTTTATTTCTTCCCTTTCATAGATCATCATCATAATTATCAACAAGTAGAATATTCCAGAAATCACAACTTTAAGTTCATTAGTAATGAAGGCTTTAAACATAATCGATTCCTTTCCAATAAATGGAGTAAAATGATTGGCAATCGAAGCACAAATTAAAATCATACACAATTTCCACTCACGAATATGTAAGAATACAAAGCACATTGAAAATTACTTACAAAGCATAACATTAGCTAAAACAGCCACAAATGGGCATCACTTGAGTTCATAAACTTTTAGCCGATTATATTGTCGAAGTCAACTTTGGAATAGTTGAGTCAAAGCTCATTTCATAATCTTTCTCATATTATTTCATTACATCGGCACCATTGGCCATAAGTATGCCTTTCACTACTGGTATGTTAGCCACACTTTATATCCCTAATTCACTGATTTCACTTCCAAACATCTTTATAGGTTATCAACAATAAGACATTCCCAATCAAGACTTTAGGTACACATATGAGCAATTAAGAGTCTTAAGAATATTGAAATTTTCTCACACAATTTGGCATACTAGCTTTCATTTGAAATACGATTCAAAGCCACAACATTTTAATACGCAACCCATCCTTTGAAACTCACGGTAACATTATGGAATCCAATTCCAAGAGAGAAAGTTTAGCCAACATACCTCAATTGAGCTTTCCTTAAATTACTACAACGTTCCGGAAATTCTAGCAATCCCAATCTATTTGAGACATAACAAAATTGAATCATAATTAGGAAGATATTCATGGTCTCAGCTCATTTGAGCGTTTTATCAAACACTAGGTGTGCAAATTTAACTACAAGGTTCTTCTACAAGATTTCCTTCACTCCACAATCCAATTCTTACTTATTTAAGTTCAACAATCTTCCCACAATTCTTATTGGTACATGCATGTATAAATAATACTCTCATACTCATGAATCATACTCCTAATCAACCATCTTCTACCCAAATTTGAAATTGAAAACTAAGGTATGGAACCTTACCTCTTAGATGAAGAACTTGTGGGTTTCCCTTGTTAATCTTCCAAGATTTCAGCAAGACTTGATGAATAATTAGCCTAGGGTTTTTTTTCTCTCTAAAACACTCTCCCTTCTCTCTAAAACATCAGAATATTTGCTCAAAAATGACCCTTTGCGTCTATTTAACGAAATAGGGTCGGGTTTTAAAAACCCAAAAATGAAGCTTCAGAACAGGTTCTGCGGTCGCATATGCGACCGCATAATGGTTATGCGGACCGCATATCGGTCGCATAATTAGTGTCCAAAATGACCAAAAATCTGCCTGAGTTTGCGGTCACTATGCAGTCCACATAACTGTTCTGCGGTCGCATAGTCGACCGCATAATTGCTTCCAACTGACCCAAATAACTGCGTCACTCTGCGGCCATTATGTGGTCCGCAAAGTGATTCTACGGTCGTATAATGGACCGCAGAAATGCACAGCTCCGCCAAAAATATTTCTTTACTTTCCCGTGCATTGTTCAACCCCAAAGGTTCGAGTCGCGGCTTGCAAGCTTGCCGAAGAAAATTTCTAAAATCCTCAAATACGTAATCCTAGTCCGGCACCATGAAATATATTTTTTTTGCAAATTTTACCGGACTTTACACTTAAGTTCTTCAAAAAAAAAATTCGGGGTGTTACAGAAACAACCTCTCCTCTGACGGAACTGCTGCTCCTGATAACCCGAGGAATGACCTGCAGAAGCCTGTGCGGACGAGGCATGATGAGAACTCTGCGCTGGTAGTGCACTGAATGAAGACTGGCCTAAGTGAGCACTGTAAGAACCATGGCTAGCTGATGCACCACGTGAGCTGGACGACCCGTCTGAGCGGGTCTGTAAGAACGACCCCTACCACGGTGAAACTGACCCCCTGAAGGAACACCGCTGTATTCACTTGGACCACGAGGCCTCTTAGCCTCTCTCTCTCCACATTCCTGGCTACGAACCATCTCTATCTGCCGAGCAATGTCCACTACCTCATCAAAAGTAGCACCAGATACTCTCTCCCTAGTCATAAGTAACCGCAGCTGATATGCGAGGCCATCAATGAACCTCATAATCCTCTCCTTATAAGTGAGAACCAACCAGACTGCGTGACGAGCCAACTCAAAAAATTTCATCTCGTACCGCGTCACGGACATATCACCCTGGCAAAGCTGCTCAAACTGTCTGCGCAGATCTTCTCTGCGGGACTGAGGTACGAACTTCTCCAAAAAGACCACGGAGAACTGATGCCAAGTAAGGGGTGTTGCGCCAACAGGCCTACGTCTCTCGTAAGTCTCCCACCATCTGAGTGCAGACCTAGAAAACTGAAAAGTAGTGAATGAGACCCCACTGGTCTCCAGAATACCCGCTGTCCGAAGCATCCGTTGACACCTATCTAGAAAATCCTGAGCATCCTCTGACTCAGTACCGCTAAATGGTGGAGGTCGAAGCCTCTCAAATCTCTCAAGTCTCCTCTGCTCATCGTCTGCCATAACATGAACTACCGGGGCCTGAGTAGCTGAAACCGGCTGGGTTGGTAGTGCCCCCGGTATCTGAAGTTCCTGTACTACCTGGTCTAGAGTACGTGCAACTGGGGTATGAGTACCTCCCCCAGCCTGAGAAGTGGCAGGGGCGGCCTGAGCCGAAACCACCTGAGCAAGACTAGTGCATGCTGTCAATATCTGGGCCAAAGTCTCGTGAATGCCCGCAATCTCATTGCGCACAGCTGGTGCCTGAGCTGATCCTGTCGGCTCAACTATATCTGGAATCTGCTCCTGAGCTGGAACAACTGCTGCTACTACATGTGTTATTCCAACTGTGGTACGAGCTACACCTCGATCTCTACCTCGGCCCCAGCCTCTACCACGGCCCCGGCCTCTCGCAGCCCTAACTGGTTGCTGACCGTTCGATCCTGTAATACGTGTCCTCACCATCTGTAAGAGAATAGAATAGCAAAAATTTAGTTTCCAGAATTAACAAATTCGCACGACAGAATACAAGAGAGTGAAATTTTCCTAAGGGTTCTGCAGTCTCTCGAAGATAAGTACAGACGTCTCTGTACCGATCCGCAAGACTCTACTAAACCTGCTCATGACTCGTGAGACCTATGTAACCTAGGCTCTGATATCAACTTGTCACGATCCAAAATCCCAACTTGTCGTGATGGCGCCTATCTCGATACTAGGCAAGCCGAAAATCTCAATAAACCAAAACCTCTCTTTAAGGTTGAAAATATAATATTTAAATACAATACAAATACTCCCCAAAACCTAGTGTTACTGAGTATATGAGCATCTAATATGAATACAAGTCTGAAAAATATAGTCTATAATAGTCTGAGACCAAATGCAGTAAGCAAAGAGATAGAGAAGGAGAGACAAGATCTACGAAACACAACAGCTATCTCAAAATCTTCTGAAAATCAACCGCGCGAAAGGATCAACACCCGCTATGTCCGAGAACACCTGGATCTGTACACGAATTGCAGGGTGTAGTATGAGTACAACCAACTCAGCAAGTAACAATAATAAATAAGGAACTGAAGATAGTAACGAGCTAAACAGTTATGGTTCATTTCCAGTAATTCCCGCAAAGAATAGATATGCTATCAAATCTGGTAGTTTAATGTCAAATCAATTTTTATACAGTTCATGTTCATGTAATCCGTATATCAACAATCTTTCAGAGATCTCACAACAATGATAGATAACAACTAAGTGCAACAATAAATGGAAATCAAGTACAACCTCTTAGGACAACATTCACTCACTGGGCTCCCAGCCCTCATCACTCTCTAGGCTCCCAGCCCTCATCACTCACTCTCAATGGGTACCCGCGCTCACTGGAGGTGTACAGACTCCGGAGGGGCTCCTACAGCCCAAGCGCTATAATCTGCACGGATAACTCACGTGTTGCACGGAAAACTCACGTGCCATATTATAAATATCTGAATCCGCACGGCCAAATCACGTGATGCATGGCTAACTCACGTGCTATAGTATAATATAAGGATCCGCACGGACAACTCACGTGTTGCACGACCAACTCACGTGCTATAGTATAATATAAAGATCTGCACGGCCAACTCACGTGTTGCACGACCAACTCACGTGCCATAGTATAATATAAAGATCTGCACGGCCAACTCACGTGCTGCACGGCCAACTCACGTGCTATGGTATAATATCTCACAATCAAGCCCTCGGCTCACTCAGTCATAAAGCTCTCTAGTCTCCCGGGCTCTCCACAATCACAAAATCAGCCCAAACAACAATGATATGATACATCAATAATGAACAATAGAGACTGAGATAAAATAATCAAGTAAGCTCTAACTGAGTACAAAATAACAAATTAAGCAGATAATTCACATGTACACGACCTCTGTGGGTCCCAACAATACCAACATATAGCCTAAACATGGTTTCTACCATGACTTATAGTCAAGTTTTCACAACACATATAGAGCACATAACTATCAACAAGTTATTCAGTTTTACAGTTTCCCGGGACGGACCAACTCACAATCCCCTCGGTGCACGCCCATACGCCCGTCACCTAGCATGTGCGTCACCTCCAAAATAATCACATGATACCAAAATCCGGGGTTTAATACCCTCATGATTAGATTTAAAACTATTACTTACCTAAAAACGTGAAACTCTTTACTCTGCTATGCCTTTGCCTCGCAAATCGGCCTCCGAATGCCTCGAATCGTGGCACAAATAATTCATTTCAGTCAATAAAATTTATTGGAATTAATTCCATAAGAAAATACTATTTTTTTCATAAAAATCCAAAATTTAGCTAAAACATCGCCCGTGGGGCCTACGTCTCGAAACTCGACAAAAGTTATAAAATCCGAAAAGCCCATTCAACCACGAGTCTACCCATACCAATTTTACCAAAATCCGATCTCAACTCGACCCTCAAATCTACAAATCTTATTTCCAAATTTCTAAGTTCCAATCTCCGATTTACACCTCAAAGTCATGTAATCTAGTCGGATTATTCGATGATAATTCAATATTATGGAGTAGAAATGATCACAAGGGACTTACCTCAAGTTTTTCTTGAAAATATATCAAAAGAATCGCCTATCCTCAAGCTCCAATTTTTCAAAAATGGCGAATGGGACAAAGTCCCTGTTTCTATAATTCTGCCCAGACTGCCTCGATCTTGGCCTTCGATCGAGGTCCTCGATCCTGGGCCTCGATTCTAACCCTCGATCCTGGCCCTCGATCATGGCTCTCGACCCTGGTCTTCGGCCCTGCCTTTCGATCGTGGCCCTCGACCCTGGTCTCGATTGTGGCTTCGAGCCTGATCCTCGACCCTGCCTTCGATCGTGGCCCTCGACCTTGGGCTCGATCGTCCTTGATTCTGGGCTCGATTTATTTGGGCTCGATTCTGGGCTCGATATTCTGGGCTCGATTTATTTGGGCTCGATTTTCTGGGCTCGTTTATGGCAGAAGAAATTTCCAATAGAAGGAAATTGCAGCAGCTGTTGTAGTTCAATTTTTTGATCCGTTAACCATCCGAAACTCACTCGAGTCCCTCGGGATCTCAACCAAATGTACCAACAAGTCCTAAAACATTATACGAACTTAGTCGAATCCTCAAATCCTCTCAAACAATGCTAAAACCATGAATTACTCCCCAATTCAAGCCTATTGAATTTTGAAACTTTCCATTTCTACAAACAACGTCGAAACCTATCAAATCACGTCCGATTGACCTCAAATTTTGCACACCAGTTATAAATGATATAACAGACCTATTAAAATTTTCAGAATCGGATTTCGACCCTGATATAAAAAAGTCACCCCGGTCAAACTTTCCAAAAATTCAACTTTCGGCATTTCAAGCCCAATTCCTCTACGTGCCTCCAAAATTTTTTCCGGACACGCTTCTAAGTCCAAAATTACCATACGGAGCTATTGGACTCATCAAAATTCAAATCTGAGGTCATTTACACATAGGTCCATATCCGGTCCACTTTTCTAACTTAAAATTTTTAATTATGAGACTAAGTGTCTCATTTCATTCTGAATTTCTTCCGGACCCGAACCAACTAACCCGATACGTCATAAATCAATTGCAAGGCATAAATTGAGCAATAAATGAGAGAATTGGGTTATAATATTCAAAACGACCGACCGAGTCGTTACAGTGTTACATGAAGTTTTCTTTGTGTCGTTCTAATTTTCTTATTTACTAATCAAAACTTATTAGTACCATCGATATTGCAGCTAAAATAAATCTTAAAAGATCTACGGAATTGTTCAATATTTTTCATCTATGAAATTAATTAGAATATCTAACAATAAGGCATATATAAGTGCGAATTATGCACAATCAATATCAGTATATATGTAAATTGTCAAAATTAAACCTTCAATTTAGATATTTCTCGTCTCTTTTTTATAATGTCCATCTCTAAAAATATCTTTCTAATATATGCTATTCAAAAGTGTAACAATATTAGTTCAATATCAATATTCATATCAAATAAATAAATGATAAAATGTAGGGGTAGTATATATGTTTATTTCAATTCTGGAATAATGTTTCCTTTAGGGGTCGTTTGGTTTAAAGACAAGTTATACTGAGATTAGTTATACTGGATTAATTATACTTGTTAGTTATGATGTGATTAGTTATCCTAGTATTATTTTTTTATTGAATGTTTGGTATGTTGTATTAATCATGAGATTGTCAATTTTATTACTTTATCAAGTGATAACCTATTCTGGAATTACTATTCCACCATCTAGCAGATATAAATTATCCTTGTATTATTTTAATTTTGAGATAACTTATCCCAAAATTAATATCCAAATAAAAAATAAGTTGATAGTAAATTTTTATCCTATGATTACTTTTATTTATCTTTCGTAGTAAACGAACCCTTAAAGGTAAAGTTAGTTTGATTTTAATTAAACATTACACGTTGGTCGCGAGCTCAATAATTGTCAAGTATACAGGGTTTATGACGGAATACAATACAAGGTCGGGGCGGCGTTTTCCCTCTATTTCCTATATCGCGCGCCAATTTCTGCCACTGACTCAGTTCAGTTCCACTGTTGTAGACGTCGTATTGTTCCTTGTTCAGTATGAGAGAAATCGTAACTGTTCAAGTGGGGAATTATGCCAACTTTATTGGCTCTCACTTCTGGAACTTCCAGGTAAACCCCCTTTTACTGCTATTTGTCTGTGTCTAATCAAGAAGCAGCTCAGTTCCCTCTAGCTGTTACGGTTAGTTAAATATGTAGGTTTGTCGAATGCCCATTTGCTTGTTTTAAACAGACGCTAAGGTAGTAAATTCCTGCGAGGTTATGTTTTTTGCAGTTTTAAAATGAGTAATTTTATATACAACTTATTTTTCCTTACCATTAGTAATCAAATGGCTGATAGGAGCTTTACAATTTTAAGATTAGTTATTTCAAAAATTAGAATCTTGTGTGGGCTGCTACAATCTTTCCCACCCCTAAACTTGGCACTGTGGTTGAGGGTTTTTTGGCAGTAACCATTTATCTTGGTCTAGCTAGAGCTATGGGGGGAAAGAAAAATGTGGGTGGTCCTAATTGAAATTACTAGTTTACAATCGAATTAGACCCAACAAAGAAAGAAAGAAAAAAGATGAAAATGAACAAATATTTTCAAGCGATTCTATGCTAGTTTTTTCTTTCTTTCTTTGTGATCATCCTATGTTCATTATATTGCCAATCGGTTAGTTAAATTTAAAAATCATTAAGTCGGAAACCTAGTTTCAGTAGTTTGTGAAGCACCACAGTTAATCGTTTAACCAAGGATAAGGATTTTGATCATAGCTCCATCCGCTGATTTGATTTAAAGTGGAGGCTCTCATATTCAGGTTGTTGATATCTTTTATTTTTCTTCCTCCTTTTTGCTCTCTCATTTCCATTTCTAGTATAAGTTCCTACTGGAGTAGGTAACTATGTTCCCAATTATTGGTTGTAAATTCAGGGTAATAGGCTGCAAGTAGGTTAAGTACTACTGATTTTATTGGCTAATATTTTCTTACTCAATATTGAACATTGAAGGATGAATTACTTGGATTGGCTGAAAGCCCTGAGAGTGATCAAGTATTCATAAATCATGGTCTTGATATGGACGTGTTGTATCGTACTGGTGAAACTCAGCAGGTGAGTTATCTGATCATAAACTTTATAGTGGATTATGTCTTTGTTATATAGCTATCACATACTTAGAGCTACTCTCACATTTTTGGAATGTAGGGCGTCCTTACATACACCCCTCGAATGGTCTCAGTAAATTTTCAAGGTATATTATCTAATTGTCATGTTGAGTTGCCTCAAAGATCTTTTTTTCTTAAGCACCATGGTTTGGGGTTTATGTTATACTGTTGTCTTGGAACTGCATGAATCTTCTTGTCTTGATTACCCTACTCTTCCAGTTGGTAATCAGACTATGTGGGACCTCAAGATAGTAAGTAAATAGATTTCTTTGGAAGTTGCCTTACCTCCATATCTTCTATTCTAGAATATTTAGCAGTTAGCTTCTATGCACATTATATAGGACATGACTCGATTAAAAAAATAAATTATATATGATCTGAAGGTTAAACATGAGCTTTGTGGTAGGTATGGATGTAATAAAGATCAAAAAAATTGAGGAGCTATTTTTGGCGCAGTTCAATAGCATTTCTGCATCCATATTCAATAACAATTTGGGCTGGTTCCAAGTTTCTCTTTAATTAGAATTTGAACTTTCATATAAGATCAGAGACGGGTGGAATTTAAAGTGGAGGCGAGCTCTATTCTTCTCGCAATTATGTGCTGTGTAGTTGACCCTCTGTGGTTGAATCATCTATTTTGAAATCCGACTATTGTTTGCATGTTGATGCCAGGATTTCTTCATCGAAATCTCTGTCGCTGGGTAGTCATTACATTTTGATGTTGATCATAACAGTTATAACAGAATGATGGACAAAGAAAAAGAAATGTTATATAAAATTTGAATCACAGATCAGGACAAGTATATTTCAAGCAGGAAAAATCCGAAAAGTTTGGTAGAACTCGATCTGTTTTCCTAGTTCTTGTCTTTACACTTTTTCCACAGACTTACACCTTATGTATCTGAGGGGTTATATTCTTAATTATTGAAATGAACAAATTATGATCAAAGAGTTGGCCGAGGCAGAAATACCTTTCTTAAAGTTTACTGTAATACCCTGTATGGAGCACATATGTTGCAATACTCAAATTATAATTGCATAGGCTTAACCTCAAAGCTTATCTATTTTACTTATGTCATTCCAACTAATCATTTGTTGACTTGTTCTCCATGAATAGATATGCACATTATATCATCTCATGACTGGAAGATATCTACTAGGCATAATCACATCTTTACCTAAGTTATGAATTGTTCTGCTGTCACCCATTGGTGAAACCAACAAGCAGAGGAAGAGAATAATATATTTTCATATTATGCTAGAGAATAAGTAGTCCATACTCAGTTAATTGATCTAACAAATGGTCTTTTGCACATTTGTAACATGATAGGGTCCCTTGGATCTTTGAGTTCACGTGGATCCTTGTACAGTCAAATCCCAGCCAAAAGCTTGGATGTTATGACATGGTGAGACTCTAAATCTGTTTGTCTTGCAACCATTACTCTGTGTTAAAATAGTATGGCACAAAGTAAGGCACGACATGTTCTCCCCCTCACCCCCCCTTTTCCCCAACCCCACTGCGGAAAAAAGGCATAGAAAAAGAAAAAGAAGAACGAGAAGAAATAAATATGAGGAGAAAAAAGCTGGTTCATCCAGAAGATGCAAAATCACTACAAAAAAGGTCCCTTTATACAAATAACTTGTCAAAAAAACAAAAAGGCCAACAGGACATTTACATCATTGATGGTGATGGGGGGAAGGTTTGCTAAATTCATATACCTAAGTTTTGAGTGGAACTATATGCTGAAGGTCTTCAGACAAATGTGCAGGAAGGGTAGAGTCGCAACTCATGCATCTGAACCTTTAAGAAGGAATCTCTTCTTGCAAAGTTTAAGTGAGGAAGAACAGGAGAGCATGGACAAAGCCGCTTTAGACAATAGGAACGGCAGTTCTCAGGGTGAAATTCAAGATAAGGATATCGTTGAATGTTTGGAAAGTGATGTTCAATATTGGACAGACTTTTCAAAAGTGCACTATCATCCACAGAGTTTGTATGAATTAAGTGGATTATGGGTAGAGATTCAGGATTTCGATAATTATGCACTCGGGAAGGATGCATTTTGTGGACATCAACACGGTGAAGAAATAGATGATAGGCTTCGTTTCTTCATCGAAGAATGTGATCATATTCAGGTACTTATGATTGAAATATTTAGACTACTATTTCTTCTGGCTGGCTTTTTGTTGTTCACAAACACCCTCGGGTTTGTGGGCAGATCAACCACCTAAAAGTTATGCCATCTAATGGTTGTAATTCTTCCCAGTAAGATTATATTACTATTTCTCTACATGTTTGACAGCATTGTTTGTCTTGTATGCAAGTTCTTCTTGATGTTGAATGAACTTTATCCTCATTGAGTATCAATAGGCTTACCTTTAGTCCTGTGCTCTAAAGCTTCACAGTAGTTTTATTTTTTAATATCGATGAAATCGCATGTCGGTCCACTTTGTGAGGTATCAACAGGTTCAAAACTCCGGAAGTATGGGCCAGCTCATCTACCCCCTCCCAACTTAAATACCAACCCTTTGTCCATGCCAGGGTCTGAACCCGTGACGTGTGACAAGTCGGCAGTTCACGTGTTGCGTCCGTACCATTGAACTAAAGCCCTGGGGGCAGCCTCACTATACTACCAGACTATAATATCTTATCCGTTGTCAGGTTGGTTTATCAACAACAGGAAGTCAGGAACAGCTACGCCTGAATCTCTAGCAAGTTGAAAGTCTGATGAAACCTCAGTGACCATGTCGCTCCATTTAAGCTCATCTCAGACCAATATTATTATCAGATTGGTTTATAGCTGACTTAAATAACCTCGTATAAATTCGTCTGGTTTTCAAATGCTTGGTTATAGCAGAGTTTGAGTATCAACTTTTCAGCTTGATGTTGGGAATGTGACTTTACATTCTCCCCCTTGCTTTCTGAGATCTTAAATCTTGCACTCTTTTTGGACTCAAATGGTTTTGTCTTCCTTTACTGCTTGACATGTGTCTATGCGTAAATGCCTAAGCAAACATGATTTCACCTGCACTTGTGTTCATTTCCTGTTGGCAAGAGTTGATCTTTTTGTTAATATCTCTGACAGGGGATACAATGCGTTGTTGATGACTCTGGAGGGTTTTCTGGTGTAGCTGCAGCATTTCTGGAGAACATTGCAGATGAGTACCCAAACGTCCCAGTTTTACTATATAATGCGCGTAATCCTAGTTTGAACATGGATTCCAAAGGCCGCAAGCAAGCTATCTCGCGTAATCTTCACGATGCAGTCTCATTTTCAAGGCTATCAGAGTTGTGTAAATTGATTATCCCTGTTGGTCTGCCCTCCTTGAGTGGAAGTAAGAACTGCTACTCTCATAATGAGATTCTTTCAATAAAATTGCCCAAGTTCCTTAAATATGGTTGTCTCGAGCATCCTAGATTACTTTATTGAACTAAATTCATTTTTTTTTAATGAAGCTGTTGAACTAAATTGAGTTGCAAGTTCGTACTGCATATTAGTCCATACAAAGGAGATTATTTGTCTGTATGGACTCGTGGGCTACACCAAAGAGATACTTTATGGGTTTATTATTACTTATAAGTAGCCAACCCATGAGTTCGCATATGTCCACCCCATATTCTTTTGAAGATATCATGGCTTGTGGCTCGTACATTTTCACTTGCTGTAAGCAAACTTGTGTTTTCCTCGCTCAAAAGGAGTTGTGTGAATTTTGTCAACAACATTCAGCAATTTTTAGCATCAAACAGAATTAACAAATTTGAATTCCACTAAACTATGTGTCTTTATTTAAAAACAATTAAGAATTCCACTAACCCCGTGCTTCAAAAGAACTTGGAGACTTCAGTAATTGTTGGGTGAGAACATGGGTGTTAAACTTGTATATTTAACAGCTAAATATTAGGTGGTGATGTTGTTCTCTTTTACCAGTTCATTCGCTGGATGTTAAAACTGATGGGTGTTGACGTGTTGTAGTTGGTAGACTCTTTCTTCACCTGTAAGAACTTGTCTCTTGTTTGTCTACCTTTCTCTTTTCTAGTTTCTTCTGTGCAGGTCATAACTTCTATAACTGAATTTTATTGTATGACCTCTTACTCTGTATGCTTCTCATATTTTAATCTCTAATCTGAATATGAGTTCCTGCGTGGCTAATATTTGCATTTATGTAAATGTCAAGGTAGAGCTTCCCAGTTTCTCTGCATTAAAGACGAAAAGCCTTACCACTCCAGTGCAGTGTATGCGTCTGCTATGCACTCGTTTAGTCTTCCTTTTAGGATGAAACAATCTGGGCCTTCTGCCGAATCAATCTGTACATCTGGTGCTCTAGATATGTACGGAATTGTACAAATGCTAGCTGGCCAAATGAGGCAGAACATGGTAACTGTATTGGATTTTGCCATGCCAGCACCTTCTTTAAGTGGTATGCTTTCTTTTCCTGCCACTTTCATTTTTCTGAAGTCATTTCAATTACCTCCACACCTGATGTTGGAGACTCTTTTGTCCCCAGTAAACCAGGCTCAGCAGTCCTTACTCCGAAGTTTGCAGCCCTTGACTCCAGATGTAGCAGAAGATGTTGAAGATTTACATGCAGTGGAAACAATGAACATTCATGGAGCAGTTACATCTGGTATTTGATGTGATCTTTAGCATATTTCCTTTTATATTGTTTACATTTGCTGCTCAGTCTTCTCGTCCTATTTATAGCTTTTGACTTACCTTTTATGATTCTCATACTGGCTTTCTCATCTCTTTATGGACCCCATCTGCTTAATATATGTCATATTACCGATCTTTATTGCTGCTTTTACTAAAGTGAAGTTCAGGCTATACTGCTGTATGTAAATTTCATTGAAATTAAATTAACCTGGTTTGAACTGCTAAGGCACATAGCTCGATTAATTACAGATTAAAATATTACCATCAAATCCTTGCTATGTGCAATGATTTTGCAAACTTTTCATTTGTAGATCTAGAGATAATGGAATGGATACAGTAAACAAAAGTTGGGGAATGAGATGCTTCACTGTTCCATGTGGACTAATGTCAAAGTTAAAACCTACCTAAATAGTGGAGTAGATTTGGGACCAAGCAAATGGCAAATAAAATAGTAGTTTGTAAGGTGCTTGTAACTTCAACTCGTGAGAGATTGCTTCGAGGAAACTGAGGTAAATCTGAGATGTGTAAAGTGAATGAATGCCCACCTGTAAAAGCATATTGGCTTATTCAATGAGTTTTAATGGTGCATCTATTTACACCTTTTTGTATACAGCTTATGCACATATACTTGATTAGTTTAACTGTAGTTTCCCATTTAATTTTCAGGAAACCAAAGGGCCTCAATTTATGAAGTTAAGGATGCAGTTCAGGCTGCATATGATAGTTCAATGACGATGCCCAAATTCTCACACCTATCAGTTGCTACTTGTCCTCTTCCGATACCCTTGCCTTTCCCTTCGATCTTTGGCAATATGGTTGGCCAACATGGTGAGCTATTGGAGACCCCAATTTCAGGTTCCTCATCTAGGGGATCTCTTGAAGTCCAATCCATTCCTATGGTAACAAGATTACGTTCAAGCACTGCTGTTTTGCCCTTTTTGGAAAGTAAACTTGGAAACCTTCATAAGTTTGGTATTGACCGAGGAGCCCTTGGGGCGCCATTGCTCCAAAGTTGGGGTTTTGGAAAAGATGAAGTGGAAGACATGGGAGAGACGCTGTCTAAGTTGGTAGTGACACTGAAGCCTCAATATTCCTCTGATTCAGATTGAATTTCAAGGAGCATATTTTATTTTTGAGTGCTAATGGGATGATTCTTCCGGGTATATGCAATTTGTACACCCTTTTTGAGTCAAGTCATATCTTTTTCCATTGCTTTTTTTGGGTGTTGACTTGCTTTAGCCAGATGGGTTAGAGGTGAAGAGGATCCCTTATTTTGTTATTCCTTTTTCTTTCTGAAATTAATGTGTCTTTTTCTATCTGTAACAAAAGAAGTACAAAATCTAACTTATTGATCAATGCAAGGTATAGTTGGTAACTCCATTGAGGATGCCAGTTTTTATCAGTGTGCCGAAAGAGTTGAAACAAATAAGCAAACATGTCAGTGTTTATGTAAACACAAATATTGTTCTGACATTGCTGCACAGAGTCGTGTTTCAAATATTTAAAAGAAATTTGCTAGCGAAAATGGAAGGAATAAAGATCCTTCCTTTCTTGGTGTTTTGAAGAGAAATCCTAGTCCTTTCTGTACCTAATAGTCAGAATATGGAGCTCTAATTGACTTGCACGTATAAGACTTTCTGTGGTTCATTATCTTAGAGACTAATAGCCACTTTGGCCAAGCTTCTTTTGAGCTAAAGGTGTTTTTTCACCCCCAAGTTAAAGCTCTTTGGCCAAACTTTTATAAGGAAAATAGAAACAAAAGCAGTTTTTGAGAAATAGAAAAAGTAACTTTTGAGGCTTGTTACAGAGATCACAGGAAGCCAGGAATGTGGGGAATCAGTTCAATTGTAAATGCAGGTCTGTAGCATGTTTTTCACTTGAAAGTAAAATGACAATTTTGTTTAAAATTTATCAAGGCGATGGACAATTAATAGGGATGTTTTAGGTAAAGCAAAAATGGGTATCTAGCTAACTTACTACCTTCATGTAGTACGTTAGCAAGACTCATATATATATATATATATATATGTATATATATTAGTTTCTGGACACGTGCGTTGCACGTGTATCCCATGTCAAGTATATAATTTTTTTTAAATGACAAATATTATTAAAATTAGTGTGTGAAGTATATATCACACAAAATTTAAAGGAAAAATGTAAATTGTAAATGATAAACAGTGTATGTGATATCAGATTAAAATGACTGGATAGAGTTTGACCTGCGAAGGTAAATAATTCTATTTAGTTGGGTAGGTATGCTTTGTAATTACACTAATTTTGATGTTGTGAGGTACAAAATGGGATATGATCGTATATCTCACCTAATATTTTTTAAGAGACGATGTTTGCCCCGTCATAACCAAACTCTTGTTGTCCCCATATTAAAATTCTTGTTGAAAGTACAATATACAATTGTCAATGCATCAATTTTTTATGAAAGATTATAAGAATCAGATGTTAGTAAAAAAAATTATAAATTAAGTACATAGCAACTTACAACGAAAAAGATAGAACAAAAAGAACATAAAAGAATTTTCAACAGCTGTACAAAACGTTCAAGAATTACTTATGCGTAGCTAACTCCGGGCAACCATACTTCAACCCCAAAATATCGAAAAGAAAAACTAACATGCATGGTTAGTAAAATCAATAAACTTTTGTCATGGAGCAGCGTATCTGTTTTATTTCTAATAAGCATGAGAATTAAGTGAAATGGAGTGAAAAAAAGTGGATGAACTGATTTGATATGATTATTGCTTAAAGGCTCTTCTGTTGCATGCAAGAGCTTCTCTATTCTTCTTAATTTCAACACTGGCGTTCTTCTCCTTTGCTGGCTTCTTGTCGATTGACTTCTTTGCCTTTGTAATCACGAATACTCTAGAGAGAGAAAAAATTAGTTAAAAATATGTTGATCCAAGAAAAAATATTATAAAATTAATGATATTTAGAGTCAGATACTATAAGATTGTTATTCAAATGAATGAAATACCCTACTTCCATGGACAAATGTATTTCCCTTCTCTTTTATGTTACCTCTTTTTTTTTTCTTTATCAAAAGGTATCATTTACACTTGTAAGTACAAGATTAAGAAAAAGAATTATCGAACTTATGACTGTTATTAAGAACAAAAAGAAGTTATTTAATTTTTTCACCTGAATGAATGAACAGTACGTTCTGCAAATCCTCTAGCGAGGATTACACGGAATGAGCAGTGTTAGCCTAAGTGAAGGTTAGTTTTGAAGATTGACAAAGGAAGCTCAAGCATGAACCAGGTCCATCCATTGTGTGCATAGACACGGGCAGATTCGAGCATGTGGGATGCACGTGAAGGAGATAAGCTTAACTTGGTCTAATTAATATCTCCTGATCGAAAAGGGTTGCATAATTGATAAGGAGAAGGACTCCTTAATTAAAGAGAACACTATCCAAGATAAGGGAGGAGTTAGAGGCTGAGATCAACTAGAACTCTTCCACCAAGGAAGAGTAGCATTAGAACTCTAGTTATTTCTTCATCTACTAACTCTATATATTGCAGAATGTTCTCACTCTATATGTAACACTCAAAATCAGAAGCTAAACGTGAATTGAGAGTAAAATAGCAAGGCATTTTGCAAGCAGTTCGTGTGTGATTCAAGCGTGCGAACCTGAAGCTACATGAACCAGATAAAAGAACCAGTTCCAAGTGTATGTCTTTTATTCTAGTTCAATTGTAGTAGGTATTTTCATAGTGTACCTTTCAGCTTTATCTAGAGGCAATGATAATAGGTACTCAGAGTATTCAAGTTAGAGTTAACTTGAAGTTGTCGCAACAGTTAGAGGCTGTGTGCCACAACGAGATTAGAGTTAATCCTAGGTCTACAAAAGTATTTTGTAAATGCAGTTTTTGGCTCAGTAATTTAGTGAAGAGTTTTGGAAAAATCCTACTGGGAAGTAGGTCGTGATTTTTTCACCTTTTGAGCCAGGCGATTTCCACGTAAAATCCTTGTGTTTTTTTTTTTAATTTCTGCATTTATTATTCCGCAACAGTAGTATTAGGAACACATAGAAGAATCATGTTCTTTTATAATCAATGAACGCGAAAATTGGACATCACACAAATCATCCCCCCTCCTCTTGTGTGGCATTGAAGTATAAAATATCATTTGGTATCAGAGCAGGTTATCCTTGAAGAGGCTAACACCTTAGGAGAAGATCAAGATGAGTGCACCACCTGGAAGCTGGGAAGGGCAATCCACTGCTAGGCCACCACTCTTTAATGGACAGTACTACTCTTGGTGGAAAAACATGATGAGAGATCACATCATAGGAGAAGACTATGAGCTATGAAAAATTATCACAGATGGTCCACTGGCTACCATAAAGATAAATACCGAAGGAGCAGAGGTGCCAAAAACAAGAGCTGACTACACTACTGACGACTTGAGGAAATGGGAGAAGAATGCTAAAGCCAAGAAATGGCTTGTTTGTGGACTCGGTCCAGATGAGTACAGTAGAATCCAAAGCTGTACCACTGCTAAGAAAATCCCGGACACTTTGCAAGTGTCCCATGAAGGAACACCTCAAGTGAAGAGGTCCAGAGGAACACTACTATATTCTCAATATGAGAATTTCACCATGAAGGAAGGGAAAACCATCCAAGAGATATATACAAAGTTCACCACACTGACAAATAAACTTAAGTCTCTTGGAAGGATTATTTCTAAAGAAGATAGAGTTGAGAAGATTTTGACAAGGGTTCTGCCAGTTACTTGGGAGAGCAAAATCACTGCCGTTCAGGAATCAAAGAACATTTCCACTCTTAGGTTGGATGAGCTAATTGGAAATCTCACTGCTTATGAACTTAGAAGGCAAACCATGAAGATGGATGTACTAAAGAAAGAAAGGAGCATGGCACTCAGAATCACTGAAGGTTTTGATCTAGAGGAAGATGAAATGACTATGATCAAAAAGGACTTCAAGAAGTACCTAATGAGAGTAAAGGGTTCTTCAAAAAGTGGAGGCTACAACAAACCAAGGGTTACTGAAAAACAGACCAATGAGGGCTGCTACAAGTATGGGAAAACTGATCAACACATCAAAAACTGCCCTAAATGGGAAATTGAATGGAAGAAGGAAATAGCTGAACGAAGAAACAGAAAGAAGGAACATGTTCATCCCAAGAAGAACAAAGGATCAACAAAAGCTATGTTTACTGCTTGGAGAGAAAGCTCAGATGAGGACTCAGATGATGAAGATGGAGATGAACAAGCACTTATGGCAATTGGAGAATCCGATGAGGAATCTGAAGTAAGTATAATCCATCTAAAAGACAAGATTAAGTTTTTGTCTAAAGAAAGTCTATCTGAGTTACTTCTAGATTTCATTGATGAATCTGAGGATATAAACAATGAAAAGGAACAACTGTCTAAAGAATGTGTGATTTTAAAAGCAAAGTGTAAGAACCTGGAACTTAGAGTTGATGAAACTGTAAGTGAAAATACTGCTCTAAAGAACCAGGTTCATGCATTTGAATCAAATGTCCTAGAACTTAGATCTGAAAACCTAAAACTGAAATTAGGAACAAGTAAGAAGACAACTGATTGCACACAACTCACTCTAGAAGAAAATATAGGTAAACTAAAAGATGAGTTGTATAAGAAGGATGGGCAGGTAAGAATTTTGACAGAGGATCTAGGCAAGGTCAAGCATGAACTAGACAGAACTTGTAAATGGAACAGGTCCTCCGATGCACTGTCATGGCTACAGGAACATCATAGTAGCAATAGAAGAGGAATTGGCTTTGGGAATTGTCACGACCCGAAATTCCCACTTTCGGACCGTGATGGCGCCTAACATTTCACTTGCTAGGCAAGCCAACGCTAGAATAATATTATCCATTTTAAAACAATTTTAAATTTATTAATAACAAAGAAACAAATGCGGAAGCAAAGTTTGAAATATAATGAATAATCCATAAAAATAACGGTGTCTAAATACCATCCCAGAATTGGTGTCACAAGTATACGAGCTTCTAAAATAATATAAATAAAGGTCTGAATAAAATAAAGCTGTCTGGAAATAAACACACAACTAAAGTAAAATAGACGGGGACTTCAGAACTACGGACGCCATGCAGTTATACCTCAAGTCTCCTCCGAGTAGCTAAAATCCGAGCAAGTCTATGGCACGCCGCTGGGACCAACTCCGAAATCTGCACAAGAAGTGCAGAGTGTAGTATCAGTACAACCGACCCCATGTACTGGTAGGTGCTGAGCCTAACCTCGACGAAGTAATGACAAGGCTAAGGCGGTTCGCTTACATTAAACTGTACGCAATATTAATAACAACAACAAATAATAGAAATAAATCAGGTAACTCATTTATAATAATTGAAGCCAACTCAGCAGTCATAATCCATTATTATTTCACCTAAATCTGTTGCAGCGTGTAACCCGTTCTCACAATATATTCACATTCAATTCCGTTGCAGCGTGCAACCTGCTCTCCCAATATATTTCTTTTAATCAAGTCTGTCATATATTTATTTCAATCAAGTATATATATAGACTTTTAAATAAGTCTGTTGCGGCGTGCAATCCGATCCCCCAATATTTACTTTTAAATAAGTCTATTGCGGCGTGCAACCCGTTCCCCCAATATAATTTTAAGCAACTCATAAATGTAATAAAATTTACTCCAATAAATACTACGTCCAATGAGAAATTATTAAGCATCAAGGCACATAATAATTATAATTTATTTATGAACCAAACAATGACAAATAACAATTTATTATAAAAATCATAGAGAAATTAGGTAGTTTAATATTTAATATGCTAAATGTTAAATAACAATTAAAACACATAATTCAAATAGCATGTAACAATTAATGCAGAAATTCAAGAATTAATATTTGACAAAGAATATGAGAGAAATAATTATTATAATAATTAATTTATGATTTAAAATAATTTATGAATTTTCAAGTAAGCAGGCAAACAATTAATTTGATGACGTATAGACACTCGTCACCTCGCCTATACGTTGTTCACATGCAATTCACATAACAAATAATTTAAGGGTTCTATTCCTTCAAGTCAAGGTTAACCACGACACTTACTTCGCTTTGCAAATTCCAATCAATTATTCAACCACAACTTTTCCTTTTAAATTTATCTCCGAAAGCTTCAAATCTATTCACAAACAATTCGATATATTCAATACTAATCATAGGAATTAATTTCATATGAATCTATAAATTTTCTGGATAAAAATTCGAAATTTATTTAAATATTCGACAGTGCGACCCACGTCTCAAATCCCGAAAAAACTCGCAAAATCTAAACACCCGTTCCGATACGAGTTCAACCATACAAAATTGTCCAATTCCTATATCAAATGGACCTTCAAATCTAAATTTCTCATTTTTGGAAGATTTTAGAAAAATCTGATTTTCTTCCATAAATTCACGGATTCATGATATAAACGAGTATGAAATCATGAAATATAATCAATATAGGATAAGGAACACTTACCCCAATGTTTCCCGTAAAAATCGCCCAAAGAATTCGCCTTAACCGAGCTCAAAATGACCAAAATGAGTAAAAATGTCGGACTCTTCAATATATACACTGCCCAGGCATTTCCGCACCTGCGGTGCCTGGGCTCGCACATGGGAGAAAAATCTCGCATCTGCGAAATGGGGCTGCCAGGCGAGGCCTCGCAACTGCGGAGGAAAAATGCGCACATGCGCTGCCTTCGCTTCTGCGGACGCGCGAGTGCGTGCAGGTTTCCGCACATGCGGACTTTTGCCCAGCCACGCCCGGGCGCATCTGCTATCGAAGGCTCATTTCTGCGAACTCGCACCTGCGAGAAAAATCTGCAGGTGCGATTACAGCAGAAGGAAAAATACAGATTTTGCTTAAGTCTAGTTCTTGATCCGATTTCAATCTGTATCACTCTCGGGGTACTCGGGATCCCGTACGAATATACCAACAAGTCCAATAACATAACACGGACTTACTTGGGGTCTCGTATCACGTCAAACAACGCTGAAATTACAATTCACACCCCGATTCAAACTTTGAGTTTTAAACTTTTAATTTGCAAATCTCGTGCCAAAACATATTAAATGAATCCGGAATGACTTTAAATTTGTCACATAAGTCATAAATGAAATAACGGACCTGTTCAAATTTCCAGAATCGAATTCCGGCTCCGATATCAAAAAGTCAATCCCGTGGTCAAACTTGAAAATCTTTAGCCTTTAAATTGCTAGTTCCGTTAAATGGTCATAACTTGAGCTAGGGACCTCCAAATTAGATTATGGGCATACACCCAAGTCCCAAATCACAATACGGAGCTACCGGAACTGTCAAAATACTGATCCGGGCCCGTTTGCAAAAAATGTTGACCAAAGTCAACTCACTTGAGTTTTCAAGCTCTATTTCACATTTTAATTCATTTTTCACATGAAAATTTTCCAGAAAATTTTACGGACTGCGCACGCAAGTCGAGGAATGATAAATGGTGCTTTTCGAGGTCTTAGAACACAAAATTACTTATTAAATTTAAAGATGATATTTTGGGTCTTCACATTCTCCAACTCTAAAACAAACGTTCGTCCTCGAACGGAGTTAGAAAAAGTACTCGAGTTGGAGAAAAAGGTGTGGATATTTACTCCGCATGTCCGACTCGGAATCCCAGGTAGATGCCTCTACTGGTTGACCTCTCCATTGCACCCGAACTGAAGGATAACTCTTAGACCTCAAATGTCGGACCTGCCGGGCTAGAATAGCCACCGACCCTTCCTCGTAAGTCAAATCTTTGTCCAATTGGACTAAGCTAAAATCTAACACATGGGACAGATCACCATGATATTTTCGGAGCATAGACACATGGAACACCGGATGAACCGCTGATAAACTAGGTGGTAATGCAAGCCTGTAGGCTACTTCACCCACCCTTTCAAGAATTTCAAAGGGTCCGATATACCTAGGGCTCAACTTGCCCTTCTTTCCGAACCTCATTACACCTTTCATAAGTGAAACCCGGAGCAATATTCTTTCTCCAACCATGAATGCAATATCACGAACTTTACAGTCGGCATAACTCTTTTGCCTAGACTGAGCTGTGCGAAGTCGATCCTGAATAATCTTGACCTTATCCAAGGCATCCTGTACCAAATCGGTACCCAACAACCGAGCCTCTCTCGGTTCAAACCAACCAACTGGCGATCGGCATCGCCTTCCGTATAATGCCTCATATGAAGCCATTTTAATGCTCGACTGGTAGCTATTATTATAAGCAAACTCCGCAAGTGGCAAGAAATGATCCCAAGAACCTCCAAAGTCTATAACACAAGCGCGAAGCATATCTTCCAATATCTGAATAGTGCGCTCTGACTGTCCGTCTATCTGTGGATGAAATGCTGTACTCAACTCCACCCGCGTGCCTAACTCACGCTGTACAGCCCTCCAGAAATGTGAGGTAAACTGCGTACCTCGATCTGAAATAATAGACACGGGCACACCGTGAAGGCGGACAATCTCACGAATGTAAATTTCAGCTAACCTCTCTGAAGAATAGGTAACTGCTAATGGAATGAAATGTGTTGACTTGGTCAACCCATCCACAATGACCCAAACTGCGTCAAATTTTATCTGAGTCCGTGGGAACCCAACAACAAAATCCATAGTGATACACTCCCACTTTCACTCAGGAATTTCTAACTTCTGAAGCAAACCACCAGGTCTCTGATGCTCGTACTTAACTTGCTGACAATTCAGACACCGAACTACATATGCAACTATATCCTTTTTCATTCTCCTCCACCAATAATGTTGCCGCAAATCTTGATACATTTTAGCGGTACCTGGATGAATAGAATACCTGAAACTGTGTGCCTCTTCAAGAATTAATTCACGAAGCCCATCCACATTAGGCACACAAATACGGCCCTACATTCGCAGAACTCCATCTTCCCCTACAGTAACCTGTTTGGCATCGCCGTGCCGCACCGTGTCCTTAAGGACAAGTAAATGAGGATCATCATACTGCCTCTCTCTGATGTGCTCATATAAAGAAGACCGAGCGGTTGTGCAAGCTAGAACCCGACTGGGTTCTGAAACATCTAACCTCACGAACTGATTAGCCAAAGTCTGAACATCTGCAGCTAATGGCCTCTCACCAACCGGAATATACGCAAGACTGCCCATACTCACAGCCTTTCTACTCAAAGTATCGACCACCACATTGGCCTTTCCGGGGTGATACAAAATGGTGATATCATAGCCTTTCAACAAATCCAACCATCTTCTCTGCCTCAAATTAAGATCCTTTTGTTTGAACAGATACTGAAGGCTACGATGATCAGTAAATACCTCACACAAGACACCATAGAGGTAATGCCTCCAAATCTTTAGTGCATGAACAATGGCTACCAATTCTAAGTCATGAACATGATAATTCTTCTCGTGAACTTTCAACTGCCGCAACGCATATGTAATTACCTTGACATCTTGCATTAATACTGCACCAAGCCCAATGTGAGATGCGTCACAATATACCGTATACGATCCTAAACCTATGGGTAATACCAACACTGGCGCCGTAGTCAAAGCGGTCTTGAGCTTCTGAAATCTCATCTTACACTCATCTGACCATCTGAATGGGACACCTTTCTGGGTCAATCTGGCCAATGGGCTTGCTATAGATGAAAACCCTTTCACGAACCGACGATAATAACCTGCTAAACCCAGGAAACTCCGGATCTCTGTAACTGAAGTAGGTCTAGGCCAATTTTGAACAGCCTCAATCTTCTTAGGATCCACCTTTATGCCTTCTGCCGATACAACATGCCCCAAAAGGCAACTGAGTCTAACCAAAACTTACATTTTGAAAACTTGGCATATAACTGATTATTCTTCAAAGTGTGAAGCACACCTCGAAGATGCTGCTCATGCTCCTCTCGACTGCTGGATTAAATTAAGATATCATCAATGAATACAACCACAAAAGAGTCCAAATAAGGCTTGAACACCCGATTCATCAAATCCATAAATGCTGCTGGGGTATTTGTCAACCCAAATGACATCACTAGGAATTCGTAATGCCCATACCAAGTTCGAAAAACTGTTTTAGGGACATCAGAGGCCCTAATCTTCAACTGATGGTAACCAGACCTCAAATCGATCTTCGAAAATACCTTGGCACCCTGAAGCTGATCAAATAAGTCATCAATTCTTGGCAGCGAATATTTGTTTTTGGTAGTGGCCTTGTTCAACTGCCGATAGTCTATACACATCCGCATAGAGCAATCTTTCTTCTTTATAAATAATACTGGTGCACCCCAGGGTGAGACACTGGGTCTAATGAATCCCTGGTTAAGCAAGTCTTGTAACTGCTCTTTCAATTCTTTTAACTCTGGCGGGGCCATACGGTATGGTGGAATAGAAATAGGCTGAGTGCCCGGAGCCAAATCAATACAGAAATCAATATCTCTGTTGGGTGGCATCCCCGGCAGATCTACATGAAATACTTCTAGAAATTCACGAACAACTGGTACTGAGTCCATAGAAGGAACATCCGCACTGGGATCGCGAATATAAGCCAAATAGGCTAGACACCCTTTCTCTACCATACGCCGAGCTTTCATATAAGAAATAACCCTGCTGGCAGAATGACCAGGAGTTCCTTTCCACTCTAACCGAGGTAACCCCGACATAGCTAGGGTCACTGTCTTGGCATGATAATCCAATATAGCATAATAAGGGGATAGCCAATCCATAGCCAAGATGACATCAAAATTTACTATATCAAGAAGTAGAAGATCCACACTAGTCTCAAGATTACCAATAGTAACCACACACGAATGATAGGCATGATCTACTACAACAGAGTCTCCCACCAGTGTAGATATACACACCGAAGCACTCAGAGAATCAAAAGGCACAACCAAATATGAAGCAAAATAGGAGGACACATAGGAATAAGTAGATCCTGGATCAAATAGAACTGAAGCATCTCTATGGCAATCTGGAATAATACCTGTGATCACACCATCAGATGACTCGGCCTCAGGCCTAGCTGGAAAAGTATAAAATCAGGGCTGGGCCCCACCACTCTGAACTGCGTCCTTGGGACGGCCTCTGACTGGCTGGCCTCCACCTTTAACGGTCTGACCTCTACCTCTAATGGCCTGACCTCCACCTCTAATAGCCTGACCTCCACCTCTAGTTGCCTGACCCCTACCTCTAGCTGGCTGAGCAGGCGGTGAAGCAACCGGTACCGGTATGATGGCACGAGAATCTTACCGAGATCTATTACTCTCCAATCTAGGGCAATACCTCTTGATGTGACCAATGTTCCCACACTTATAACACCCATCCTGATGCCGTGGCTGCTGAAGCTGAAGCTGACCCAAATGGGCCGGATAACTGCTGTAGTAACTCTGGAGTGGTGATGCACTGATAGGAGCTGAATGTGCTCTGAATGCTGGCTGCCCAGAATAAGGCATAATAGGACCGTGACTCCCTGAAGCACCGGGAGATACATAAAGTGCTGAATGAAACGGTTTGGGAGGATGACCCTTACCAAAATTACCTCTGCCTCCAGACGAGGCACCACTGAAACCACCGAACTGACGAGGCCTCTTATTGGACCTCTACCATCTCTCCTGTGCAAGAACCATCTCGATCCTCCTTGCGACATTAGCATCCGCCTGAAAAAAAATCTCACTTCCGGTCTCTTTGGCCATCTGAAATCTGATAGGGTGAGTGAGTCCCTCAATAAACCTCCTCACTTTCTCTCCCTCCGTAGGTAGTAAAAGGAGAGCATGACGGGCCAAATACACAAAACGGGACTCATACTGAGTAATAGTCATACTGCCCTGCTGTAGACGCTCAAATTGCTTGCGAAATTCCTCTCTCAGTGTGATAGGGAGGAACTTCTCCAGAAATAGTTGAGAGAACTGCTCCCAGGTAAGTGCAGGCGATCCGACTGGTCGGGTCAATGTATAATCTCTCCACCACCTCTTAGCGAAACCCGTCATCTGAAATACAGCAAAATCAACCCCATTGGTCTCAACTATACCCATGTTCCGCAGCACCTCATGGCAGCGTTCAAGATAATCCTATGGGTCCTCAGAAGGTGTACCACTGAAGTGAACTGGAAAGAGCTTAGTGAACTTATCCAGTCTCAATAAGGCCTCAAAATACATGGCGAGCCTATCACCGGTCTATGCCGCAACAACTGGTTGAACTACCCCAACTGGCGGGGCTGCTGGAGCTTGATTCTGGGGAGCCATCTGCTCCGGGGCGGGAGTAGTGGGAGTTTGTGCTCCTCTCACAGCCTGTGAGACGGCTGGTGCCACTAGAAATGTACCATTCTGGGCCACACCCTCCATAAAACTCACCAATCGGACTAGAGCGTCCTGAAGCACTGGAGTGGCTATGAATCCTTCCGGGACCTGAACTGGTCCAACTGGTACATTCTGAACTGAGACCTCCTCATAAAGGTCTACCTGAGGTTCTATAACAGGTGCAGCTGCTCGAGCTATGGATTGAGCTCTACCTCGGCCTCTAGCACAACCTCAGCCTCGACCTCAGCCTCGACCTCTACCCCTGGCCATAGTTGTCACCGGGGTTTCTGGTCCCTGTCCATCGGTAGAGGTATTACGTGTTCTCACCATCTGCGAGAGAATAAGAGTAGAATGGTTCAATCATCGATGATAGAATAAAATCGCACGACAAAATAAGAAAGAAGTGATATTGTTCCTAAACTTCATAGCCTCTGAGAGATAAGTACAGACGTCTCCGTACCGATCCTTCAGACTCGACTAAGCTTGCTCGTGAGACCTATGTAACCTAGTGCTCTGATACCAATTGTCACGATCCGAAATTCCCACCTTCGGACCGTGATGGCGCCTAACATTTCACTTGCTAGGCAAGCCAACGTTAGAATAATATTATCCATTTTTAAAATAATTTTAAATTTATTAATAACAAAGAAACAAATGCGGAAGCAATGTTTGAAATATAGTGAATAATCCATAAAAATAATGGTGTCTAAATACCATCCCAGAATTGGTGTCACAAGTGCACGAGCTTCTAGAATAATACAAATAAAGGTCTGAATAAAATAAAGCTGTCTGGAAATAAACACACAGCTAAAGTAAAATAGACGGGGACTTCAGAACTGCGGATGCCATGCAGTTATACCTCAAGTCTCCTCTGAGTAGCTGAAATTCGAGCAAGTCTATGGCACGCCGCTGGGACCAACTCCGAAATCTGCACAAGAAGTGCAGAGTGTAGTATAAGTACAACCGACCCCATGTACTGGTAAGTGCTGAGCCTAACCTCGACGAAGTAGTGACGAGGCTAAGGCGGTTCACTTACATTAGCCTGTACGCAATATTAATAACAACAACAAATAATAAAAATAAATCAGGTAACTCATTTATAATAATTGAAGCCAACTCAGCAGTCATAATCCATTATTATTTCACCCAAATCTGTTGCAGCGTGCAACCCGCTCTCACAATATATTCACATTCAATTCTGTTGCAGCGTGCAACCCGCTCTCCCAATATATTCTTTTTTATCAAGTCAGTCATATATTTATTTCAATCAAGTATATATATAGACTTTTAAATAAATCTGTTGCGGCGTACAATTCGATCCCCCAATATTGATTTTTAAATAAGTCTATTGTGGCGTGCAATCCGATCCCCCAATATATATATATATATATATATATATATATATATATATATATATATATATATATATATATATATAGATACACTTTCATTCCCGTTGCGGCGTGCAACCCGTTCCCCCAATATAATTTTAAATAACTCATAAATGTAATAAAACTTACTCCAATAAATACCACGTCCAATGAGAAATTATTAAGCATCAAGGCACACGATAATTATAATTTATTTATGAACCAAACAATGACAAATAACAATTTATTATGAAAATCATAGAGAAATTAGGTAGTTTAATATTTAATATGCTAAATGTTAAATAACAATTAAAACACATAATTCAAATAGCATGTAACAATTAATGCAGGAATTCAAGAATTAATATTTGACAAAGAATAGGAGAGAAATAATTATTATAATAATTAATTTATGATTTAAAATAATTTATGATTTTTCAAGTAAGCAAGCAAACAATTAATTTGACGACGTATAGATATTCGTCACCTCGCCTATACGTCGTTCACATGCAATTCACATAACAAATAATTTAAGGGTTCTATTCCCTCAAGTCAAGGTTAACCACGACACTTACCTCGCTTTGCAAATTCCAATTAATTATTCAACCACAGCTTTTCCTTTTAAATTTGTCTCCGAAAGCTTCAAATCTATTCACCAACAATTCGATATATTCAATACTAATCATAAGAATTAATTCCATATGAATTTATAAATTTTTCGGATAAAAATCCAAAATTTATTTAAATATTCGACAGTGGGACTCACGTCTTAAATCTCGAAAAAACTCGCGAAATCCGAACACCTGTTCCGATACGAGTTCAACCATACAAAAATTGTCCAATTCCGATATTAAATTGACCTTCAAATCTAAATTTCTCGTTTTTGGAAGATTTTAGAAAAATCTGATTTTTCTTCCATAAATTCATGGATTCATGATATAAACGAGTATGGAATCATAAAATATAATCAATATAGGATAAGGAACACTTACCCCAAGTTTCCCGTGAAAATCACCCAAAAATTCGCCTTAACCGAGCTCAAAATGACCAAAACGAGTAAAAATTTCGGACTCTTCGCTATATACACTGCCCAGACATTTCCGCACCTACGGTGCCTGGGCTCGCACATGCGAGCTCGCATATGCGAAATGGGGCTGCCAGGCGAGGCCTCGCACCTGTGGAGGAAAAATGCGCACCTGCGCTGCCTTCGCTTCTGCGATCATTTGGTCCGCTTCTGCGGACACGCGAGTGCGTGCAGGTTTCCGCACCTGCGGACTTTTGCCCAGCCACGCTCGACGCATCTGTGATCGAAAGCTCGCTTCTGCAAGCTCGCACCTGCGAGAAAAATCCGCAGGTGCGATTACAGCAGAAGGAAAAATACAGATTTTGCTTAAGTCCAGTTCTTGATCCGAATTCAATCCGTATCACTCTCGGGGTACTCGGGACCCCGTACGAATATAAAAACAAGTCCAATAACATAACACGGACTTACTCGGGGTCTCGTATCACATCAAACAACGCTGAATTACAATTCACACCCCGATTTAAACTTTGAGTTTTAAACTTTCAATTTGCAAATCTCGTGCCAAAACATATTAAATGAATCTGGAATGACTTCAAATTTGGTACATAAGTCATAAATGACATAACGGAGCTGTTCAAATTTCCAGAATCGGATTCCGGCTCTGATATCAAAAAGTCAACCCTGTGGTCAAACTTGGAAATCTTTAGCCTTTAAATTGCTAGTTCCGTCAAATGGTCATAACTTGAGCTAGGGACCTCCAAATTAAATTTTGGGCATACGCCCAAATCCCAAATCATGATACAGAGCTACCGAAACTGTCAAAATACTGATCCGTGTCTGTTTGCTATAAATGTTGACCAAAGTCTACTCACTTGAGTTTTAAAGCACTATTTCACATTTTAATTCATTTTTCACATGAAAACTTTCCGAAAATTTTTACTGATTACGCACGTAAGTCGAGGAATGATAAAATGGTGCGTTTTAAGGTCTTAGAATACATAATTACTTATTAAATTTAAAGATGACATTTTGGGTCATCACAGGAATCTGCCACCTAAATGGGATTCCAAAAGCAAGTATCTCACACTTCCTGAGCACAAAATTTGCACACACTGTGGTAAGACTGGTCACTATAAAAGTGAATGCACTGCAAAAGAAAAGACTAGTCAAAAGAATAAAAAGTTTGTTTAAGGGAAAAATAGGCTGCCAGGTTGGGCTAAAAAGAATTTGATTCATCCTTTTGCCTATAGAAAGGGACCCAAACTAGTTTGGGTTCCTAAGACTAACCCTTGATTTCTTCTTGCAGGTCCAAGTGAAGGGGAGCAGCCAAATATGGTACAAGGATAGTGGCTGCTCAAAGCACATGACAAGAAGCAAGAACTAGTTCCTTTCACTTGAAGACCTCAAAGGAGGAAATGTCTCCTTTGGAAATGGGAAGAAAGGTGAGATCTTTGGGATTGATAAGGTAGGTAAGACTGACTCTCACTTGATTGAGAATGTATATTTGATAGACAGCTTAAAATACAGTCTAATTAGTGTATCACAACTGTGTGATAGAAGGTAACTTGGTAGCATTCACCTCTACTAAATGCTTTGTGATTAATCTTACCACTGACAAGATTGTTTTGCAGGAAAAAAGAGTGAACAATATATATATTGTAGATCTGTCCACACTGTCAGAAAATAAACTCACTTGCTTAAGTGTGTTGGACAATGATCCCCCCATTTGGCACAATAGACTTGGACATGCAAGTCTGAGTCAACCTAACAAATTAGTCTCCAAGGACTTAGTGATAGGACTGCCTAACATCAAGTTCAAGGAAGACAAAGTTTGTGAGGCTTGTGCAAGGGGGAAGCAGGTAAGATCCTACTTTAAATGCAAGAAAGTGGTAAGTACCACCAGAACGATGGAACTGGTCCATATGAATCTCTGTGGTCCAATGAGAACATTAAGCAGATGTGGTAAAAGATATGTGATGGTGCTTGTTGACGATTACTCTAGGTTTACTTGGACATTGTTCTTAACATCTAAAGATGAAGTATTTGGCATGTTCACTTCTTTTGTTAGAAAAACTTAGAAACAACTAGGTAATCAACTTGCATCAATTAGGTCTGATCATAGTACTGAATTTGAAAATGCTAAATTTGCTAAATTTTGTGATGAGCATGGCATAGATAATAATTTTTATGCTCCTAGGACTCCACAACAAAATAGAGTAGTTGAAAGAAAGAATAGGACACTTGAAGATATGACTAGGACTATGCTTCTTTCTAGCAAACTGCCCCATAGCTTCTGGGCAGAAGCTGTAAATACTGCATGCTATATCATAAATAGGTGCATGACTAGACCTCTTATAGAGAAGACTCCCTATGAGTTACTTAAAGGGAGAAAACCAAACATATCCCATCTTAGGGCATTTGGATGCAAGTGCTTTGTGCACAATAATGGCAAAGACTCCCTAGGTAAGTTTTCCCAGAAGTGATGAGGGAGTATTCTTGGGATATTCTTCACATAGCAAAGCTTATAAGGTCTATAACAAAAGAACTATGTGTGTAGAAGAAAGTGTTCATGTGGTTTTTGATGAAACTAACATTCTTTCTGAGAGGCATGAACATGATGATGAAGCAATTGGGCTGGTAAGAAACTCAAATAAAACGACAGCCCAGACTGAAGCTGCATTAAAGGAAGGAACAAGTGATGGAACATGTTCTTCCACCCAGGGCAACATGACAGGGGTAATAGAACAAACAGGAAATGATTCTTAAACCTCAAGTGAACTTGTCCATGAACCCGTTCCACAACAACAAAGCATTGAAGGAATGTCAAGGGGAAACCAGTTGGTTGTAAAATCTTACAAGTATCAAATTTCTCATCCCATTGAGAACATAATCACTGATCCAACCTCTGGAATCAAAACCAAATCTTCATTAAAAAATCTTTGTGCTTTTGATGCCTTCTTATCTCTTATTGAACCTAAAAATATTGCTGAGGCTTTGCAGGATACGGACTGGGTAAATGCAATGCAAGATGAACTCAACCAATTTGAAAGGAGTTAAGTTTGGCATCTGGTACCAAGACCTAAGGACAGATCAGTAATTGGCACAAAATAAGTCTTCAGAAATAAACTTGATGAAGATGGAACCGTTACAAGGAACAAGGCAAGATTGGTGGTTCAAGGATATAGTCAAGAGGAGGGCATAGACTATGATGAAACCTTTGCTCCAGTTGCAAGGTTGGAAGCAATAAGGCTCCTCATAGACTTTGTTGCTTACATGGAATTCACCCTTCACCAGATGGATGTCAAGAGTGCCTTCCTCAATGGCTATCTAAAGGAAGAAGTGTTTGTCAAGCTAATTCCGGGGTTTGAAAGCAAGGAAAGTCCTGATCATGTGTACAAACTTGACAAAGAACTCTATGGGCTCAAGCAGGATCCAAGAGCATGGTATGAAAGATTATCAAAGTTTTTGCTTGAGCATGACTATAAGAGAGGTAAAATTGACAATACTTTGTTCTTGAAAGAAAAGGGTAAAGATCTCTTGGTAGTTCAGATATATGTTGATGATATAATCTTTGGAGCAACTACTGATAAGTTAAGTAAAGAATTTGCTAAACTAATGGGGAGTGAATTTTAAATGAGCATGATGTGTGAGCTTAATTTCTTTTTAGGCTTATAAATTAAACAAAATTCAAATGGAACTATGATCTATCAGCAGAAGTATGTAAAAGAGTTGCTTAAAAGGTTTAAAATGGAAGATTCCAAAGAAATTGACACTCCTATTGCAACAACTACAAAGTTGGATATGGATGATCCTGGTTCATCTGTTGATCAGAAGTTGTATAGGGGAATGATTGGCTCATTGTTGTATCTCATTGCTAGTAGACCTGACATTATTTTCAGTGTAGGCTTTTGTGCAAGATTTCAGGCAAATCCAAAGGAGTCTCACTTGACTGCTGTCAAGAGAATTTTATATCTAAAAGGCACCACTGATCTCTGTCTATGGTATCCAAAAGGTAGTAATTTCAATCTAGTGAGATATGCTGATGCTGATTATGCATGTTTTCTAGTGGATAGAAAGAGCACCTCGGATATGGCACACTTTCTTGGCTCATGTCTTGTGTCTTGGGCTACCAAAAAATAAAATTCAGTGGCCTTATCTACTGCTGAAGCTGAGTATGTTGCTGCTGCTTCATGTTGTGCTCAATTTTGTGGATCAAACAGTAATTAATGGACTTTGGAATTGATGTTGGTTGTATCCCCATTTTTTAGGATAACACTAGTTCTATTAGTATGACCAAGAACCCGGTTCATCACAAAAGAACTAAGCACATAGATGTTAGGCATCACCTTTTGAGGGATAACTATGAAAAAGGGTTGATCACTGTGGAGTTTTGTTGCTACTGACAAGCAAATAACTGATATCTTCACAAAAGCCCTAAGTAGAGATCACTTTGAAAGGAACAGGTTAAAATTAAGGATGATTAAGATCACCTAAAAGGACCAGTTCAGAATTCACAACGAAAAAAAATTTATTTTTGATTAGAAAATCTGGAAATTGTGTAAATAACTAGATTAATTCTTGCTCAGTCTCTTACTGTAAATAGTATACTCTTGTGCCATGTGTTAAAATGACTCATTAATCTCTAATGATATCTTCTCTATTTTGGAAAATTTAGACATGCACAAGAGCATTTTCAGTGAAGAACCTGGTTCATCAATCAATGCTGGTTCATCTAGATAACACGGTATGTTTTCTACACTCTACACAATTTGAAATAATAATATTTGAATCATGAGCAAAGTTCTACCTAAGTCCAAATTTCTCTTAAACTTATCCAATTAAATTGAACCAGTTCCGTTCAAGAGAATCCTAACCAAATTAAAATACCTAGATTCTAGGGACGACTCCACCGTCTATTCAAAACTGGCATTTCAGTTTGATTCGACTTCTAATTACCCCCTTGGTTCTGATGAGCCTGCCATTACCCATTAATTACCCCATTTCTTTAAATTGATCATCATCTTCTCTGCCTTCTCTTCATAATTCTCAAACCGTTGAAAATTCTTTCCATCTTCTTTCATTTTCCAAATTTCAATCTACCTCTCTTCCTTCTTCCAGAACCAAGCACAAAATGACTAATCCTTCTGATAACCCTGGTACACCCCCCATGCTCTTCATCTTCAACCACTCCTCAGCCTAAGAAAAGAAGAGTAAAAATGCTTGCTCGCAAGACTATGGCTGGAAGTGCGTTATCAAAGAAATTAAATGCACAACTAAAAGCTAGACAAGACCAAGAACCCCAGAACTCTGACGACTCCTTCAAGTCTGTGACTGTGGGGGTAGAAACTGGGTCTTCTGATACTGAACAGGTAACCTCTAGCCCAAATACTACTACTGAGGTCATTTTTGAGTTGGCTGAAAATCTGGAAAATAGGTTTATTTTGGTTGGATCTATGGTGGATGTAAAAATTTTTGAGTCTAGAAGGAGATGTGGTAAAAATAAAAAGGAAAAAGAAAGGGAGAGTGAGGGTGCTTGTAGTGAAGAAAGGGGAATGGGTAAAAGAGTGGTTGATTCTTCACCCACTCTTGATAGAATGGCTATTTGTGGAGCAGATAATGTGGAGGAAAGTGTCAAGAAAACAAGGGGAAGTGTATTTGGAGAAGCTGCTGAAGGGTTGGTTAAACTTGGGCAAAATGTAGATGAACCTGGTTCATCAGTTGAAGAAACCCTCGCAGAACTATTGAATAAAGTAGGAGACAGCTACAACCCCAAGAATAAGAGAACTTCCAAGGCTAAGACCCCTGGCACTGCTAGGGCTAACAAGAAAAGGAAGGCTGCCCCTTCTGACACTATTGAAAGTCCTCCCTCACAAGGAAGAGCCACAAGAATTCAACTAAAGCAGAATGAGGCAGTGTTGCAAAGAGCCTTACAAAAAAACAAAAAGAAAAAGGGTGGACAAAGGGAAGAAGAAGGTAGGTGAGCCTGGTAAGGCTGTTGATGTTGATGAGATGGACCTGGTTCATCAAGATGAAGATGTGATTGCAGAAGTGGAGGTTCAGACTCCCAACCCCAAGAAAGCCAAGACTTCCACTAAGAAGTCTACTTTTATGTCAAAGTCCGCGGAACCATCCACTCTGGCAAAAAGGACCAGGTTTGCAGTAAAAACCAAACAAGTAAAAATTGTTGAAGAAGAGGAATGGAGTGGAGAAGAGGACGATGAATCAGACAGTGAAAAGGATAAGTTGGCCAAGTTTGGCAAAAGAACAATTCTGAATGGTAGACTCAGGGATTTGGAGAAGGAAGTGATGGTGCTGCTGTTGGAGAAATTAGAAGTGCAAGGCTGGAAAGACATGGTCCTTCATATGGATGGCAGGTTGGCAAGGGGTGAAATTGTTGAGTTCATGGCAAATGCTGAAGTGAAGGATGGAAGGGTTACCAACCTGGTGAAAGGAGTGCAAATTTCTTTTGATAAAAAGGAGCTGGGTGAAATTCTAGGCGTACCTGCTGAGGGGTACAATGATTACACAAAATTGAAATGGCCAAGTCTAGAAAACTTTCCCACTGCCCTTGCCATCACCAGAAAATTCAGTGACAATGAGGAGGAACGTGAGCCCAAGGTTGTGTACAAGAGTGAAATGAAGCCACCCCACAAGGTGCTATTTGAATTCATCAACAAGTGTGTTCTGCCTAGGCAGGAAAGGAGGCACATTGCCAACTTCATGGACTTGGTTTTGATGGAATGCTTGGATAGTGGAAGGCAAATTAACTGGCCTGGATTTATAGTCCAACTTCTTGATAGGGTTATCAATGGCTCCAAGGCTCATGCCATTCCCTATGGCTTCATTCTCACAGCTGTGCTTGCACATTATAAGATACCCCTGAAAAAGTGAGAGATGGATACAAGCAAAGATCACTTTAGGGCTAACACTCTGATTGCTTGTGATTATGAGGTCCATGCCACTCCAAATGAACCCGATTCATCCAAAAAGGCACCAGTCAATAGCAAGGTCAGAGCCTTGGTGCAGGAGAGTGGGCTAAAGGAGGCTGATATAGCACGGCTGAAGACATGGTTGGCTGAGGTAGAGTTTGAGAGAGATGCTCTCAAAACTGAACTAGCAAGGAAAAAGGAGAAGAATGATGGAAATCTTCAAGACATGCTGAAATTTCTCCAAGCCAAAAACCAAGCCCCTAGTTCTTCCAAGCCTTAAACTCCTAGCCCAGTGTAGACCTTTCAGTGACCCAGTTTGGGATGTTTCTTGGTTGCTCATGTTTTCAGTATTTTTATTTCTTTTTGTGTTTTGTGGAAGAATCATATCAACTATCAATGAAATTTGCTGGTTTTTGTCTAACTGTCTGTTTATATTTCTCTGATAGTTTAAATTCTTAGCTTGATTATTGATGATTAATCCATGAATGCATTTAAAGTAGCCCCAATGGCCATGAGTAAGTTTTAAAATCTGGGAATCACACTCTTTTTTGCAACTTTTCGATGATGCCAAAAGGGGGAAAAAGGTACAGGTTGTGCTTGAACAATGATGTTTATAACCTAATGAACCTGGTCATTGATGATAAGTGATAAAAAAAAAATGTTTCTAACATTATGTTGATGTTAAGCTAAGTTGAAACAGAGCCTAAGCTTATGAAAAGCACATAGTTTATCATCATCAAAAAGGGGGAATTTGTTGGCCTAAGTGAAGGTTAGTTTTGAAGATTGACAAAGGAAGCTCAGGCATGAACCAGGTCCATCCATTGTGTGCATAGACACGAGCAGATTCGAGCATGTGGGATGGACGTGAAGGAGATAAGCTTAACTTGGTCTAATTAATATCTCCTGATCGAAAAGGGTTGCATAATTGATAAGGAGAAGGACTCCTTAATCAAAGAGAACACTATCCAAGATAAGGGAGGAGTTAGAGGTTGAGATCAACTAGAACTCTTCCACCAAGGAAGAGTAGCATTAAAACTCTAGTTATTTCTTCATCTACTAACTCTATATATTGCAGAATGTTCTCACTCTACATGTAATGCACAAAAGCAGAAGCTAAACGTGAATTGAGAGCAAAATAGCAAGGCATTTTGCAAGCAGTTCGTGTGTGATTCAAGTGTACGAACCTGAAGCTACATGAACTAGATAGAAGAACCAGTTCCAAGTGTCTGTCTTTTATTCTAGTTCAATTGTAGTAGGTATTTTCATAGTGTACCTTTCAGCTTTATCTAGAGGCAATTGTAATAGGTACTCAGAGTATTCAAGTTAGAGTTAACTTGAAGTTGCCGCAACAGTTAGAGGCTGTGTGCCACAACGGGATTAAAGTTAATCCTAGGTTTACAAAAGTATTTTGTAAATGCAGTTTTTGGCTCAGTGATTTAGTGAAGAGTTTGGAAAAATCCTACTGGGAAGTAGGTCGTAGTTTTTTCACCTTTTGAGCTAGACGTTTTTCACGTAAAATCCTTGTGTTCTTTAATTTCTGCATTTATTATTCCGCAACAGTAGTATAAAGAACACATAGAAGAATCAGGTCCTTCTATAATCTGTGCACGCGATAAATTGGACACCACACAAATTAATGTAAAATTATTTGTATCTAATTTCTCATCTTTCTAGGAAACCAAAAGTTTGCAGCTTCTTGGTCACTTTATATGTTTGGTAAAATTATGTTTACACTCTCCATAACTTCTTCTCATTCAACTAACCAACATAAATAACATATAATTGATGTTGCTTATATGAACCAACATAAATGATAAAATTGTAATAGCAGGCTCTTTAATTCAACATTATCATTCTAATAACCTTTTAAATTACTAACTTCTCGAATTCCTCATTTAGTTGACATAAATTACACAATTGCAACAAATATTGAAAGATAAGGGGCAGTATTTAAGTGAAGGTAAATGGTCTTTCAATTTTATTGAATGTCTATTAACGTATTTGTACAAAAATATTTTTGAAGTAATGTGTGGTTGAAGGACAGTATTGACACTTAGTTTTTTATGGATAAATTGGTAAATTAACTTTCAACTTTGAGGCTCCTCCCTTATATAATATATATATATATATATATATATATATATATATATATATATATATATATATATATATATATATATATATATATATATATATATATGTCAAAATTGGCAACCCCATTGACTTTTGGTGGATCTGCTTTTCTAATTGAAATAAACACGGTCATAGCATGATCTTCGGTATCAATTCTTGTAGGGAGAAGCATAAGCATGGTGAAGTTGAAGCTTTCAGGGAATTGGGGATAAAAATGCCTCAGACTGCTAGTGAAGGATTTTGTGCAGATCCTTTTAGAGTTAAGGATATCAGTGGACTTGATAAGAGTGAAGGCCATTTTGCTGGTAATTCATCTTTTGCTGCACTAATGCATTTTAACAGCAATCCTTAGATTTTAAGTTCTCTTCTCCTTAATTTGGCGTCCTGATAATTCCATTATACTGAATTCAGCGCCGAGATTTGCAGTTACACTAGAAGAATAAATTTCTTCTGGATTTTATGCTTCAAAATTATCTGACGATTAAGGTCAAGAGTTAACTAATTCTTTGGACTAGCCCAGAACCATGCGTGGAGACAGATATTCCTATATAAAAATTTAAACAATTGAAAATCAAATAATGAAATGGCACAGAAGATCTGCACTTCAAGGATAAATAGTTACATGCAAGATACACCAGTCAACAGAAAATCTCTAAAATGGCATAACAAACTGCATCAATAGTTTAGCCCCACCAACACTCACACTGCGGGTTATTAGAGTGAAGGCCATATTGCTGGTAAAAGGTACAAGCAGATTTAACATTTCACATTCAACAATGACGTTTTTACTTTAAGAATATTAGACAGAAGATCTTAAAGAAGTCCAGACTCTTCTTCTCTGTCTTCTTTTTTGAAATTTTGGAAGAATTCTCAAGATAGAGTATACTCAAGGATCAAATAAAGGATTAAGCCGAATTAAAAAGAAGGAATGTCCATAAAAAATTATCTATTTCTAAGTTCCAAGTAAATAAGACACTCATCAAATGTTATTAGAAGAAGTACAAATATGTAATAGGAGTAGCCAACACCAGTACAGAAGGCGTGGCCATTGATGCCACTCATAAGCAAATAATTTGTAGTATTCTTCTCCAACAATATTCTCCAAAATCATACACAAGTTCTGCAATATTCGTCTCCAAGTCAAAGAAATAACCTTACCTCTTACAATCAAATAAAAGACGTGGGGAATAGCAGGATGAATCTCCATGTTCTGCAGATCTCGACTACGAATATTGCTCTCAAGGCGCCATACAGTTATGGTTGTCCCAACATTCAATGCATAATAGAAAGCCCCACCTGAAAATCCAAGAAAACAATGGTCTCCGAACACCATATCTTCATCTCGAGGCAATTCCAAACCCCAGAAACGCTTGTGGACTCTATCATAAGCAGTGATCTGTTGTCCGTAATCAAGCCAACAGAATACTCCATCGATGACACCAGCTGATGGGGATTTCATAGTCTTATAATTCCATTGTCTAAGAGGTCTTGCATCAACATTTAGGTTATTGACAGTCCACACATTAGTCTCAGAAGAGAAACATTCAACCGTTACAGAGGACAGAAAATCCCAATGGCGAACTACAGTAAAGGAGATGACATCTTTATCAGAGTCATCTACCTTACAAATAAATCCAACAGTTGGATCATTCGTCTTCATTCGAGGTTTAGGGAGAGCCAAACGCTGCCTCGTGGCAGGATTATAAACATAATAAACCCTTGTAAGGTCATTGCAAAGAAGAAAATCATTGGATGATGCGACAATACACACTCTCTTCTTGCTAAGAAAATTGACTGACTCATCCAAACTACCATCAATCACTAGTGATGATTCTTCTTCCTCGGACAAGAAGAAGAAACGAATTTTCGAACGTTCATAGGTATCCCGAGTCTGATAAAAGAAACCAATTAGATTTGGTTGAGGCCTCCATCTTCGAGAACGGCAACTATAAGACAGAGATGAATCAGCAATAAACTTTCGCCAATGCTTAGATACACACTTAAACCTTGCCAGAGATTTTGAAGGCAAACAATGCAATATGTTGATTGATTATGATGTCTTCGACCACACCTTTTTCGACTACACCTTTTTCAGTCAATTTGCATAGTCGCTTCATACTAATACTTGCAACAAATGCTCTGAAGCTGTCAAACTTTCGCTAACTTCGGCGGTGAACTTACGTACGTAGGTACATTATATATAGGAGTTGTTGACAGGGGATTCTATACCCGCCACTCCAGCGAAATCTTCAAATTTTTAACCCTACACACAACTCCCCCTTTTTCTTTTCATTTTGATTTTTTTTCTTTTTTCTTTCTTTTTGTTTTCTTTCTATATATCATGCATCTTTTTTCAGTTACGCCTTCATTTTTGGCTGCGAACTTCAAAAAATATTTAGTCATAGAATTTCCAGCTGTTTTAGGTTACATGGAAACATTCATTTAACTTGGGGACAAAAACAAGTTTTTTATTTTTATACAAAATAAAAATTCTGCAGTGACAAATTAAGGGGTATGTGTTCAAGAAATAGTTTGTGCAATTTGCCTCCACTTTTAGACAAATTGATAAGTGGTCTTTTTATATATAGGAAGAAAATATCCCACAAAAGGGATCACAAAACAAGGGCATATAATTATGATTAAAATTAGTTTATAAGGAGTATGTTCCCCATTGAAAACATTATTTTTACTTGTGTTGTTGGTATAAAGGATGGGATTCACTATTACAATGATATTTTTTCTAATGTTGTTTATAAATGTGAGTGATTCCCTATTAAAAATATTTTTGTGTTTTGTATTAATAAAATGATTCCCCTGAAATATTGGTCGTGAATGTAGGATGCGCCTTGTCCTAATGTAAAAGTGGAATAGAAAAAAAAGTCAAACCGAACTCATTTCAGTTGGATGAATATTGTATGTACGCACAAAAAAAAACCAAAGAAATCAAACTGAATCAATCAAAAACCAACTTAAATACGAACTGTATTAACTCAAAATTGTTCAACGGTTACATACCCTACTCAAACTCAAAGGCTAGGACAAAGCTTACGCTAAAGACAATGTTTATGGTGCATCAGCCTCTTTCAAATCTTGGATCCACCTCATTGTTATTTGGCACATGGTTTATCATTCCAGGTTGCAAACGGGAGCCTTGTGCATTTCCAGTTTTGGGATACTTACCATTTTCATTAATTGTCTCATAAGTTTGGTCCAATCTACAAGCTGTAGCTTGGTAGCAAACTCTGTAGTGTGTTGAACTCACCAGCCTTAGCCAAAGAGGTAGTTCGCGATGCAAACTATGATTTTGCAAACCGTGACCCTCCCCTTTCAGGATTCATCATATCCTCAAATGAAGGACTAGACATTGCATTTTCTTCCAATTGGCTCTTACTAGCGTGATTTGCATGAACTGTTTGCGAGGAAAATGCTAACAGAAACCTTCAGGCTTGATCTTTGGCAGCACTTATTACAGGGAGACGGAGAAGCATTGTGAAGTTGGAGATGACTTCAGGGAAGTGGTGATAAAAATCCCTCGACTGCTAGGAAAGGATAACATAACTGATTTCTTCCCTGTGCAGCTGTGCTTGCCAGGTTTGATTTAAAAGGAATACAGAAAGAGATGAAGGGTCTTATGCTGTCAGTTGACAATATTTTAGATGCTATCGCAAGTGAAAGTAAGAAGATGTTTCCGAACAGAATAGAGGTTGCAGTCCAGTAGAATCGGAGAAAGGATTTTCTGCAGATCCTTTTAGACCTAAAGAAGCAGGGGATATCAGTGGAATTGATGGGAGTGAAAGCCATAGTGTTGGTAAGTTCATCTTTTTCTGCACATTTTATTACTAGCAATGATTAGAATTTAACTTCTTTTCTCCTTAATTGGGTAATCCTGGTATGTCCTTTCCATCATGTTGTCTCTCAGAAGAATTCAGGTATTAGAAGAAAAAACTTATTCTTGATTATATGTTTCTAGTCCTATATATTACAACAAAGTACTTAAGGAAAAACAGATTCTAAGTGATCCAGGCAAAAAGAATTAGTGTCACCTCTCTCTTTTTTTTTTATCTCTTTTGAGTTGTGAAACTGGAGCTAGACTGATTACGATTAAGCTATCCATCGTCGGACAAGCTTTGAAGAAAGTATCCTCCAGCGAGTAGAATCAACATGATCAAGGTCTTGTCACTGGTATGAGTTCCTTCCTCTTAACTTCAGCTTGTGTTTTTATAACGTGCATTATTATTAATGGGACTGATACCACAAACACGATGATCGAGTGGATAATGGCAGAGCTTCTAAATAATTCAGTGGCATTGAAACCAAATAAACAGATTCTACAATGCTGCTACAAACAAAAAAGAAAATTCAATCAAGCAGCCATGACCTAAAGTTGACAATAGCTCAACCTTAGGTGAAATATATAGGAGAAGCAAAGAAATAGCCTAATAAGTTACTACTACATAATTTTACGATTGCTGAGCAGGCTTCCAACAAGAGAGAGCGTAAACTACACGTCCTTTCCATCCTTGCAGCATCCACTGGCTATCTTCATCCACTGAGAAGTCCTTGTGGTACTCCCGCCTCACTTTGTTGCTGACAAAGTTGACAATCTCCTGGTCAAGTGGCAGCTGTCTAAATCCAGCTCTCGCGCATCTAAGTTGCCACTGCTTGTACGTTTCAGGTCTCTCGACCCTCTCTGTTCCTTCACAAGCAATCACGTTCATAGCATCTCTTGCAAAAACCTCTTCCTCGAAAAGCTTTCTGTCCTCATCCTCACGGGGCAGGGTAGCCTCAAACATATCAAACAAAGTAGAGAAGTGAAAAAGCGCCTCCCTGAACCGTGTCAGAAAGAATGGAGTGTTGTAAGTCCCGTTCACCACTCCGTGGATGAACATATCAGGACGGATCCTCCTGATCAAATCTAAGACAACATCCCTTGGACTGGTTGGTACTACTGTCTCATCAGGTATGTTCCCTAGTCTATACAAACTGTTAACCACCAGAACGTCATTCCTGTCAATCTGAAGCTCTTCAAGCGTGATGCTTTCCCACTTCTTCGCTATGGCAATAAATTCGAAAGGAACATTAAATCTGTCACAGTACTTCTTTAGGCGACGCCCTGTATCCTCAACCCTCTCTGCTGGCCGGAAACCAGGCTGGGGAAGTTCGACTCCAGTAATGCGGAGCTTTATAGGTTCCCCATGCCTCAAGGCCGATAGACTTTGTATGAGACAAGGCCACTGGAAACCATATAAAATCCCAAAATCAATTATATGTATCGTCCTTGGTGCTCCTCCAGTAATCAACTTCTTGATATACTTATTTGCAAAAATGTTTGATATCAACTTGAATGGGCATGCCGTGATAAACGCCTTGTAAGCTTTCAAAATGTGAGCAGCTGATATCCTGCTGGACGCAAACACTGTATACGACGCTGTTCCTGTGCCGGACAGGCGTGCTTCAAGGGCATTGGCAAGATAATGAGCCAACCTCTCTGTCTCATCCCCGTGGGATGAAGAGTGTTGTCTTATCCGCAATAGCAACTCATTAGCTGTTCGGGTATCATAGCTTGACATTGCCTGTGCACATTGAGTCAACAGACCTCTCAAATCCACAATTTCCTTCTTGCTGCTGCTATGCTTCTTACCACCTGATCTCGACCTTCCAACTTTGGTTGGTTTTTTAACTTCATTAGGCGGACCACATGGATTATTTGGACAAAGCAACAACACATTGTCATACATTTCCAATGGTTCAGATTCATCAGCAGCAAATGTGGCCAACTGTTTGTTACTCCTCTGGTGGTCATCATCTTGTCGATGGTGATTTTTCTTTTCCCTCAAACCACTAGAGCCATGATTTAGTCCATTAGAGACATCAGGCAAACTCTTCACTGAAACAGGGGATTCAAAATTCAGACCCGATTGAGGAGACTCAATAGAATAAGATGAAGTGTTGCTGAGATCAGGACAAGAGGAGGAAACCTTATCCTGTGGAATAATGGCGGAAAACTGGGGGGAAATAGTAATGTTTTCGGATCCGTGAAGGACATCAGAGAAGTATTTCTCAGCAGCTTGGAGAGCCATACAGTCACGGAACATACAGGGCTTATACTCCAAATCTTCCTCTTCCATTAGCATCTGGCTTATGTATTTGTACATTGCATCAGAATAGTCCCTTTCTCCTTCCCCTTCCTCTTTAGGAGAAGAATCTCCTTCTCGGACATTTGAAAGGACATAAGGGTAATCTTCAAAACTAGGACGATTGAATATTGTACTACCATTTTGTACAACAACATCTTCTCTTGAAGAAGGGTGCCTAAAAATGAAAGCATCTGCACCAGGAAAAAGTTGTTCTTGGAATATGGCTTCCATGGAAATTGCTTTAAGCTACTGAATTCTCAGATGTTTGATTGAAGAAAGAACAAAAAGCAATCCGAGAATTTTGTACCAAAAACAATGAAGCAGAAAATAGGAATATTCAAATGCTAGTGCAAGGAACTGAGCTAGCTACCTAGCTCCAAAAGGAGATATATAGATAAAAATCTTTAGCGATGCTGATGAATTAGAAGAAGATCCAAGTATTGAGCTTGGAAGAAAAGAAATGGAGTGGCTCTTTAAATATATACTGTATAATGGGAACTAGAAAGGAGGGAAGAAGGGTTCGAATATTCAATCACGAAACTGCAAGTTCCAGGAAGCAGCTGTTGCTGATGAACACAACCACTCGTGTAAATCTTGATTGGCTAAGGTAAGTTAGCCTAGCCAGTAACCGGTTTCCTGATTAGTTTAGTCTCAATGATTAGTATATTTTATATACTACGTAATTGGTTTCTTTTCAACTTTGTTTCTTGTATCTTTTGTGGAGCATAATAATATTGCATTCTTTTGAAAGAGTGGTGGGGGTTACTTAGGAGGGAACAATTTGACATTATCCGACCAAGGGTGAAGTATCCATACTGTGATGACTTCCTCCACTCTTGTATCTACACATGGCAAAAATCACTTTCCTTGTCGAGACTTTTGACTAAAATTCCTACTGTACTATTTTCATTTGCGACTATTCTCGAATATTGACTCTCCCATTTTTCCTTTTTATAAATTATCTTAGAGAACAAGTTAGATACCTTCTTTTTTTAATCATTTCATTTGATCTTTGTTTTAGCAAAATGTGAATTTTTTCTTTACATTTAATTCAATAATTAGAATCCGATATTAATTATGTCATTGTCCGGTCAATGTTTCTTCTTATACTACTATTGATTTAAGTAATTGTTTTTCATAAACTTTCATAAGGGAAAAAATTACTTCTTCCGATCCCCTTTAATTGGTTTTTTTTTTGTGGTCCACAATATTTGATATTTTCAAATATCAAGAAGGGATTAACTTCTTTTTTTTCAAAATTGTCCTTGGAGTAAAGAACATATGAGTATTTGTTATATTTCCAATGAACAAATTAAGATTAATATGGTCAATTTCATTGTTAATAATGCTAAAAGGTGAATTCTTTAATATGCGTGAAAATGTCCAAAAAAATAAATTAAGTGGACTAGAGAGAGTAAGAAGTACTCCCTCCGTTTACTTTTAGTTCTCCACTTTTAATTTTGTACTCCCTTTAAGAAAAATAAATAAATGAAGTATATATTTTATAATTTTACAATAATAGTATTTTCAAAAATCTTGGGGAATGAGTAATTAATGATAATGATAAATAAAAAAAAGAAAATTATCTTTTTTTTAATTTAATATAGTAGACAAGTAAAAGTAAAAATATATATTTAATACTCCTATAACATACAAATAAAAATGAACGAAGGAATAAGATACAAGAAATTAATGTTGTAACTAGTAGTCTAGGACTGACCGAGTGAGCGGCTGATTAGATTTTATAGAATAGAAAAAGAAATTGGGTTGAACATAATAATAATAGTAAAAAGAACAAGAAAATGAAGCTAAGAGAGCTCCTTGATGGAAGTCTTATAACCTGGACAGGGAGCAGCCGGTGAAAGTCAAAGCGTATGCCCCAAGTTCCTGGCGGCATTGACTGATCTCTGAAGCGGGCCCCACTTGTTCCGAGGAGATTTATTACAGCGAGATTTCCCAATTTAATATAGTATATTGTAATACTATGTCGTTTTTATCGTCATCTTGTAGCGAATTAGCGTCAGGCCTTGCGGAAGCATTTTGGTTCTCCTGCCACAAAGAACCAGCCCGCCTTGACAACAGGCCCTTGTATACATTTAATATTAATTTTTTTTTCAATAATTATAAAATTCATATGTATTTTTATTTGAAATGAAATACATATGAATGTGAGGAATGAAAAAAACATAGGACTGGAATTTATAAAGTACAAAAATTGAATGAATCGAACGTGTGAACTTTGCTATGTTGCTCGCTTGCATGGTTGATTGCATCCCAACTGAAATGAAAAAACCTATTAAATATTTGTGTATAGGGTGAAATATGATATGACACGTGATCATCTAAAGAAAAGACACGTGGAATCCAAGACGGGAATTGCCGAAGATCGAACGCAGCCATTCCGCTTGTCATCAGCAATGGCGAAGCTAGGAAATTCAATAAGGGTGTTCAAATTTTGAACATCCTTTGCCAGTGGGCTATGCAAGGGTGTTCAAAGTCTATTTTTAATCAATAACAAGTAATATTTTACTTTATACATAATATAATTTTTCGTCGAAGGGTGGTCAGTTGACCACCCTTGGGCGAACATAGCTTCGCCCCTGGTCACCGGAAGGGTTAACGTTCATAAAGGTGTATTAAATGCTCTGCGCCCGGTAGCATTTAATAAGGAATATTCTACAGCATTAAGAGCGACGGCCCATTATAGAGAATTTGACATTTATATTCACCGTTACATCTTCATCAATGACCCTCATAATTGACATTAAAGGAGGGCACGATCTTAGGACCTCCTTCCCTAGACACAACTATAAATAGTGAGCCTAGTTATCATTGTAAAGGACACAAATTTTCTGGCAAAACTTACACCACATTCTATACAAAGCTTAATACAATCTTACTTTTTCGCTTTTTGATCTCATCATTGTTGTGCCCGAAAACCTTGTTCCCGGAACTGTCATCTCTACTGTTTCATCTACATTTCAAAGCTAAGTATTGTACATTTCTTCAATTATTACATTATTTTAGGATCAAATTAGTTCACTTGTCTAGAAATTACGTATAAATTCAACTGTATCGTTTTACGGGTAAACAGTTTGGCGCCCACCGTGGGGTCTAGACAACCGTGCAATTAAATTGATCCTTGCCTTTTTACTAAAGTGATTTGATTATTTTGTTTTAGAACAAATCACAAAAATGGCAGATAACACTGTTAACAACACGTACAACCCTGAAATTCGAGGGGATCGGCCTCATTTCGAAGATTCAATCAGTGACATCCGCAATGAGGGAAATGACGCCACGCTGGTGCATGACAGGCAGAACCCTCGACAGGTTCGGTAGACAACTCCCGAAGATGTTGATGAGCAGCATGTCGTGGATGCGGTGAGGGTCCTGCAGGAGCAACATGCGATCATTCTAAGCCACCTCACGCGGTAGGATAATGTTATGACGGAGCTAAAGCAGGCGCTATTGGGGACTTCAAATAATGCAAACAGACGAGATCCAATTCCTCCCGGTGTTCCTGCAAACCAAACAACGCAGAGAGTCGACAACAACACTCCTGGGGTTGAAGTTGGCTCCGGCGGGGCTGGGGGGAACAGACCTAGTCTCAATAACGAGAACGACCAGTTCAAGAATGAACTTTTACGGTTTATGAGGAAAGTAAATGCCCGCATGGACTAGATTCCGGGCGCGCCACCAGTATTGAAAGGCCTGGACTCGGAGAAGTATACTCAATTGTCGTACAAGCTGAGTGCGGCACCAGAACTAATCCCATAAAGGTTCAAAATGCCTGAAATGCCAAAGTATGATGGGACTCAGACCCACAAGAGCATATTACCACCTACACAACGCCGGTAAAAGGAAATGATTTAGCTCCTCACAAAATTGAATTTGTGTTGTTAAAGAAATTTGGAGAAACTCTCACGAGGGGAGCTCTAACATGGTATTCATTTTTACCCGAGCATTCTATAGATTCCTTTGAGATTGTAATACCCTATATATTAATAAGGGCATATAAGTCTTTAACTAAAGTTTTAAAAAAAGAGAGGATAATAGGAAAATGGGATAAGCCCACTAGAAAAAGAAAAAGGAAAAAGGAAAAAAAAAGGGGGAAAAAGGGGACGCAGCAAAGCGGCTGCTAAAGAAAATAGAAGCTAAGCCTTAAGAAAGAAAGAAAAAAACCATAGAGGAGGAAACAAAGGAGAAGAAGAAGAAGAAGAAGAAGAAAAAAGAGGCTGGAACCAAACCTTGGAAAATTTTAAATACGTACTGGTTCTTATGTGTAATACTCGAATTTCTCATCTGGATTCTTTTCTTTTGGTAATTCTTTTTATATACTTTATATATTTGAAGGGTTTCACAAGGTATAAGAAATTTAATAGCAATAACAATTATACTGGGCAAACTAGGCAATTGGAAGTTGGCTCAATGCTACTATAGGATAAATTCACTTGGAAAAAGAAGGGTAGTGATGTATTTGTACTTAAACTAGTCTCATTATATATTATCTTTGTTAGGATAAATTAAGTTATGATACAAGGATTGAATTTTTAACTGTATTGCAATGGACAATATTAAATATGGGTTTCTGTGGAGAACTAATCTAGTTCATAAAGGATATATGATTCAGGAAAGAGGAATTTGCAGAGAAATATTTTATTAGAGCCATACGTAGTCTAATAACTGATAATTTAGGTGAAACCAAGACGTGGGTTATCATAGTAGTAATCTGCTACTACTTAACTTTATGAATTATAGGATTAGTGGGTGGTGACATTAAACTTTAAAATGATTTATAGATTCGTATACGAGCTGAGCAATTTGGATTTGACTGGAAGTTAAGCTTTCTTTAATTGACATCAAGAGGTGAATAGTAACCTTACTATAATTTGGGTTTCTACAACTAACATGATTTATATATGATTTTAATATGAACATGTTACTAACTGTTTTGAATTTATATGTGGGACAAGTCTTTTACTTGATATGGTACTGAATGGTTTACTTGAGATGTTTATAGTTATTTAAAAAGGTTCTCACTATTACTAGATATGTTTTACTGTCACTTGATATATGATTACCGTTACCGGAATTTGGATTACATGATTTGATAAGAATTGAAATGCTCTGTACTATTTTGAAAATGCTTCCACGTGGATATTTACTGTTTTCAAAGAAACGTATAAATGGGAGGAGACTTTGAAGGATCCCGTAGCTAATGGCGGGTTCGTTAGACCTGGTGCACCTTGTATTTATCGATTACCGAGTACAGTTATAGCTCTCGCTAGTGAAAAGGTAGAACTAGCATACAGTTATAGTTTTTCCTCGAGTAGGGACCTACAGTTATATTTGACTCCTTTTACGAAGGGGTCCACACAGTGATACAGATTACATGATCCTTTCTTGGAATCCTACCAAATATAAAGATTTTCTATGAGAAAGTGTTTACTGAGTTTATTACCGATTTGTTAAATTGATTTCTGTTATAGGAAGCACATGAAAAGACGGATTACATTTACCGTTTTAGAAAAGGCATTCTTATGATATTTTCTATTTGATATACTAGCATATTTTCTGATTTGTCCCCAATTAAAAATAGTTGTGGTTAAGTATTATTACTCACTGAACTAGTGACTCACTCCCCGCTATTATTTTTACAGAGACATCAGTAGATGCATGAGAGAATTTCGTTAGTTAGAGTACACGAGTTGACAATTTCTGGTGAGCCCCGTATTTATTCGCGTGGGCAAAGATTGTTATTTATATGTTATAGTCTCTTTCTTAAAACTCTTATAGTCGCTCCATAGTCATTTTTATGAGTGTCATAAATATTCTTTTATTGATATAGACTTGTGACTCGTATTAGACTTTCCTATCGTATACTTGGAGATGAAGTTAGTATTATAATGTTGGAAATACTTCGCGAATGAGGATTATAACTTGTTTGGTCGATATAGGTTGGTTGTGTTGTTGATTTCTAAGACATGTTTATTTTTGGATAGTCCTAAGACAGGGAAAATTATGTCCGATTTTTTATAAATACCGATGAGGCTTACTTGGGAGCACTTGCTCCTAAGCGCCAGTCATGATCCTAAATTGGATCGTGACAAAGTTGGTATCAGAGCCCTAGGTTATTCCTATGATTAATGGAGTCCACGTTAGTAGTAGAATCTCAATTATGGTTATGTAGCCGGCCATTCACATAATCGTAATTCTGCGAGGATGTGATAGGATGTGTCTTGTCTTCTTTCTTGTTCCTCTGTACGTGTGTGGCGAGTAGGGTCAAAGATGTGTCTTGTCTTCTTTCTTGTTCCTCTGTACGTGTGTGGCGAGTAGGGTCAAATAACTGAACATCACCTTTTATCTTGTTTCTGTATGGCGCGGACCAGTCATTCAATAATAGAGTTTGGCTAGAGGTTTAAGGACATTAAATTGCTGCCATTGGATAACAACTGTCTCCCAGCAAAGGAAAGCAATAGAAAAGTAAGCAAGGCCAATGAAAAGATTATTGTGCCATAATGAGGGGCTTTCATACTGCTAAAATATGTAATAATATCTACTCTTGAATTAAGTACTAGACCACAACTATGGCTAGGATATTAGTATCATTGAGGTTCTTACCTCCATGTAGAGAATGATTAAGAGCTTCATAGATATAATTGGTAGACAAGACAAAAAAACGGGTAATAGATTAGGGATATAAAAGCTTTAGGCATTCAATACTAAGATCGTCTGGAGCAGAGATGTATTCTTAATATAGTTACTAAAAATTGAAACCACAAAGTTTACTTTTTCTGACACTTTAATCATCCTTAAAGGTTTTGGAAAAACACTTAAAGCATTATGAGCTCTAAAATATTCCCGCGAGAAGCCTGTGGAGCTAGCAACTTATCGCCTGGAGTATATGACGAATATATGGAATAGAACCATATTATTAGGGGCGCGGTTAGGAGTGACACAACTGACTTAGAAATAAGTTCAGTAAACTTTTTATGAATCGTTTCCTTCTCGATAGTCGAAAGCCCAAACCTAATAGGTACTTAAGAAATTAATTCAGACGATGGATGTACTGACATGTGATACCAGACTTTATCAACTGGCTAGGTACGTGATGCCTTAGGATTATAGGCTTGTCTAATGGTTGGTTAACCGTTTAAACAAAGAATACTCTCACATACGAAGACTCTGACTTATTATGTGAAAGTTTAACTTGCTAGAAAAAAAATAATTAAGAACTGGATGTGATTGGCATGCAACTAAAAATTCATTTAAGAAGGTGGAGACTAGGAAATCTCGCAATATGAATTTATTTTTCTTATACGACGAAGAGTTACATAAATAACATCTTAAGATATTATGGTATCCTTTAATAGTTGCTACTTTTATGGAAGAATCTTGTACAGTTGAAACTTTGTATTAAGCTTATTAGATTTAAGTCGAGAGAGAGGATACCCTATCTAGCCAAATTGTACTTGACCTTGTTAATTTGATATGCTTATATGTGTGACTGGTTATTATCTTATTACATTACTTTTTATTATCATGAGAAGGTAGTAAGATTAATATATCTAGCAAACCTAATTGTAAAAAAAAAAAAAAAAGAAGAAGAAGAAGAAGAAGAAGAAGAAGAAGAAGAAGAAGAAGAAGAAGAGAGAATCATATCCTAGTGATAGTCGAGGTTATATCATTTAAGAAGGCTCTACAATTATTGAATAAGAGTGGTTAGGGTTTCGTAACTTTCGTAAAGAGATCCAAGAGATGTGAAACTTAGGTTGAAAAATAAAATTATCATAGTGATAGATTTTTCAGGACTACCTCGAATAAGAGAAATAGACTTTGGTATTGATTTGACACCTGACACGTAAACTATATCATATGGCACCAATGAAATTGAGAGAGCTAATGAACAATTGCGAGATTTATTGGATACATGTTTTATCATATGGAGTGTTGCGCCATGGGGTACACTAATATTATTTGAAAATAAAAAGGGATAAGTCTTTAAGAATATGCACCAACTACAGATAATTAAATAAGATAACAATACACAATACCTTGTCTTGTATAGATAACTTATTCGATCAGTTACAAGGAGCCATCGATCTTTAGTCTGGTTATCATCAGCTTGGGATAAGAAAGGAAGATATTTCGATGTTTGCCTCTAGTACTCGGTACAAACATTATGAGTTACTTATGATGTCCTTTAGATTGGCCAATGCTCCAATTGCATTGATGTATATAATAAATATGGTGTTCAAAGTTATTTTTTGAAAAACAATATCATAGTTTTTACTTACTATATTCTGGTATATTCTCGTACCCAGGAAGAGCACGAGAATTACTTGAAAAATATGTTAAAGACGCTGTAGGAAAATAAACTTTTTATCAAGTTCTTCAATTAGCTAGACTCAGTGGTATTCATAGGACACATTGTATCTAAGAATGAAAAGATGGTAGCTTCAGAGAAGATAGAAGCAGTTCATAAATGGTCGAGACCCATTTCTCCTACAGAGATTACTTTTGGCTTGACAGATTACTATAGGCATTTGTGTAGGATTTATCTAGAATAGCACCACCACTCATCAATTTAACATAGAAAATCGCTAAATTTTAGTGGATGGAGGAATGTACAACGAGATTCCAGAAACCCAAAGCATATTTGACAATCACACCAATGTTAGCCTATGCTTCAAGAAAATTGAAGAAGCTCAAGTTGTATTATGCCACTCATGATTTGGAGATAGTCATAGTGGTATTTCCTTTTAAGATTTAGAGACACTATTTATACGAAGAAACCTATAAGAATTATACCCAGAACAAAATCCTGAAGTATATTTAAAACCAATAGAGATATAAATATTTAGCAATGCTGATGGAGGGAACTAGTGGTTTTATAATTATACTGTTTTGTATTGTTCGGGAAAGATAAATATTATAGCTTATGCAAAAAAATAAATATGGGTGATTTGGCACATATAGCTCTTGTAAAGATATTTCTGGACAAAGATATGCATAGACTAGAGGGTATATGTATTAGATTCAATGTGAAAAAAATAAAATTCAAAGACATTATTGGCTATTGGTCAAGCATGATGTAGAGTGTATGAAGGCTAGCCAATACGAGGATGAGCGATTGTTTAACTATCAAGATTAGCTTCTAGTTGGTAAAAGCAAGGATATGACTGTTAATAGTGAGGGTATTCTCCGACTAGATAATTAATTATGTGTAGCAAATATATATGGGTTGAGACAGACTATCCGTGATGAAGCTCACAACTCTAGATACACTGTATATCTTAGGTCTATAAGATGCACCATGACTATAAAAAAAATATTTGGTTGGAAAAGATAGAAGGAAAAAAGAAAATTCGTTAACTTTGTTTCTAACTATTTGACATGTCAGCATGTTAAGGCAAGCACTTGCGACTCACAGGCCCAATACAACAACTCAAGATTCTGAAGTGAAAATACAATAGAATTACAATACATTATATGACTAAATTACTCAAACCATTAGAGTTATGATTATATGTGGAAAAGTTATAAATTGGCTTACAAAGTAGGCACATTTCTTGCTATTCAAAACCTCTTATAGTGAGGTAAAATATGCACGGATATACATGAACAGAAAATTATCTGACTCAATAGAGCTCTGTGGTTCATCATCTCTAATAGAGGATCACATTCACTTCACGATTTAAAAACCTTTTCAAGAAATGTTGGGTACTGGAGTAGATCTTAGTACTAGATTTTATCGCACGCAAACACAAAGTCCGAATGTTCTATACAGATCTTGGAGGATATGTTGAGAGCTTGCATTCTTGAGTTTAAAGGTAGTTGGGATACTTATCTACCTTTAGCTGAATTTTCTTACAATAATAGTTTCCAGTCCAGTATTCAAATGGCACCGTACGAAGCATTATATGGTAGAAGATGTCGTTCTCCTATCGAAGGGTTTGATGCTGGTGAGACTAAATTATTGGGACCCGACTTAGTACAAGAAGCTATTGACAAGGCCCAATTGATCGACAGAGATTGCTCACAGTTCAAAGCAGACAAAAATCTTATGCGGATAAGAGAAGAAGAGACTTAGTATTTACAATTGGGGGACAATGTTTCTATGAGTCTCTACTATGAAGGGCGCGATGCGATTCAAAAAAAAAAAAGAGCTAAGTTGAGCCCGAGGTTTATAGGTCCGTGCGAGATACTAGACCGAGTGAGAGCTGTGGCTTATCGTTTAGCACTTCCTCCTGAGTTATCTTTTATTCATCCAGTGTTTCACGTCTCAATGCTAAGAAAATATATATCAGACTCATCTCAGGTGCTTGAAGTACCTTTTATACCGCTTGATGAAAAGTTATCTTATAAGAAGGAGCCGATGGCTATTGTTGATAGGCAAGTAAGAAAGCTACGTTCAAAAGAAATTATGTTCGTAAAAGTTCTGTGGAGAAACCATATAGTTGAAGAAGCGACATGGGAAGTGAAAGGTGCTATGCGAGTCAAGTACCCTCATATATTTAAGTCTACAGATATGTACTAGAATTAAATTCGGGGACCGAATCTCATAAGGTGGGGAGAATGTAATACCCTATATATTAATAAGGGCATATAAGTCTTTAACTAAAGTTTTTTTAAAAAAGAAAGGATAATAGGAAAATGGGCTAAGCCCACTAGAAAGAGAAAAGGAAAAAGGAAAAAAAAGGGGGAAAAAGGGGACGCAGCAAGCGGTTGCTAAAGAAAACAGAAGATAAGCATTAAGAAAGAAAGAAAAAAACCATAGAGGAGGAAACAAAGAAGAAGAAGAAGAAGAAGAAGAAGAAGAAGAAGAAGAAAGAGGCTGGAACCAAACCTTGGAAAATTTTAAATACGCACTGGTTCTTACGGGTAATACTCGAATTTTTCGTCTGGGTTCTTTTCTTCTGGTAATTCCTTTTATCTCATTTATATATTTTAAGGGTTTCACAAGGTATAAGAAATTTAATAGCACTAAGAATTATTCTGGGCAAACTAGGCAATTGGAAGTTGGCTCAATGCTGCTGAAAGATAAATTCACTTGGAAAAAGAAGGGTAGTGATGTATTTGTACTTAAACTAGTCTCATTATATATTATCTTTGTTAGGGTAAATTAAATTATGGTACAAGGATTGAGTTTTGATTTTTAACTGCATTGCAATGGACAATATTGAATATGGGTTTTCGCGGAGAACTAATCTAGTTCATAAAGGATCTATGATTCAGGAAAGAGGAATTTGCAGAGAAATATTTTATTAGAGCCATACGTAGTCTAACAACTGATAATTTAGGTGAAACCAAGACGTGGTTATCATAAAAGTAATCTGCTAATACTTAACTTTATGAATTATAGAATTAGTGGGTGGTGACACTAAACTTTAAAATGATTTATAGATTCGTATACGAGCTGAGCAATTTGGATTTGACTGGAAGTTAAGCTTTCTTTAATTGACATCAAGAGGTGAATAGTAACCTTACTACAATTTGGGTTTCTACAACTAGCATGATTTACATATGATTTTAATATGAACATATTACCGTCTGTTTTGAATTTGCATGTGGGACAAGTCCTTTACTTGATATGAATAGTTTACTTGAGATATTTACAGTTATTTAAAAAGGTTCTCACTGTTACTAGATATATTTTACTGTCACTTGAGATATGATTACTGTTACTGAAATTTGGATTACATGATTTGATAAAAATTGAAATGCCTTATACTATTTTGAAAATGCTTCCACGTGAATATTTACTGTTTACAAAAAAAAGTATAAATGGGAGGAGACTTTGAAGGATCCCGTAGCTAACGACGGGTTCGTTAGACCTGGTGCACCTTGTATTTAACGATTACCGAGTAAAATTATAGTCCTCGCTAGTGGAAAGGTAGAACTAGCATACAATTATAGTTTTCCCTCGAGTAGGGATCTACCGTTATATTTGACTCCTTTTACGAAGGGGTCCATACAGTGATACAGATTACATGATCCTTTCTTGGAAACCTACCAAATATAAAGATTTGCTATGAGAAAGTGTTTATTGAGTTTATTACCGATTTGTTAAATTAATTTTTGTTACAGGAAATACATGAAAATACGGATTACATTTACCGTTTTAGAAAGGGCATTCTTATGATATTTTCTGTTTGATATACTAGCATGTTTTCTGACTTGTCCCCAATTAAAAATAGTTGTGGTTAAGTATTATTACTCACTGAACTAGCGACTCACTCCCTGCTATTATTTTTACATAGCCAGCATTAGACGCAGGCGAGGATTTCGTTAGTTAGAGTATACGAGTTGACAATTCCTGGTGAGCCCCGCCTTTATTCGCGTGGGCAAAGATTGTTATTTATATGTTATAGTCTCTTTCTTAAAACTCTTAGAGTCGCTCCATAGTCATTTTTATGAGTGTCATAAATATTCTTTTATTGATATAGACTTGTGACTCGTATTAGATTTTATATCGTATACTTGGAGATGAAGTTAGTATTATTGTGTTGGAAATACTTCGCGAATGAGGATTATAACTTGTTTGGGCGATATAGGTTGGTTGTGTTGTTGATTTCTAAGACATGTTTATTTTTGGATAGTCCTAAAACAGGAGAAATTCTGTTCGATTTTCTGTAAATTACCAATGAGACTTACTTGGGAGCACTTGCTCCTAAGCGCCGGTCATGATCCTAAATTGGGTTGTGACATAGATGCTCGCGGATTCTTTCATCAAGATTCATGCCGGGGCCAGAAAAGTACAAGACCGGAAGGCCGACATATTCAGGATCGCACAGGGAGAATCCGAATTATTACGAGAGTTCGTTACCCGATTCCAGAAAGAAAGAATGTTGCTCCCGGCTGTCCCGGATGAATGGGCACCTGAAGAATTCACCAAAGGATTGAATCCGAGAAGCTCAGGCGCTTCCCGAAAGCTGAAGAAGAGCCTTCTTGAGTTGCAAGCAACAACTTGGGTAGATGTCCACAACCGGTACGAGTCAAAGATAAGGATCGAATATGACCAGGTCGGTTCTACATCATCGGCCAAGGGACTGGAGAAGAGCAGAGAAAAATCAAAGAATGACTACGATGCGGACAAACGGACTTCGAGGGGCTAGTTTTTGCCCTACGAGCGGACCGAAGGCCGCGGCAGAAACTTCCGGGCAGCAAACAAGTTCACCGTTAGGGACCGATCATGGTCGGAACAATAGATCACTTTAGGATAAAGAGACGTCGGGATATCGAGATCCTTCTTGCCCCAAGTTATCGGAATATAACTTCAACGTCAGTATAGTGGAGTTGGTGTCAGCCATGAGAAACATTAAAGAGGTACGATTCCCGAGACCTATGAGATCCGATTCTAGCGAGAGGGATCCCAACTTATGGTGTGAATATCATGGGACTAATGACCACCAAACAGGGGACTGTCGACACCTCCAGGAAGAGGTTGCAACACTATTGAAAAATGGTCACCACAGAGAATTCTTGAGTGACCGAGCTAAGAACAATTATGGTCGTAACAGAGACAACACAGAACCTTCAAAAGTAGGAGAAGAACCCCCACACCAAATGATCAATATGATAATCGGAGGGAATGAGATTAACGGAGTCACCTTTTCGGAAGCGAAGAAGACGAAAGTATCAATAACTCATAGTAAAAGACTCCGGGAAGACGATATCACTTTCACGGAAGAGGACGCAGATGGATTGCTGTTACCACACAACGATGCACTAGTAATTTCTTTAAATGTGTTAGATTTTAAGATTAAGCGTGTTCTAGTGGATCCATGAAGTTCGGCTAATATCATACAATGGAGAGTATTGGAGCAAGCTAAACTCACCAGAAGCATTATTTTAGCAACAAAGCTCCTCGTTGGATTCAACCTTGCAAGCGTGATGACCCGGGGAAAGATTTTGCTGCTCACGAATGCTGAATGAGTAATGAAAACAACCCTCTTTGAAGTACTAGATGGTGACATGGGATGCAATATCATCCTGGGAAGGCCATGGTTGCACGAGATGAAAGCTGTACCCTCAACATATCACCAATTGCTGAAGTTTCCAACGTCCGAAGGAATCAAGCAGATAAGAGGTGATCAACCAGCAATAAGAGAGATGAATGCAATTTTGGTTTCCAGTAGCAAAGATAAGGAGCACACGGCATAGCAATTACAGGAACCTGCACCTATTCCCGACCTAGAAGAAGTTAGCCCGGGAGCATAGTCGTCAGAACGTTATCAGGTGCCGAGATATTTCCAAGTTCCAGAAGATACGGAAGTAACGAAGTCCACAGCGGAGGAACTGGAGCAAGTTGCATTGTTTGAAGAATTCCTAGAAAAAAAATTCCATTTGGGGACATGACTGCACTCGGAGCTCAGGTTCGGTTTTATTGAATTCCTTAAATTTAATGCCGATTGTTTTGCATGGTCGCACGAGGATATGATAGGTATCCCGACGAAAGTAGCCATGCACAAGCTGAGTTTGGATCCCAACGTGCCTCCGGTAAGACAAAAAAATGCCCTATTGCCGAGGCTAGGAATAAATTCGTCAAAGAAGAGGTAACCCGCTTGCTTAATATCGATTCGATCCGAGAGGTAAGATATCCGGACTGGCTAGCCAATGTAGTAGTAGTTCCGAATAAGAACAATAAATTTTGCATGTGTGTAGACTATAAAGACCTTAATAAGGCGTTCCCGAAAGACTCATTCCCACTTCCAAATATCGATCAAACGATTGATGCCACGGCCGGGCACGAGTTAATGAGTTTCCTCGATGCTTATTTCGGGTACAACCAAATCAAGATGAACCCGGAAGATCAGGAAAAGACTTTGTTTATAACAAATTTTGGTACATATTGTTACAATGTGACGCCCTTCGGGTTGAAAAATGCCGGAGCCACTTATTAACGGCTTATAAATAAGATGTTTGAAAAGCAAATAGGAAAGACCGTGGAAGTTTAAATAGACGATATGCTCGTTAAGTCTTTGAATGCAGGTGACCACCTTAAGCATTTGCAAGAAACATTCGACATCCTGAGGAAGCATAACATGAAAATTAATCCCGAGAAGTGCGCGTTCGAGGTCAGTTCTGGTAAGTTTCTGGGATTTCTGGTCTCACAAAGAGGAATTGAGGTAAACCCAGATAAAATCAAAGCCATAGAGGATATCCCGGATCAATTATCGAACGTAAAAGAAGTCCAAAGGCTCACAGGAAGATTAGCATCTTTGAGCAGGTTCATTTCTCGGTCGTTGGAAAAATGTCATCACTTCTTCACACTACTCAAAAAGTAAAATAATTTCAAATGGACACCGGAGTCCCATTAGGCTCTAAGGAACCTGAAGTACTTATCAAGCCCTCCATTGCTCTCAAAACTAAAAGAAGGTGAAACATTTCTAGTCTACCTCGCGGTTTCAGAAGTTGCGGTAAGTGCAGTTTTAGTCCGGGAGGACGAAGGTACGTAATTTCCCATTTATTACATTAGCAAAATTCTAACGGGAGCAGAAACTCGCTACCCACATTTGGAAAAACTAACCTTAGCTCTCGTAGTCTCTGCTCGGAAGCTAAGGCCCTACTTTCAATTCCACCCGATTGCTGTGTTGACTACTTTTTCTTTGCGAAACATCCTCCATAAACCCGAGCTCTTAGGCAGATTGGCTAAATGGGCCATCTAAATGAGTGAGTTCGACATAGAATATAAACCAATGACTACAATTAAGTCACAAGTCTTGGCTGACTTCATGACCGATTTCAGTCCAGTACTACTTCCTCTGGCAACCAAAGAGGCAGTAATGGCGTCGGAATCGACATCGGGGGTTTGGACCTTATTTACAAACGGATCTTCCAACGTAAAATGGCGCGGACTCGGAATAGTCTTAATCATGCCTTCGGGGGAAGCCTTAAGGCAAGCCATCAGAACGATCCTTTTAACTAACAATGAAGCAAAGTACAAAGCTTTGATTGAAGGGCTTGAATTAGCCCTAGGACTTGATTCTGAGGTTATTGAAATCAAATGTGACTCGCAGCTGGTGATAAATCAGGTCTACGGGATCTTTGATACCAAAGAAGAACGTATGCAACAATACGTGGTAAAGGTCCATGCTCTTTTGGCACGATTCTGGGAATGGTCATTTACTCATATCCCGAGGGAGGATAAGAAAGAACCAGATGCATTAGCAAACTTAGGATCATCGACGAAAATAAAGGGATCGGAGTCCGGGACGGTAGTGCAACTGATGAACTCAGTCCTAGATATAGATGGTTACTATGAGGTAAATTCGAGTAGTCTGGTCTGGACTGGAGAAATGAAATAATCGACTATCTCGAGCATGAGAAGTTGCCCGAAGATCCCAAAGCATCACGGGCGTTACGCACCAAAGCTGCATGTTATAGCTTCAAGAAAGGCCAATTATATAGAAAATCCTTCCAAGGCCCGCGACGAGTGTCTGGAATGTATAAAATTTAAACACGTACTCTGTAAAATTATAGTATAGAAAGATGTCAAACCCACAAAGATTGGTTTATCTATTCTACAGACGTTTCTTATTTTAATTACTATTTGAGAAAACCAGCAAGAGTTGAGTTGTGAATTAACTAACTAAAAATGCATGAATAGAGCAATAGAAAATATTTTATTTTTCAAAAATATAATAAAAAGGTGTTGGGATCATAACTTCACTTATATTTCTATTATATAATAGTTAAAATTATCCTTCAATTTCTATTTCTCACAAATGTATAAATGCCTCTCACTATTACATTTATATATTATTACTTAAGTTGAATAATTAATTGTAATCCTCTCGGTTATACAGATTAATCGTCAAAATAGTAATATTAAAGAGCCAGAAATATATGCTTAAACTAAAACTTGCTCTTTTTAGTAAATCCTTTTCGGTTACCCTACTTGTTATAACTGATTACTACAATATTTGCCTCTTTCGATTACAAATAAGTGTAGAACCAATTTTAACATATAAGAGTTAGATGACACTAAATAAAAGTTAACATCTATCAATATCAAAATTAACTATATTACTCTTCCGCCTTTTTCGATTACAGAATTAGTATGAAGTTAATATGTAGTACGAAATAGATAGATGTTAACAAATTAAATAACACCTAACTATAAAGCAGATAAACTTTAAATGAAAAAAACTTTAGTTCAAACATGTGAAATTGAGGGATAATATCTACTATTATTTAGAAATATTAAGATCCATCATTCTTTCAACATAAGAAAAGTTACTACATAACGGAGTTAGTACTGACAACGAAAATATTCTGTTACAACCCAACCAGTCGTTAGTCTCGATATTGTCAGACAAATTATAGTAGATGCTCATGATTAGTGACACCCCGATATTGGACTTTTCTTTTCCGCACTTTTGTTTTGATTTGAACTCCTTTACGAAGGTTTTTATGTTAAATAACCTTGAAATTATCATTGAAATGAAAATATCGGTTTGTTTTGGAAATGAGTCGGATTGCCTAGTTCCACGATAGACGCCATCAAGACAGAGTTAGTTTGGGTCGTGACAAAATGCTACTGCAGAGTGATAAATTTGTATGGTACAACAACATACAAGTTAAAAATAAAATTTCGTTCAAATTTGATACATCTACAATAATATATAAAATAAAAATAAATTTTATACAACTAATTATATATTATATAACATATTTATAATTTATCTATAATTTTCATACATTATTTTTACTCAGCTAAATACATCTATAACATCATACAACTTGAATACAATTTTTATATAAAATTTATACAATATGTCTTTTGTATGTATTTTGTATCTGATTTGTATATATTTTGTATGTGGTGTGTTCTTCTTCCTCTCTAAAATTCCAATCAAAACTCTCTCTTTATACAATTTTGATACGTATCAACAACTTTATATAAAACGATAGTATTTATAACTTAAATACAAATTTCTTACAATGATTCATACATTATACAACTATTTTTCAACTTTCCTAACAATTCACAATATATATATATATATATATATATATATATATATATATATATATATATATATATATATATATAACATAATACAACTTAAATACAATTTACATACAATTATAATACAACTTTAATACAATTTCGTAAGTATATTGTATCTCATGTGTTCTTCTTCTTCTTCTTCTTCTTCTTCTTCTTCTTCTTCGATTTTTAATCTGAAATTCGGCTAAAATGAAGTCTAATCTTCACCAAACACCCTCAAAATTGAGATATAAACTCCAAAAACTATTCCCAATTGTTTTCAACAACACCCAATCCAAACAAATAATAGTTTTTGAAAACTCAAATTCAAATTCAAAGCTTCGAAGCTTTTTAATGGATGTCAATGGTGGAGAATCAAACATCTATAAAATTTATTGATTGGCAATTTCAATTCGAATATCAATTGTGCAACATGAAAGGGAATTGCTAAGTTAAAACGATTGAAATCCATTGATAAATTCTATTAAAACTCTATACGATAAGAAAGCATAAAAACAAATAGAGAACATCAAAGGAAGAGAAGAAGAGTAGAGAGACGAAGACAGAGACAGAGAGAGAGACGGAGATAGACGAAGAGAGAGAGTGGGCAAGTATAAAGGGATAAGGAAATAATTGATATTCCTTATTCAATTCCTAATATAAAGGGATACTCATTTAAAACTTATTTGTATATAATTGATAAATTATATATGACCATGTAATTAAGTTAAAATTTGATTAGGGAGGGTAATAAAGTTTCATATGTAGTATAGGAAGGTAAAAATCCCTAGGCTATTGGCGAGGTTGTTGCTGACGATGATCATGTCACTGAGGGGTGGCAATTTGAGCCCTTAAGGTTGAGCTGGTCATTGACCCGCCCATTTGTTGAATTCAGCCCATTTTGACATAACCCATCTAAAGTTGGGCTGATTTTTAATCCAAACTGATCCATGAGTAACTTTACAAAAATATCTTTAAAATAATTCTTTTTTGTTTGATATATTATATATCACCATAAAAAAAGTCTTATTTGATAATTAAATATTTGATAAAATAAAAAAATACAAATTAATTAAAGCTCGGTAAGAGTTTGACGGGTTCAGCTATGACCCATTTAGCCTATTTTGACCTAGCCCATCTCCGCCCAAATAATTTTTGAGCGAATTATTTATTGACTCAGCCTATTTTGACTCGCCTAAAATCAACCCAACCCGCCCATTTGACATCTCTAATATCACTCAAGTCTTGTGAATTAGTCTTCTTCTTCTTATAGAACCTCTACATCTTGACATAATGCCACTGGAACCCTGCCCACTGCTACTACACTAAAACATAGATTCCCTACAAAGATGCAAATATCAATGGAGCTTCCTCTCTGGTTGTGTAACGACCCGATCGGCCGTTTTGAGGATTAGCATCTCGTTCGGTGACTTAAGGTCTCGAGCACCTTCGTATTATGTGTTATGACTTACGAGTGTGGTCGAGTTCGGTTTTTCGGATGATTCGGGATCAATTTGGAGGAACAATTCTTGTTTTAGAAGCTTAAGTGAAAAGAGTTGACCGAGATTTGACTTTTGTATATACGACTCCAGAATGGTATTTTGATTGGTTCCAATAGCTCCGTATGGTGATTTTGGTCTTAGGAGCGTGCTCGGATGTTGATTTGGAGGTCCGTAGGTCGTTTCGGCATGAATTGGCGAAAGTTGGAAAAAAGAAAGATTTTTAAAAGTTTGACCGGGAGTTAACTTTATTGATGTCGGGGTCGGATCCTAGTTCCGGATGTTGGAATAGGTCCGTAGTGTCATTTATGATTTGTGTGCAAATTTTGAAGTCAATCGGAGTTGGTTTGGTATGAATCGACATTAGTTTTGGAATTCGGAAGTTCATAAGTTTCTTAGGCTTAAATCGATGCGCGATTCGTGATTCTATTGTTATTAGAGGTAATTTGAGGTTTCGAGTAAGTTCGTATCATATTTTGAGACTTGTTAGTATACTTGGTTGGGGTCCCATGTATAACGATCCGACCGGTCATTTTGAGCATTTGCACTTCGCTCGGTAGTTTACGGGTGTGAGTAACTCTATATGATGTATTTTGACTTGTGTGAATCGTCGGTTTGGTCTTCAGGTTATTCGGGACTGATTTGGAAGAATGATTCTCAACTAGGGAGCTTTAAATTTGAAAGAGTTGACCAAGATTGACTTTTTAGCATTTGACTTCGGATTGGAATTTTGATGGTGCTGTTAGCTCTGTTGGGTGATTTTGGACTTAGGAGCGCGTCCAGATTGTGATTTGGAGGTCTGCGGTTGAATTTGGCTCGAAATGGCGAAAGTTGAAATTTTGGGAAGGTTGACCGGGAGTGGACTTTTTGATATCGGGGTCGGATTCTGATTCTGGAAGTTGGAGCAGGTCCGTAATGTTGAATGTGACTTGTGTGCAAAATTTGAGGTCAATCGGACGTGATTTGATAGGTTTCGGCATCGGTCGTAGAAGTTTGAAGTTTCAAAGTTCATTGAATTTAAATTGAGGTGTGATTCATCGTTCCGATGTTGTATGTGTGTTTTGAGGCCTCGAGTAGGTCCGTGTTATGTTATGGGACTTGTTGGCATGTTTGGACGGGGTCCCGAGGGGCTCGGGCGTGTTTCGGATTGATTTCTGATCATTTTTCTTCATTTTGGTACTGTTGTGTTCTGCTGTTTTCTGGTGTCTCAGTTCTTCATCGCGTCCGCATGGCAAGTGTCACGAATGCGTAGTGTATTTTGATGGCAGCAGCAAATTTTTCTTCGCGATCGCGAAGTATGTCCCGGGTTCGCGTAGAGTTGGGGCAAGTCCTCTTCGCGTTCGCGTATGGAGGATCGCGTTCCCGAAGTGTTGAGGTTGGCAGCTGGGAATTTGAGCGTTCTTCTATGCAATCGCGTAAGGTTAATCGCATTCGCAAAGCTTTGGCAGCGGTGTTCATCGTGTTCGCGTGGGGTGTATCGCGAACGCGTAGAGTCTTTTTGTGGCAGTGTGAGTTTTATTCATCGCGAACGCGATGGATTTCCCGCGTTCGCGAAAGAGGAGGCCTGGGCAGATTATAAAGGCTATGGAGCTCGGATTTAGGCGATTCTTGAAGCAATTTTCACCATATGAATTGGTTGATGAATTTTAAAGAGGAAATTAGGGGTTTTGGACTAAAGTTTCATAATATTAATTTTTGAGTTTTGAACATCGAATTAGAGTCAGATTTGAATGAAACTAGTATGGTTGGATTTATAATTGAATGGGTTGTTAGACTTTGTAAATTTTGTCGGGTTGTGAGGTGCGGGCCCGGGTTGGGTTTTTGGTCGGTTTTGTGCTTTTTGATTCAAGATTTGATCTTTTTCGATCGGGATTGGTTACTTTAGAATTGTTTGATGTACTTGAGTTGTTTGTGGTTAGTTTCTCGTTGTTCTGAGGTCGGAACGCGTGGGATGGCATCTTCGAAGCATCGTTTGGCTTGCTCAGCATTGATATTGGCTTGTTCGAGGTAAGTAACTCTTCTAATCTTAGTGTTGAGGGTATGAAACCCTGAAATACGTGTTATGTGATTGGTATTGAGGTGACGCACATGCTAGGTGACGGGCGTGTGGGCGTACACCATGTGAATTGAGACTATGTTGTTTCCATGGCACTGTATAGTGGTCCTACTTTGTTGATATCCGTATTTTTACCATGTGATAAAGTAGTTAAGCTGTCAATCATGCTAAATATCATGTTTAGGCTTTATGTTGATATTTTTAGGACCCATAGTGGTCGTTTCTTGCTGTCATCTCACTGATTTTATTGATATATTATTCTCAATCATATTCATGCATTCATATCATATCTCAGTCTCAGCTGTTGTTTATTGATACATCATATCATTGTTGTCGGGCTAGTTTCACGGCATTGTGAGCCCGTGAGTGAGACTGAAGAGATTAATGACTGAGTGAGGCCGAGGGCCTGAGTGAGAGTGATATTTTGGGATCGGGCTGCACGCTGCAGCATATGATATTGATTATATTTTATATGGATCAGGTTGCACGCCGCAACAAGCCTTCGGGCTATATATATATATTATTGGATCGGGTTGCACGCCGCAATAATATTGGATCGGGTTGCACGCCGCAACAATACTGGATCGGGCTGCACACTGTAGCCACGCCGCAACAGTTATACTAATTATGATAGCGCTTGGGATGAAAGAGCCCCTTCGGAGTCTGCACACCCCACAGTGAGCTCGGTTGATTATATTGAGGGATGGATCTTAATTGGACATGGATCTTGTCTGAAGCATACCTGGAGATGGAGGGGGGGGGGAGATCGGGCTGCATGCTGCAGCGGGTATTGTACAACACTGAGTGATTGAGTGTACTGAGTGATTGAGTGTACTGAGAGAGGATGCGAGATAGTGACATTGAGTACTCTCAGAGTGTGAGTACATGAGCTCATCATCGAGATACATTGAATTTGACATGTGTACTTGAGATACATACATAGAGGTGCATTTCCTTCTACTACCCAGGTTTGGGGACATTTGTGATTTTACATGTATCTTGACATGTAGGCATGGAGAAGTACTTTCCTCATGCTATCTGAAAATAAAACATCTTACTATTTGTTGAAAGGAGTTTTGGGAAAAAAAATTACAGTTTTCAAACTTACTCGTATTTTGACTTTTTCGATAAAAGATTTGGATTTTCACTGAGATACTTGAAAAGAAATGCCTATTTTTTTCTAGAACTGTGAACGGACTGAGCCTTTTGTTTCTGAGATACTCTTTTGTTACGTGTACTATGCTGTTATGAACTGTTGTGGAATATTGGTGTCAAACCTGACCTTTCTGTTAGCTCGTCACTACTTTCAACCTAAGGTTAGGTTTGTTACTTATTGAGTACATGGGATCGGTTGCACTCATACTATACTTCTGCACCTTGCGTGCAGATGTTGGTTGTTGATGTTGTTGTGTTCGATGGGAGCTGGATTGAAGATGTACCTGCGTCCCGGTTGTAGCTGCCTCTTGTTCGTGGTAGCTTTAGATCTATAAAACTCTGTTTATGTACTTTTCAAATAGACTATGTATTTATTTCATTTCCGCTTTGTAAATTCTATTCTTAGAAGCTCATGATTTGTACTACCAGTCCTTGGGGAATGTATAAGATTCAGATACTTCTTTACTTAATCGCTTTATAAATTATTATTGGAATTGGTTAGGGGTTAATTGGTTTACCTAGCGGGTTGGATTAGGTGCCATCACGACTAGTAGATTTGGGGTCGTGACACCATGGGGCTCGGGTGAGTTTCAGATAGGTTTGGATTGTGCCGCACTCTTATTTGATATTTCAGCGTCGTTTCTTTTGGCATAAAGTGTACCATATTGTGCAAAAGACCTTTGATTTGTGATTTGATTGAACCATCAGCTCCGTATCGTAATTACAGAACCATAACAACAAGAATCGTCGCATTCCGAGGTCGTATGAGAGAGTTATGCCCATTTCTGTATCGGAAAAGACTGTTGTTTTTGTAGTGTTTGAGGGAGCAAAGGCAAATCGCAGGTGTCAAATGCGATTTATAAGTCTCAGGTGTGAAATATAATTTATAAATATCAGGTGCAAATGCGATTTATAAATCTCAAGTGTCAAATGTGACTTGCCTGGAGAGGTTTCTAAAAATGGGGGTTTCACCATTTTTAATATATTTTGAGTTGTAGACCTCGGATTTGAGCGATTTTTGAGGGGGTTTTTACGTGTTTAATTGGGGTAAGTGTTTTATATCCGAAATTGATTATATTTCATGATTTTATATTTATTTATATAATTAAATTAGTAAATTGAATGGAAGAAAATGGGAAATTTTGTAAAAATCTTTCAAAATGTAAAATGAGGATTTGAAGGGTGATTCGATGTCAGAAATCGATAATTTTGGTATGGTTGAACTCATATCGGAATGGGTATTCGTATTTTGTAATTTTTTCGGGTTCCGAGGTGCGGGCCCGAGGTTGACTTTTGGGTTGACTTTTTAGTTTTTGTTAAAGATTGAATCTTTATTATCGAGAATTGTTTCCTATGAGTTTTATTTATGATTTGAAGTTATTTTGGCTAGATTTGAGTCGTCCGGAGGTTGTTTCACTCAAGAAGGTCATTTTAGAGTAACGGTCTAGATTTTTTGAGGTAAGTATCTTGCCTAACTTTGTTGTTCCTAAATTTTTTGTATTTAGAATTCTCCTGTAAACAAAAATTTAAAATTACTCTAAGCAAACAAATGAAACTAACAATTAAAAGAGTTATGAAATAATTATAGAAAAGGGAAAGCAATGTACCTTAATTTTTTGCCCCCACCAATCATCATCTGCAATAATTATTTTTCTTGTGGGATCCCAACCTAAACCTGTCTCACCTCTCATCAACTGCTTAAAAAGAGTCCACTCTGCTTTCATGTGATCCCAATAATTTTTCATTTGTTTTCTAGTATATTGTAGTCCCGTCTTCTTATTGAACTTATTTACCATATTTTTCCATTCATCTTTAGACAAGTAAGTGTTTGGCCTATTTTCTTTTCTAACTTCTTGCTCATATAATTCAATGAATTTAATATGTGCATATTCGTCCCACTTATCATTATGCCGTTCCCCCATAATTGAATGTTAACAATCTGAAGAGATTACAAGATTTAGCTATAAACGTACACATATAATAATATTTATGCACAACTCAAAATAAACAAAGTTCAAAAGAATGTCTTCTTATTTTTGTATGTCACATAATTTTGAAGTAGAAATAATATTCAATATTATAATGAGACCAACTGTCTTAAACTACTAGTGACTAACAAAACAAGATAAAGCATGTACATCGATGACTTACTAGAGAGAAGTGCAAAACAAAATATTTTAATTGTAAAAAAAAAAAAAGAACACGAGAAAGCATGTAAGAAATAGTGATTAGGGCTTCTTATCGGGCGGATTGAGCAGATATTTACGCTTAACGATTCGGCTTATCGGTTGTCGGCTTTTAAATATACTAATCCGCTAGCCAACCGATAAGATATTGGGCGGTTTGGTATCGGGTTAGCAATTATCGATCCGTTATCGGTTAAGTCTAAGAGAAGACAATGAAAATGAGATTTGTTTATTGGCTAAATCTAAGAACAAAGGATATGCGTTTTAATCTCAACTGAGTCTCCTTGATGCTTTAGAAGTTTCATATCACAATGTAACTAGGAGATGTATCATGCTTTTTAGACCCAAGAAAATGTATATTAGTTTGAAAAGGCAATAACGAGCCAGAAGCAGCTTCATTCATATTAGTTGGACAAGCGATACGTGCTTAATGAAAAAAGAAAGTGAGATCAATACACTTTCAACATACAAAATGTACTAACAATTATAGTGTTGCTAACAAGGAAACTTCGGCTGGGATAACATAGCATTAACAGTCTCCTCTTAAAGGCTAAAGCAAAGTATCGGTATAAATATTTCATTGAATGATAATAACTAGATGAATAATGAGCCAAGAAGCTGAACTTCCATTAGAGGTGCAACTTCAAAAACAGAAGAGCCAAGAAGATAAAATGTCGAGACTAATTCTGAGACCATATTACTGGTTCAGAATGCTATGTGATGAATTTCACTGGAGCTTTGTGTCGGGTGTGGTTATTATATATGGTATTAATCAGGGATTGAGTACAGGTCTAAGCAAGATTAGTACTCAGTATTATATGAAGGATGAGCAGAAGCTACATCCCTCTAGAACTCAAATATATTCAGAAATAATTCAACTTCATTGGATTGTGAAGCCTCTTTGGGGCCTTTTAACTGATACTCTTCCCATTATAGGATACAAAAGAAGGCCTTACTTCATTCTTGCTGGTATGTGATTTAGGTGGCAATAAAAGTTTACAAATTACCTTTTGTATTTTTCAAGAAAATTATTGATCTTAACATTAATGATATCCGATTTGTTTGTATTTAATCATCATCTTTGAATGTATATATGATTTTCCAAAGTTGCTTAAAAATATAACACAGTTGTATGTCATATTTAACATAGCAATCACTCTTGAAACAAAGTAGCCTTAAATATTACTGTCAATATCCAGTAGCATTAACACAATAACCAGTACTGTTGAAACAAAGCAGCCTTAAGAAGATAAGTAAATTTCGCAAGATATGTATGATAGTTACAAAGGCACGGCTGCAGATATTTAGAGAACTTTTCTTCTGTTTACCCTTAAAATTGGATAACAATTAAACTTACAGTGTGGCTCTAAGAATACGTGATTTCACTGAATACCAATTGATAAATATGAAGATTAATAGCAGAAATAAACTGTAAAGTAAAGCAAACCAGTGTTAGAATGGAACTCAACACCTTGAGTCTGAATACCCTCGGACTGATTGATGCAAGAACAATTAAAATATATCAAGCTGATGAACAATCGTATAAACGAGAAAGAAAATTGTATTGCTTTTATCTCTGTGAACCGTCGTCTACAAATGAGTAGGACCCTTCCCCCCCCATATAGTAGAGGAATCCTACTTATGGTATAGTTCTAATTACAGAAGAAAATCCCATGATTAACTAATTAACCGTTTCTGATTTGATCCGTTCCGAGATTTATGCCACGATCCTCAACCAATCACTGAGATTTATGTCGTGATCTTCGACCAGTCACGGATATCTCGCCTTTCTGTTATTATGCTATATTTGATCCTGCCCGATATCTGTCTCATTTGGCTTCGATCGCTACTAGCCTAGATCTCGACAGGTACCTCGGTTCTGAACTTGGTACCTAGTCCGCGTGATTCAGTCTGTTCCGTTATGATGCCGTCCTTCGATGCAGTCTCCCGGTCTCGGTCAAATAGTAAAATCGGGTGGGCCCAATTTTAACCGTATACTGATAGTCCCCTCATTTTTTTGGAGTGTAATGACAAGAAACGAATTGAGCCTTCGATTTTTCTACCTCGACCTGTCATGACGTCATCCCGTAACGTAAGCGACGGAAGTGACCGAAACGTCCCATCTGTACAGTTACCAAGGCATTAAATGCGCATCAGTCGATGGTCGGCCACCGCCAGTTTTGAACCGTCGTTATGAAATCTATAAATAGCTCCTCTCTTCACCATTTCAAACTTTTACTTTCAGATTTCCAATTTTTAAAGCATTTTACATCTTCTAAGTTCTTCATCTGTAAATCTACGATTCTCACTGCTAATCTCTTCTTAGAAAACCAAATCTTATCATCCCCATCTATTTTTAACTTCAAATTAAAATGGAAAAAAGTCAAAAACGGTTACTCAAAAGGAAAACGATTCTTCATCGCGGCCGATCGGCGACAAAACACCGGTGGAGCCGCGCCCTGAGGAGTATGTTCCCGGGGGGTGCGTTCTCTCTTCCGACTTTAAAACTGATAAAGCCTCGTCGATTCCTGGTCGATGTGAGCCAGTGTCGAGGTATATATGCTCGATAATCGAAAGATACCTTAAGCGGGTAAAGAAAGACTGTAACTGGGAGGGCAAAGAGGTGGTGATCCCGACCCCCGAAGAGGAAATCACCACCCATGTGGAAGGGTTTCTAAGTGTTTATACTTACCCTTTCATGCTGGGCCCCCTCGACCCTGTCGTCGTTAATTTTTGCTGTCACTACCAAATAACCCTTGGCCAAATACATCCTTCCTTTTGGCTAATTGTTATTCTACTCCGATTCTTCGTGAGCAAAGTCGAGGGGATGCCTTTCACCCTCGACCACCTCATCAGGTTATACAGTCCCCGCCTCTATCGAGGCGGGTTAATAAAATTCCAATGCCGGACTACCAAAGTGCTATTCTCAAGCATAGACAAGGACAAGGACCGAGGCCGGATGGGTCGGTTCGTTCGAGTGAGGAGTTCCGACCTAATTCCGGCCGAGAAGATGCCATTTACCGAGAAATGGAATATGAAGTGTAAGTACAATCCCACTGTTAGCTCCTATTTATTATTTTGTTTCTTTGCTTCTTCTCATTGATATCCTTTTCCATAATGTAGAGGTCGCTTGTATGCCCGGTGCAATCCCTAACCTCAAGAGCTGGGTTCGAGACCTGGCCTCGACCTCTACATATGCCGAGTGCTCATGGCGCGATTTATCAAAGGGCCGATGGGAGGCCAAAACTCATGGTAAGATCCTTTTCCACGTCTTTGGTGATTTTGTTAAAGCGTTTCTTAATTTTATTTCATACAGGCCTTGGCAAAGATACTATCATGAGGCCCTTATCTGGTGAGGAGGAGACTTAGATCCTGGCACCGAAACTGGCGAAGGACAAAAAGAGGAAAAATATCTCAACCTCCGAGGATCCAGAACCTAAGAATAAGGTGGCTCGTGAGCCGAGGAAGAACATCATCCTCCTGACCGAAGACTCTGTTCGGCGTCTAAGGGATTAAGATGAAGAAGAGGAAGAAGACGACTTCGAGCTAGTGGCCCGAGTAGGAATGAGCACCGAGGCCCCAAAATCCACTAAATCGGTAAAGACTACAGATACTCCATCACGAGATGAGGGGGTCTCGAGAATAGACTTGGGCGAAGTCCTCGAGTCATCAAGGATTGAAGATACCTCCCATCATAATGAGCCAACGGTGGGTACGGCTGTAGGGGCTGGTCTCGAGGCCCCTCGAGATGGAGAGAACGCCCCAAGTGATCCACTTGGGGTAATAGAAATTGGAGGCTCCCCGATGCTCCCCTCATTTTCCGAGAAGATGATTCAAGAGGCTCGGACCTTGAAGACCCTCACCATCGAAGGAGCCCACGGAAGGGAAGATCCCTTCTGTGATTACTTTACTGGGGTTGAAGATTCTACCGGCCTGAGCAACTTGGAGGTCTCGAGGAAGGACTCGCGCGAGGCATTGAGCCTTTTCAATGAAGCGCAGCAAGCTCTGAATCGGGTAAGCCTTAACTATCCTTGTTGGTATTACATTTGTGTTCATTTTTCTCTTCTTGTCTAACTTCTTTTCTTCTTTCTACGTAGGCCTCGGCGCTTCATCGGGAAGTATTTTCTCGGTCTCGAGCTGAGCTGAGCTGAGTAGGTATGAGGCCGACCTCCGAGGACGCACGGAGGAGAGAAATGCCCTTAGATTTCTTTGTGGGCAAAAAGAAGAGGAGACCAAGGACCTCTGAGCCGAGTTGGCCAAGGCTCACCAAGATTAGACCGACCTAATCGAGCAGGTAATGAAAATTTTAAAAGCTCATGGGCTCGATTTGGGAACGATGGCTAATATTTCAATCTCACAGCTGCAGCAGAAGGTCGAAAGGATCGAGCAGCTCCGCGAGGAGGTCAATATGATGAAGGAGGAGACCTTGGGGTGGAAAGAAGGCATGGACCGCTTCGCTGCAGAAAAATAAACTGCTTTATCCCAATTATCATCGATTGAAAGTCAGCTTCAAGGCATGAAGGAGAAGAGCTCGGCTCAGGAAAAGAAAATAGGGGAGCTCGAACTCGGTTGGCTTCCGAACTTGCAAAGGCCAAATCTAAAGCTGAAAAGGCTAAGGCCGAGGCAGATGCGATCGTGGCCGTCTACCGGGCCGATGCTGAAGCCGCTCAAGTCCAAGAGAAAGAGGCAGTCGAGACCGCTCAAACTCGAGCATATTGGATTGCTGAACTCGCCAAATGCCAATCTCGGAGGAAAACCCTCGAGGAGATCCACGCTCGAGGTTTCGATCTTACCGACGAGCTAATAAAGTCTAGAGAGCATGAAGCTGATGCTGGAGCACTGGCCTCCTCCGATGATGATGATGACGCCGAGAGCAAGAGAGGGCCCAAGAGCAAGGGAGACCTCGATGAAGAAGAAACTGCCTCCGAGAAAATTAGGAACCTTAGGATTTTTTACTTTTGATTTTTTGTGTAGGATCCTGATCGAGCCTTGTAAATATTCTCATATATATAAAGATCTCTTTCCGACTTGTCTTTACTTCATTTTCTGCCTTGTGAAAATTTTGTTTCATTCATGCCTTATGAAAATTTTGTTCATAAGTTCGAGACTTAGGCAATTTGATCGAAGCCGGACTAGTGTAGTTTTTATAATCGAGCGAGTACTTGCTCGAACTCAGAGTAGGGTGACCCTTAGGTTTTAATTGAGTGAGGATGATTTCTCAAACTCAAAAATAAAATGGCCCTTTAGGCTCTTGAATTAGGCCGATACGGCCATAGTAAAAAGAATGGCTTTCTCCCCCTTTTCGGCTTGAAAAGTTTATTGTTTAATCATATAAAATCTGTTGTGCCTTAGCATGAAATAAAGAATTTTTTCGAGAGTTCGAATGACTTTGTACCCATTAGAATTTTCAAGGGTCAATATTATCCAGACCCTTAGTAATTCAGTCGAGGGTAGCCTTTTTAACCGGTTTATGAAAATATTCGAAGGCCTGTTTTATAACTAAAATCGGACGTCTCTGCACCGTGTTAATTTGGACGTAGCCTTAATCTTGTGGTTCGCCTTTAGGGCTTGTTCCCTATTATACTTCGAACTTGTTCAAAGTATCAGTCCCCGAGTGGGGTGGTCGTGGCCTATAAGATCGAGGATTGCCTTTTTAAGGTCTTACGATCTTGAGGTTTTAGTAATTCAATCATGTCGATTTTTCTTATGGTGGTCCCCGAGTGCGGGGTTAATTTTTCGAACTTTAGTTGTGACCAGCCCTTAAGACAGTTTCCGCAATAGATCACAAGCACGACATTGTAAAGTAAAAATTTCTCTAAGGCATGAAATATCCGACAAGGAAAATCTTTCAATAGATTAACATGCGTACATGTTTGCCATTAGGACTCAAGTAATTTACATGGGCATGATTCATTCAACCATTTGACCCTTACAAAATTTGCCTATCGAGACCCTGTCGGCATGAAGTATTTTCCTATCCGAGGGTGATTCCCCCAGTATTCGAGGTTGATTGTAAAGGAGCCTCGGATACTGTTGAATTGCTCTAAGTTAGCACGAACAATGGTTGCCTCGTTAAAAACCACGCCAAAAAAAACGGTTTGGTACAAAAACCGGTCTAAGGGAAAAAGAGTGCAACGCGTGCTTTCAGACCTAAGGACTTTATGTTTGAAGAATCCTTCGATGTATTTGATTAAACATCTTCAAATGGTTAGTATGAAATATAAATGAAAATGGAGAAGGTCGTACCTTAGCAGTAATATCGTTTGAGGAATGATATATTCCAATTGTTTGGTAACTGTTTGTCGTTCATCGTGCCAAGTTTGTAGGATCCCTTTCCGATGATATCAAGGACCTAATATGGTCCCTCCCAGTTTGGTCCAAGTTTTCCTTCGTTTGGGTCTCGAGTATTGAGGGTGACCTTCCTCAGATTTAAGTCCCCAATTTTAAAGTGTCGAAGATTGGCTCTTTGATTGTAGTACCTTTCGATCCGTTGTTTTGTGCGGCCATCCGAATGAAGACGGCTTCCCATTTTTCATCTAGCAATTTGAGGCTTGTATTTATAGCCTCATGATTTGACTCTTCTGTTGCATATCGAAACCTGACGCTAGGTTCCCCGACTTCAACCGGGATTAGAGCCTCGGCGCCATATACTAAAGAGAACGATGTTTCCCCCATACTAGATTTTGACGTTGTTCGATACGCCCAAAGGATTTCGGGCAAAATTTCTCTCCATTTTCCCTTAGCGACGTTCAATCTTTTCTTTAGATTTTGAATGATGGTCTTGTTTGTCGATTTGGCCTGCCCGTTCCCACTAGGATGATATGGCGTCGACATGATCCTTTTTATTTTGTGATCTTCGAGAAACTTTGTCACTTTTCTACCTACGAATTGCTTTCCATTATCGCATACGATCTCGGCAGGTATCTCGAATCGGCATATAATGTGGTCCCAGATGAAATCTATGACTTCTTTCTCTCTAATTTTCTCGAGAGCCTGCGCTTCAACCCACTTAGAGAAATAGTCAGTCATCAACAAAATAAATTTAGCTTTACCTGGGGCCGATGGTAGAGGGCCGACGATATCCATTCCCCATTTCATGAATGGCCATGGGGATAAGGCTAAGTGGAGTTGCTCTCCGGGTTGGTGAATCATCGGTGCATACCTTTGATATTTGTCGCACTTTCAAACAAACGTTTTTGTATCTTTTTCCATATCGGCCCAATGGTATCCTGCTCTGATGACTTTGTGAACCAATGATTCGGCACCGGAATAATTTCCACAGGTGCCCTCATGGATTTCTCGTAAGACGTAGTCAGTATCTCCTGGTCCCAAACATATTCTCAATGGTCCATAGAACATCCTTCTATACAGTGTTCTGTCTTCGGCCAATGTGAATCATGCGGCCTTCGTATATAGAGTCCTCGATTCCCTAGATCCGATGGAAGCTTCCCATTCTTTAGGTATTCGATATATTTCTTCCTCCAATTCCAGGTCATACTTGTGGAGTTGATTTCGGCATGACCTTCTTCGATTACTGACCTTGAAAGTTGTACGACAATCCCCGAGATAATCTCGTCATCTTAGACTAATGACCCCAAATTTGCGAGGGCATTGGCCTCGCTGTTTTGTTCTCGAGGCACATATTGTAGAATCCATTCTTTAAACCGATGTAGAGTCACCTGTAGTTTGTCCAAGTATCTCTGCATTCGATCTTCTCGAACCTCGAAGGTTCTGTTGACTTGGTTTACCACAAGCAAGGAGTCACATTTGGCCTCGATGACTTTTGCTCCCAAACCTTTAGCTAGCTCGAGACCTACAATCATGGCCTCATACTCGGCCTCATTGTTAGTTAACTTTACAGTTTTGATAGCTTGTCTAATTGTATTACCCGTGAGTGGCTTCAAAATGATGCCTAACCCGGACCCCTTCACGTTTGAAGCACCGTCTCTGAAGAGGGTCCACACCCCCGATGATGTACCCGACTTTATTAATAGTTCCTTTTCGACTTCGAGTACGAGGGCTGGCGTAAAATCGGCCACGAAGTCCGCTAAGATTTGAGACTTGATGGCCGTTCGGGGTCGATACTCGATATTGTACCCACTGATCTCGACGGCCCAATTGGCCAATCGGCCCAAAAATTTGGGCTTATGCAAAATATTGCGAAGAGAATAAGTAGTCACCACGCAGATCGGGTGACACTGAAAATATGGTTTTAATTTCCCAGAGGCTCTTATTAGGGCAAGCGCTAATTTTTCTAAGTATGGGCACCGAGTCTCGGCCTCACCTAAAGTTCGACGAACATAGTAAACAGGAAATTGCGTACCTTGCTCTTCTCGAACTAGGACCCCACTTACCGTGATTTCTGAGACTGCTAAGTACAAGTAGAGTCGCTCGTCCGCTTTCGGGGTATGAAGCAGTGGCGGGTTCGAGAGGTACCGCTTTAATTCTTCCAATGCTTGTTGGCATTCTGGGGTCCATGCAAAACTGTTCTTCTTTTTTAGCAGTGAGAAGAACCTGTGACTTCTATCTGAAGACCTCGAGATGAATCGGCCTAGGACTGTTATACGCCCTGTTAATCTTTGTACGGACTTAACATTGTCCATGACCGTGATGTCTTCGATTGCCTTGATCTTATCGGGGTTGATTTTGATTCCTCGATTTGATACCATAAAGTCGAGGAACTTGCCCGAGCCGACCCCGAATGCACATTTCTCCGGGTTGAGCTTTATGTTGTATTTCCTTAGTATATCGAAGGTCTCCTGCAAATGTGTCAAATGGTCCTCTGCTCGTAGGGACTTAACTAGCATATCGTCAATATAAACTTCCATTTATTTACCTATTTGTTCTTCGAACATTCGATTTACTAAGCGTTGATAAGTGGCACCAGCAGTTTTTAGTCCAAACGGCATTACATTATAACAATAGGTACCGTACTTAGTGATGAACGAAATATTTTCCTGATCCCCCCGGTTTATTTGTATTTTATTGTACCAGGAGTACTGATCGAGGCCAAACCTACACCACTATAGAGTAGCGAGGATGGTCGATGTAGTTTTACCCAACGAGGTCGGGATCTATTTCCGCAAGGAGTTAAGTTGGTTTGGAGTTGGGTATCTAACTAATCTAGATGTGCGTGTTGTTCCTAATTGCACTTCCAAACATTGTTGTGATTGATTATATTCTAATTTTATACTATTGTATGCTAAGTGCAAGCTAAGTATAATATTTTTGGTGAAAGTTTTCAAGTGTTAAAAGGCACTAGGGAAATTATTTCCACCTAGGTGAGTATCTAATGGGTATCAAGAATCTAGGACAAGCTTGTTATGATTGGGGTCATGATATAACCATCAACATAAGTGCTCACTCTATACCTCTTGGTAGTTTGAGTGACTATGCCCGATTTGGCTTTCTCAAACCCAAATGGATGTTCATACAATACAAGTGAAATTGACTCAAGTCAGGTATTACTATCTCTAGGTTTAACCCTTTAATTGGGGCTATCAATCTCTTGAGTTTACCCCAGTTCCTTGTTAGCCTAATTTTCCTAGACTTAGTCCCTCTTTCTCAAGAAGATCCTAAGTCATAAAGGTATGAGTCAGTGTTTGCAACCACTAATTTTATAATTTTAGTATGAATTACACTAAATATCACTAACCCATAAACAATTAAGCCCTAAAATTCAAGACCCATTAATTACCCACACTAGGGTTGGGTCACAACCCTAGCTATGAGGTCTAGCTACTCATAATAACAACAGAAATCAAAGATAAAGATGAAATATAAGCCATAATATTAAAGTACAAGATGAAAATCTAAAGTTTGAAGGTAAATCTACTCTAAAATTGCCCAAAAAGGGAAAAACCAGTTGTTCACGTGCTCTGCTAAACAAAACTTAACCGAAAAATGATAAAAGGATCTATTTATACTAGGCTAAAAATTCTGGACAAAAATGCCCCCGCGGAGGTTTCGCGGACGTGTAATTCTGACAGCGTCTGCGCTTGGGCTTTCGTGGTCGTGTAATAGTGAGCGCGGTCAGCGTTTCTTCATATCTGGGCCTGGGTAGATCTTCATTTCGCGAACCGCGTAATGTTCACCGTGTCCGCGTGAGATTAATTCGCGGCTGCATAATTTGGACGCGGGTCGCGTTCTTCATTTGAGCCCAAACTGTAGAGTCTCTGAACCTCAAACCACGCTCTCAGCAAAAATCCCCTCATGGCCGCGCTTTTCCAACGCGGTCATCGGTGATTTTAGTACTCAAAGCAGCTTCTCTAAATCTACTTTCGCGGACCACGTAATAGTGGCCGCCTCAGCGGTGGTCCTTACGTGGCCACGCTTTTCTGCCGCTCTCAGCGCTCCAGTCTCAGCCTTGGATTCGTGCAAGTTTGACTCCTTCATAAGTTGATTATGGCTTCTTTGCCTCATTTTGACCAAACCCTGCAAGCAAGCACATTAAGTTAGTTTTCGAGAATACCTTTACGCATTTTTGAACCAAAACCTAAGCAAAAGAGAGAAAATAATAGGCTAAAACCCCTAGTTATCAAGTAGGCATCGAGAAAACTAAGGATCTCGTGGCCGGCAGTGGCATCGATCATGCGATCGATATTCGGCAGAGGAAAAGAGTATTTAGGACATGCTTTGTTTAAATCTTTATAGTTTACGCACATTCTAAGTTTATTTCCCTTTTTAGGGACGACGACTATGTTTGCTAACCATTTGGGATATTTTACCTCCCGAATGGATCTTATTTTGAGAAGTTTGGTTACCTCATCCTTGATGAATGCATGTTTTACCTCGGACTGAGGCCTTCTCTTTTGTTTTACCGGGCGGAATGGGATCCAAGCTCAGTCGATGTGTAGTGATCTCCGGCTGGATCCCTGTCATATCAAGGTGGGACCAAGCAAAACAATCCATATTATCGATACGAAATCTAATGAATTTTTCCCCGAGCTTCGGGGTTAACCCCGTACCCAGGTATACCTTTCGATCTGGTAGATGCTCGATCAATATGACTTGCTCCAGTTCCTCGACAGTCGATTTGGTGGCGTCGGAATCCTCGGGGATTATGAAGGATCGAGGGATCCAGTAGTCATCGTCTTCGTCCGTTCCCTGCTTCTCCGACTGAGTCGAGGCTGGTGGTTGTGGTTTCTATTTAGCTTCATGTTTTTCTTTAGACTCCGATCCCTTTGTTGACGAAGGCGCCGATACCGGTATTACTTCATCGATTGCGGACATCTCTTTTGCAGTATATTATTCCCCATACACCATTTTTACTCCATCCGGTGTTGGGAATTTCATCATTTGGTGAAAGGTTGAGGGGACCGCCCTCATGTTATGAATCCAGGGTCTTTCGAGCAGTGCGTTGTATCTCATATCGCCCTCGATCACATGGAACTTTGTTTCTTGAATAGTTCCGGCTATATTTACTAGTAGGGTGATTTCACCCTTAGTTGTTTCACTTTCCATGTTGAAGCCATTGAGAATCTGGGCTGTGGGTACGATCTGATCTTGTAGGCCGAGCTGCTCCACAACCCTCGATCAAATAATATTGGCCGAGCTTCCCGGATCAATTAAAACACGTTTAACCAGAATTTTATTCATAAGGATAGAGATTACCAAAGCATCATTGTAGGGTTGTGAAATCCCTTCTGCTTCCTCATCATTGAACGATAAAGTGCCTTTTGGCATATAGTCTCGAGTTCATTTTTCCCTGGTGATTGATACTTTAGTGCGTTTGAACACGGATCCTTGTGGAATATCGACCCTGCTAATGATCATGTGAATCACGTGATGTGGTTCTTTCTGCTCGTTTTTCCTGTTTGCATCCTTGTCTCTGAAATGGTTCTTAGCTCGGTCACTCAAGAATTCTCGAAGGTGACCCTCGTTGAGTAGACGGGCCACCTCCTCCCTTATTTGTCTGTAGTCTTCAGTTCTATGACCATGTGTACCATGGTATTTGCATATTTTATGGGGGTTTCTTTGTGATGGATCGGTTTGTAGGGGTCTGGGCCTTCTAGTATCTTTGATTCTCCTAATGGATGACACAATACCTGATGCGTCGATCCTGAAGTTGTATTCTGATAATCGTGGTGCTTCTGTGGGATCGGCATGTTTATCAAAGCCAGTTTTGCTCATGAGCCCTCGAGAGCTCTGTCCTCGATCGTTCCTTCAATCATTTCGGATGGGATTGCATCCTGGGCCATTGTTTCTACGATCTATGTTGTATGGTTGATACCGATCTCTGTTCGACCGGGGTTCTCTGTCGATATCCCTTTGAGTTCTGCCGATAGGCCTATTTGGATAAACGGAACCGGAAGGGGTCCCTAATTGATCATCCTCGATCCTGATCTTTGATTGGTACCGATTATGTATATCGGCCCAGGTTACCGCTGGATATTCAATTAAATTCTGTTTTAGCAGTCGTGATGCGACCGAACTGCGTTCGTTCAAACCCTGAGTAAAGGCTTGAACAGCCCAATCATCTGTGACCGGTGGTAGTTCCATGCGTTCCATCTGGAACCGAGATAAGAATTCCCTCAACATTTATTTGTCTTTTTGTTTCACCTTGAAGAGGTCCGACTTCATAGTTGCAACCTTTATCACTCTGGCATGTGCTTTTACGAAGGCGTCTGCAAGCATGGCGAAGGAATCGATGGAATTAGGCGGCAAATTGTGGTACCGTATCATTGCTCCTTTCGACAAGATTTCTCCAAATTTTTTCAGTAAAACTGATTCAATCTCATCGTCTTCTAAGTCATTCCCTTTTATTGCGCATGTATAAGAAGTGACATGCTCATTAGGGTCAGTGGTCCCATTGTACTTAGGAATTTCTAGCATTCGAAATTTCTTCAGAATGGGTTTCGGTGCCGCATTTGGAGGGAAAGGCTTCTGTACAAATTTCTTTGAATCCATACCCTTTAGAATCGGCGGTGCCCCCGGTATTTGGTCAACCCGGGAGTTATATGTCTCTACTTTCTTGTCATTTGCCTCGATTTTCTTTTCTCCTGATTCAATCCGTTTAGTGAGCTCCTCGAACATTTTCATAATGGCGGGGTCAGTCCCCGATTCGTTGGCATTCGACCTTTCCGGTACAGGCTCGGTCCTTTGAACGACCTCTGGTTCGATCCTACTCGGTGTTCGGTGTTGATTTTGTAGTTGTGCTATAACAGCCTGTTGAGCCTATAAAATTTCGAATATCAATTGGAGGCTAACTCCACCATCTTCTCTGCCCTGCGTATCTCGACCACCTGATCGAACTTCCCTGCGTATACTACCTTCGGGCTTAATGCCCAAATTTGCATTTAGGGCGACATGTGAACTGACATCGACGGGATTTGCAATTGGTGCTCCCTCGAGGACAGCCTAAGGCACCTCGATTCTTAGGGCGGCAATGTTGTCATTTTCCCCATGAAATCCGAGGCTGTTGTCACCATGTGTAGGCGCTGCTTGTGAGTTTGGCATGTTTATCCTGAAAACAAAGTTTTTTTATGAGAACAAGTGTAAAGCAATGTGTGTTATCGAAATCAGTATTAAGCAATCACTATTATCCTAGGGCCCACGGTGGACGCCAAACTGTTTACCCTTAAAATTGGATAACAATTAAACTTACAGTGTGGCTCTAAGAACACGTGATTTCACTTAATACTAATTGATAAATATGAGGACTAATAGCAGAAATAAACTGTAAAGTAAAGCAAACCAGTATTAGAGTGGAACTCAGCCCTCGAGTCTGGATACCCTCGAACTAGTTGATGCAAGAATAATTAAAATATAGCAAGCTGATGAACAATCGTATAAATGAGAAAGAAAATTGTATTGCTTTTATCTCTGTGAACTGTCGTCTACAAATGATTAGGACCCCCTTTATATAGTAGAGGAATCCTATTTATGGTATAGTTCTAATTACAGAAGAAAATCCAATGATTCGCTAATTAATCGTTTCTGATTTGATCTGTTCCCAGATTTACGCCACGATCCTCGACCAGTCACCGAGATTTACGCCGTGACCTTCGACCAGTCACGGATATCTCGCCTTTCCGTTATTATGCTATCTTCGATCTTGCTCGATGTTTGTCTTATTTGGCTTTGATCGCTACTAGCCTCGATCTCGACAGGTACCTCGGTTCTGAACTTGGTACCTAGTCCTCGTGATTCAGTCTGTTCCGTTATGAGGCCGTCTTTCGATGCAATCTCCCTGTCTCGGTCAAATAGTAAAATCGGGTGGGCCCGGTTTTAATCGTATACACCTTCAACAATGAGAGCACGAGAATCAGAGTCACCAATGGACAACCCACGAGCAGAGAAGAACGAAAGAAGGGAATTCCACATAACAGAGGAAGCAATAAGATCAACCCCTCTACTGTTGCAGAGGCACGACTGGAGAATTGCAGAGGCAATGGCTGTTTAGGTTTTGAAGAACTGGGATAGAGTAAAACTATACGAAGAATTTTGTTTTAAAAAGATGTATTTTAGGGATAGAATAGTAATATTTTGGTCAAATTTAAAATGCTTATAAGTTGAAATTTGATAAGTTGGGGGAGACCAACTTATGGCTTTTGGCTTATTTTTGGCTTATAAGCACTTAACCTATAAGCACTTTTAATTTGACCAAACGCGTAAATAAGCCAAAAAGTGCTTATAAGCTAGTTTGACCAGCTTATAAGCTTAGCCAAACACCCTCTAATCGGATTTGGCTTATAACTTTTAAATTGATCGAGTAGGATTATGTGTTCCTTTTCACGTAGTGGTTGGTAGAAACAAGTTATGGCTATTTTTTAAAATATTTGGATAATTTTATAAAGGAAATCAGAATTCTAAACATGCATTCCTCCCGGGTTGGGCTCTCGCGTGTCCGGGATCCGATCAGATCTACCAGCGATTACCGAAGTTGGATGGATTACAATTTACAAGATATTAATTTGCAAAAGATTTAGAATTACATTTGACTTTAAGCATGATAATGCAAGAACTCTGGCCATTAAACGTTCATATATGGACTCTTTAAATATGATTTTTTTTAACCTTTGGAGCAACGCCGCCAATAGGTAACTTTTGATCACACTTGATTTTGGAGTTAATTTGAAAACGTGATGTACTTTACCTAAAATAAATTCGTTTAACCTATTCAAGCCAAACCTAATGTACTGTCCTTATACCTATAGACAGAGTTGTCAATACGAGCTGGTCCGGTCCAAAGTCCAGCCCATGCGGGCTTTAGCATTTGACAGGACAGATTAGGTTGGTCTACTATTTTGATAGGGCTTGAAATGGCTCGTCCACACTAGCCTTACGTGGATCACGGCTCCCACGAGCCGACCCACCATTTTTAAAAATTATTTTTCATATTTCTTAAAATTTAAGTTTTAACCTAAAATCCAATATATATAATTACAAGCCTGAAAACATACATATTGGATAGAAAGTTTCTGCAAAACTTAATAGCTTTTGATATTGTTCTAATAGATTACTGTAAAACTCAAAAAATGAGGACAGTATTTCATTTATTAAAAGTCATTACTCAAAACAAACTACTCAAAAATATTTTCAAGATGCTCATGACATATCCAACACCAACAAATCATCATCATCAAGCACATCTGAATCCTCTTGTAAAATAAAGATGTATTAACATCTTCATTTTCATCTGTATCTATAATTAAATGCAATGTTAATTAGCTAAACATTAAGAAATAACTAAAATTTTAAGAAAAATATATTTAGATTCACATAAAAATATTACTAGTTTGAGATTGGACTACCCTTCTTGTTATTTTTAGTTGCCTATATTTTTTATATTTTTAATTAAATATATTTATTAACCCACGGGCCGGCCTAACCCAGCCTCCGTCAAGCCTCATGGATCACGGGCTTACTGGGTCAGGCTTAAAAACTTCGTTTTTAAATGGACTGTAAAAATTTTAGCCCAACCCTATTAAATCACGGGCTGGATTAGGCCGGTTTAACTGGCCAAGCCCATATTGACGGCTCTACCTATAGACTACCCGCATAAAATTTAAACTTAATAGCATTATAAATTATTGATAAGATGATTCACAAAAATGGTTGGCATGAGAATCTTATTAATTACTATCAAATGTCTGGTCACATAGGAGGTGCATGCAAGTCATAACGAGCCCAGATTTGGTCGAGAGGGCAAGAATTGCCAGAATCGAGCCTTAGCCAAGGTTTGCCACCTCCACTCCAATGCAACAAACTAATAGGACCAGCATGTATATTTCTGCAACTTCCCCTCAAATTATCCCCGCCTAGTCCATGTTGGTTCCATTTTTGGTGAATTGGTGCTATCTTCCCTCCAAACACCAATAAAAATGGTGGCAATGAACCAAGCTCATATATTCTATGAACTCTCTGAATCTTCATCCATCTCTCTAGTTTCCTTGTATATCTATATTTCCTCCATTTACTCAAATCAATCACCATCACACCTGAAAAATGTCAATAGCTTTAGCTATATCATCTAGTTCTTTCAAAAATCAATCTAGACTTTAATGTGTTAAGGTGTTCTGCAACAATAGGAAACTATATATAGTAAGCCTTATTCTGAAAACTAAACAGTGCGCTACATAAGTTATTATAACATGTTAAAATATAGTCACAGTGTAAAAAGTCAGTGTGGATAAGTTAAATTTGCATGATTTAGTAGTTGACTCTTCCACAAATGGCTCTTTCTTCCTAAAGCGCAAAAGTATTATTAACTCAAATTGCAGCCCACCCTACTACATAAACTAAAAATAGCCGGTGTATGTATAATATATGCATAATTTATGCATTACATGTGTGTAATTGTGTATAATCAATATATAATCTATGTACATGGCTAGAAAAAGTAAACAATTAATATGGTCGGCTATTTGTATAAAAAATACCGTATGTTTTAGCTCCCGTTTGCCTTTGGGAGTTTTTTTTTCAAATTTTATTTTTAAATATCTATTTGTTTATAGATTGTAACCATTTTTTTGGCAAATTTTGAAAATAAAATCTTCAAATTCCAAAAACAGATCTAGAGTAATTTTTGAAGTTTTTTAATCACAAAACTTCAAAAACAATTCAAGTAAAATACATGTTCAAATACAATTTCAACTTTCAAAAACCATTTTTAAGTCCATCTTCAAAAATTTATTTGTTCAAGTTTCAATCAAATCTATGTCCAAACGCTGGTTGTTGAAACATGGTAAATTAGGTAAGGATGGACATATATGTATATTCTTTACTATTTGCATTTTGTCAAAGTGCTAGAGTCTTGCATATTGGTTGAACCATTCTTTAGAAAGACTATCCAATATGATCATAAACAATTACATTTAAATATATATATCATACCTGTGTTGAAGTAACAAGGTCTCCGGCCACGGAATACGCGAAAAAACTTCTTGTGAGACCAAAATTTGGGCGTAAAATAATTGGTGAAATTAGCATGGCAGTACTCAGGTGATCCCACAGTTCTTGATCCAAGACTTGTTCTCCACAGACTGGAAATGTCATCAACTAAAATGATATCAGAATCCAAGTATATTACCCTTTCAACACATGGCTCTAAGAGTTCAGCTAAGTAATTCCTTGCATAATTCAATGGATGTTCAAGAGCATCCCTTATGGTAGAAGAAATCTTCTTCTGCACAATCCCTGGATTGAAATAGTAAATCTTGAATGCCAATAAAGGGAAGATTTTTTCCAAGTGGGGTTCAGGATTTGTAGTGTCTGAGGAAATGAAATGGAAGAAGAGATTTTCAGGGCAGTGAGAATGTCGAAGGATTGAATGAATTGCAGCAACCGAGCCGCGAAGGAATTTAGTGTCAAGGGTCATGGAAATATGGACTAAAGAAGGATTGCAGATTTTTGAGCTAGTAGAACTTGTGGGAAATATTGCACATTTGGCTGAGTTCTTGAAATGAGCTGATTGTCTATAGTTGAACAAAGGATCATGATTTGAATTTGATGATTTTATTGCTTCTGTAGGAGGGGAGGATTGTAGAAAAGGATAGGCCAAAATGATCACAATTGAAATGGTGATCATCAAGCTTGAAATTTCAGTAAAACAAGTCATTTTTTTCTCTGTGCTAAGATCTTCTTGGCTTCCCTTTTTAGAATTGAATCTCATAGAAAAAGCAGAAGATAAGGGAAGTAAATTGGAGTGATAATCCTTTTTGCTGCTTTCCCTTTCCCACCACCAGAAAGTTCTTCTTCTACGTATACATATCTTCTCTTCTTCTTGCTTCAACTTTAGTGTCTTTTCAGGTTTACCAATAAGAACAAATTGACTGAAGGGCAGTTTAATAGGAACAGGTGTTTGGACTCTGTCTCTGTCTTCTACCGCAGTTATCATGTGGAAAAGAAATTAAAGTTTCACTCTTTGTTTTTGGAGGTGGGACCCTTCCTACTTACCTTGTAGGCCAATTCAAATATTTGAGTCTCTCACTACTACTAGTGACTAATTACCTTTTTTTTTCCTTTTTGCCCAACGGAGATTAAAGTGAATATTGGCTTAACATATACTTAGATTTCACCTAATATCCCCTTCATCTAAATTACTAGACCCTTTCCAATGGTCTTAATCAATATCAAAGTTCAGATAAAATTGATTCATTTTTCCTATAGTATGTTTCAAATATTGGTTTTAAACTACATGAATATCACTCCATAAGAGATTTTTTTCATATCAAAATAACAAAGAAATACATCTGTAATGTTAGTCAAAATTAACTTGATAATCTTGGAATAAACTTTTTGAGACATGGATTATTACATCAAGAGAAAAAAAGGCATTGAGAATTGATAAGTAAGAAAAATATTGATTGCAGTTGAACTTTTGAATTATATAATATTCGTAAAGAAATAATGTAACGCAGGTATGATTTTAGATATTTAATATTAGTTGTCGAAAGAAGCAACGCTATATATATACCTTATGAATTGTTGCTTCTCTAGAGAGAAGAAGAAGAAAATTTCCACCATATGAATCTTCCTGCACCTTGCTATGATGACATGATTGAAGAAAGTCAAGGTGCATTTTATTCTGGAAAAAAATAGAAGAAAAAAAGAGAGATTAAAGTTCTATATATTTATCCTTATCGTGATTATCTTTATTTGCCTATCTCTAGGAAGATAGAGTTCTACAGCCATATGTAATATACAGTTATCTGGCAATATGATCATCATATTTGTACTGTGTTAAATAAAAATCTGAGTAGTGATTTTGGTTTTAGTTTTATACTCCAATGCTATCCTTTAAGTATCCGAGTAGTATTATTGAATATTCCTTCATTAAAGTTCTTACATGAAAATTCATATGCTAATTATATGGACGATGCTTTACGTTAACACTTAACAGTAGGTGAACATTATGAATTATAACGTATTCTACTTTAATTTAATTAATTTTGTTGCTTTTCGAGAGTAGACTCTGTGCGAAGCGAATGAATCCCTTGGTGCGAATTGCAGGATCATTAATTTCGTTCAGAGTATTATTTGAATGGTTCCATAGCGTGTAGACGGGATTTGAGATTGTGATGGTTTTATTATTTACTTCCTGTCCCAAAAGAATTGAAGTGCATTCAGATTTCTTAAGAGCTAAGGATGTAATTCTATTCTACATAATATCCAAAATTTCTTTTAGGGAATCCTAATCTTACGATACCTTAACTACCAGCTTTCAACTATTCTTAACAAATCACTTTTTCTTAGCACTTGAAATTTTTTAGTTCTTCTCAACTTGTTATTCTTAATTGGAAAGCTATCTACTTCCGCAATTTAGGTTAATGTACCACACAATCCCTTAACATCAAATTTTTCTTAAGTTAAAAAGTCAAATTAATGTGGGGGCTACACGAGGAGGCTGAACTTGTTCGCAATTCAACTTTACCATACTTAAGTGCATGATTTGAATCATTTTCGTAATTCTAGATATTGAAATTTGGTTCCTCCAAACGGTAAATAATGCCAAGTTGCCAACAATATTGCCTCGGAAGTTTCCACCCAAAAGCATGGTTCATTTTGCAAAATGTAAGAGAGTTTCACTTTTATATTGGCATTGAAATTTACACTATTAACACTTGAACTATAACATAACAATATAATAAGCGAAATTAGTAACGATAAATAAGATAGGCATGAGATCGCGATATCAACCTAATTATATGTGTTGGTGATGGAATTCGACCTCACTCTCACCATTTCAGCTCCTCAACTTTGACACAGAAACGAGTAAATGAAAAAGAAAGAGATGAGTCAAAGAGTTCGGAGTCTTCGATGTGTTTGGCAAATGTTATCAAAGAGAATTAAAAGGCTTGATAGATAAGGAGTCATGTGTTAAAATCACAACGCTTGATAAATATTTTGATGGATTAAATCAGAACCATCCGATTAGAATCCAAGGAAGACTAAATAATGATGAAAATTCTGGAAGCTTCCTACACAGTGAAAAACTCTCTACACGTGAGGGGAATAAAAGTTAATAAGGTTTGTTATTTTGTAGCCAATGTAATTAATACACATAGGATATACATCTTTCTTTTTTCTTTTTCTTTACTAGATATAATTTGTATTTATGCACAGTCCCTGTACAGATTGATTCATTCAATTCAATGAAAATCACATAAAAATTTTCCAAGTCTCGTCTCTGATTTCCAATATGGTATCAGAGCATTAGAGTTTTCTAATTCTTTCTTCTTTTCAATCTAAGCTTTCATCATCATCATGACACCATCTTCAACTGTCGATGAAACATCTTCAGGAATAACTATAATTTCCATTGATACAACTCATCCCTATTTTCTACATGCCTCCGATGCTCTATGAATGGTTCTTGTCAACACCCCTTTTGATGGACGTGCTTATCCTGTATGGAGGAGATCTATTTTGATCTCTCTTTCAGCTAAAAATAAGTTGGGATTCATAGATGGGTCTTCTCCAACCCCAGCTCTCACTGCCACTGATTTCAAAACCTGGAGCAGATGTAATGACATGGTTACATCCTGATTGTTGAACTCTCTCTCCAAAGTAATAGCTGACAGTGTTCCCCACTCAAAGACTGCAAAAGACCTTTGGACAAATCTGGAGCATAGGTTTGGTCAGCCTAATGGTTTTAAGTTATATCACCTACAGAAAGAACTCGCAGATTTAGTTCAAGGTTCCCTTAACATAGCTGGTTACTTCACAAAAATAAAAGTATTATGGGATGAGTTGGACACTCTGAACAGTAATATGATTTGTTCTTGCGACTGTAATTATGGTGAAAAATAAAAAATATCGTAATTTAAAGAAAATAAAAGGCTAATCTAATTTCTTATGGGATTGAATAAGACCTATGGACCAGCAAGAAGTAATATCCTAATGATTAACCCATTACAAACTTTTAACTATGCCTATTCCCTATTGATGCAAGATGAGAACCAAAGAGAGATACATGTCAACACGCACTTCTCAGGAGATGGCTCTTCATTTCTGGCAGGAAGTACACAACATACTACACAACTATCTTCAAGAAATTATTTCAGCACATAACAGAAAAATGGAAGCATAGCTAACAATGGAAATAATGCCTATAAAGGAAAGAGAAATGCTATGATGTGTTCTTATTGTAAGATGCCTAATGTTAAAAATTCCTATAGAATCATAGGATTCCCAACCAACTTCAAGTTCACAAAGACTAAAAAATCTCAAGGTCCTGTGAAGGAAAATTCTGCTGCAGCTATGGATCAAACAGAGGGAGCTAACAACAACATCACTGAGGGTCCTCAGTTTGCACAGCAATTGGCATCAGAAAGATTCACACAGTCGGTCTCTCTCTTAAACTAGATTCAAGTGGAAAAACCTGCTGAATTTAATGCAAACTCAGCAAATGGTATATTTCTTACAAACTATGTCTCGTGTTATTCTTTAGCTAATTCAAATTTAAGTTTCTGGATCATAGATTTTGGAGCATCTGAGCATATGTGCTTTAATTCTGAGTCTTTCCAATCTCGATTTCCCTTTTCTACTTCATTACTTATCAAGCTACCTAATTCTTCAAAGGTAAGAGTCACTCATGCAGGGAATGTTTCTCTTTTTTCAGGGCTAGTTTTAACTAGTATTTTATATATTCCCGGTTTCAGATATAATCTACTTTCTGTTCATAGACTTTGTAAGAGGTTCAAATGTCTCTTAGCATTCACTTCTTTTCGGTGTATTTTGCAGGGCCCTCCCATGAAGAGCCCTCAAATTTTTGGTAAAGCTCGGGATGGTCTTTATCTTTTGGAGTATAGTATAACAAAGTTTAGTAGTCACTCTTCAGTAGTTGTAGTTCCTTTACCTAAAAAATGTCATTCTAATTCTGTTTCAGTTAGTTTACCAATTTCTACAAGAACAAAATCTGATGTAAAATTATAGCATGTAAGACTGGGGCATTTTCCTTTTCAAGCAATGAAATATATCAGTTTTATTTTATTTTTACCCAATTCTATTTGTTCTTGTGAGATATGTTCTTTAGGTAGACAATCTAAGTTGCCTTTCCCAATCAGTCAAATTAAATCTAAAAGCATTTTTGATTTAATACACATTGACACTTGGGGTCCTTTCAGAGTTCCTACTTATAATGGTTATAAATATTTTCTCATAATTGTGGATGATTTCAGTAGAGAAACTTGGACATATTTGCTGAGTACTAAGAGCAATGCATTTCCAGTTTTAAAGTGGCTTCTTAGTATGGTGGAAAGACAGTTTGCTTCCAAAATTAAAGTTATAAGATCAGATAATTCTTTGAAATTAGGGAAGGGTACAGAAGAATCTGCATTTCTGAATTCCCAAGGCAGTTTGCATTAAAGATCATGCGCGGCCACACCTCAACAAAATGGAATTGTTGATAAAAAGCACAGGCACCTTCTAGAGATTGCTAGAGCATTATTGTTTCAGTATAAACTTCTTATTTTGCTATTGGGGAGAATGTATTTTGACTGCTACCTTTCTTATCAATACATTTCCTTCTAGGGTTCTTCAAGGCAAAACTTCTTATGAACTACTGTTTTCTGAGTCACCCTCTTATCATTTCCTCATATCTTTTGGATGTTTGTGTTATGTTTCCGCCTTATCTCATAACAGAAGCAAATTTGAGCCTAGGGCAAAGGCTTGTGTCTTCTTAGGATATCTTACTGGGCAAAAGGGCTACGAAGTGTTGGATTTGGAAACTAAAAAGGTTTTTGTCTCAAAGGATGTCAAGTTCTGTGAAGACATATTTCCCTTTTCCTCTTCTAATGCTGCCTCACCTTTGTTTCCCTCCCCTGTTCCCTCAGATCATTCTGCCACACATACATAGTTTGATTCTCCTCCAATCTCACATCCAAGCTCACATTCCTCACTTGTACATTCTCCATTGCCCTCACAGCCTGCTTCCCCACCTACTTCCCATACTTATCCTATATTTCCTAATCCCATCTCTCTTTCTTCACCACCCATACAACTTCTTGGGCTCAAAAGATCTCAGAGACCCAATTTAGGTACTAAGCCTAGTCATTTGAAGGATTATGTTTGCAATAACATATACCCCACTGATCTTACTATCACCTGCCTTGCTACTCCATCTACACCTTCTATTTTTTCCTTCAATGCTCTATCTACTCAGAGTCAACATATTCTCAGTTCTCTTTCACCTATCATAGAACCTACTAGTTATTCCCAAGCTAGTTCTCATGCAGGATGGAAACAAGCAATGGATTGACAGATTGAGGCTTTAGAATCTAATCAAACATGGGATGTTGCAGTTCTTCCACCTGGAAAGAAAGCTTTACCATGTAAGTGGGTCTATAAGGTAAAACAACATGCAGATGGGAGTATTGAGAGGCTAAAAGCTAGACTAGTCATCAAGGGTGACATACAAAGAGAGGGGATCTATTACACTAAGATATTTTTCGTAGTCAAAATGATTACTATCAAGTTTCTTATCTCAGTTGCTATCAAAAAGGGGCGGCAATACATTTCTACATGGGGACTTGCAGGAAGAAGTTTACATGAAGTTTCCTGCAGGTCTGTCCCCACCTAGTTCTCACCATGTTTGCAAATTAAGGAAATCCCTTTATGAACTTAAACAAGCCTCGAGACAATGGTATGCACGGCTTGCAGGGGCTCTTAACTTTAAGGGTTTTTCATCATCTCTTAATGATTACGCCTTATTTTTTAAGAAGACTGGTGATTTCATTTCTATTATTGTTGTCTATGTTGACGACATTCTAATCACACGCAATCATCCTATTGAACTTTCTGAGCTCAAATCATTTTTACATTCTGAATTTAAGATTAAGGACCTTGGTCGGCTACACTATTTCTTGGGTATGGAAATTTTAACAGAAAATGAGGGGCTCATTGTCACTCAAAGGAAATTCATAGAGGAATTACTTATAAAGTTTGACTGCACTGATCTTCCAGTTGTTTCTTCTCCGTTGGACCCCTCCTCATAACTCACTGCTGACTCTGATCCTCTTTTAGCTAATGCCACTGTTTATCGCAGACTTATGGGTAAACTCAACTACTTGACTCACACTCGCCCTGATCTTTCCTTTGCTGTTTTGACTCTAAGTTAATACATGCAAAGGCCATGTCTTGGTCACTTTACTGCTGCTTTAAGGGTCCTCCGATATATTCGTGCAAATCCAGGGCAAGGTCTATTCCTGAATGCCAAACCTTCATTTTCTCTATTGGCTTTATGTGATGCCGATTGGGCTACCTACCGTGACACTCGCTAGTTCATTAGTGGTTTTTTCATCAGCTTGGGTGGATCTCCTATCTCTTGGAAATTATAGAAACAACCATCTATTTCTTTATCCTCTGCCGAAGCTGAATATCGATCAATGAGACGACTGGTTGTCGAACTCACTTGGCTCACTCGTCTCCTTGCTAGTACTAGAAAAATCCCAAACAAAATTATTTGGACTTATATAAATTTATACTACGACTGGGAATTGGAGAAAGGGGGGAGGGGAGGGGAGATTACAAATATCTAATAGTGAAAAGTCAATATTATACTACAGCTCCATGTGCTTTAACCATTTAGTTTCCAGAAAAATCAACATTGTTATAAAAAGAAAGGAACAAAAAGATAGGAAAATTGGATTTGGAAAAAAAAAAAGGAAAAAAGAATCATTACTATGTGAAAAAGAAATATACCAAACTCTCTTTCACCGCCAGTTCTGGTGCCCGTTTATTATGATAGCAAGGCTGCTATACACATTGCCCGGAACCCTATTTTCCACGAACGAACTAAACATGTTGATCTCGACTGCCATTTTGTATGCCAGTAGTTCCTTTATGGGCTGATATCTCTCTCATTAGTGCCTTCACGCTCACAGCTTGCTGATTTATTCACCAAGCCTTTGCTCGGCCCTTTGCACAAATCCATCCTTGGCAAGTGTGATGACCCAAAATGTTATCTTTAAATTTAATAATTAATTACATATTCTAAGACTTCGAAAAGTACTATTTATCATTCCTCGACTTGCGTGAACAGTCCGTACAATCTTCCGAAAATTTTTCATGTGAAAAATAGATTAAAATATAAAATAGAGCTTTAAAACTCAATTGAGTTGACTTTGGTCAATATTTTAAGCAAATGGACTAGGATCAGTATTTTGACAGTTCTGATAGGTCCGTATAATGATTCGGTACTTGAGAGTATGCCCGAAATCGAATTCCGAGGTCCCTAGCCCGAGATATGGAATTTTGATGAAAAATTAAAAGTTTGAAAGATTAAGGATTCTTAAGAATTTACTGATATTAGATTTATTCACACCGGGTATGTATTTTGGTTCTGGAGCTCGGTATAGGTCCACAATAATATTTGTGACTTGTCTGTCAAATTTGCTGAGAATCGGAGTTGATTTGACATGATTCGGACGTCCGATTGTGAAAATATAAGTTTTAAAGTTTTCTTGAAAATTTCATTCGATTTGGGGTTCAATTCGTAGTTCTAGCTATTATTTTGGAGATTTAAACGCGCGAGAAAGTTCGTATGATATTTTAGGACTTGGGTGCATGTTTGGTTTGGAGCCCCGAGGGCTCGGGTGAGTTTCGGATAGGCTACGGGATGATTTCGAACATAAAAAATCTAGTTTGCTGCCGACTTCAGGCTTCTGGTGTGTTCTTCTTCGCGTTCGCGAACGCGAAGAGCAAATTGGGCTGGCACATTTTGTGCTTCGCATTTTCGACAGAGGGAATGCATTCGCGAAGGGTCGAGGTGCAAAGTTTCGCGTTCTCGATCGAAGCCTCGCGTCCGCGAAGGGAAAGAGACTAGCCAAGAAAATTGCCTTCGCGTTCGCGAAGGCCAAGCCAGGCAAGCATCGCGTTCGCGAGGTAGCCCTCACGTTCGCAAAGAGTAAAATTGGACAGCGTAAATTTGTACTTCGCGAACGCGAGGCGGCACTGACCGCGTTCGCGAAGGGTAAAAGTTCTACAAATAGTACTTAAGTTCTGGAAAATGGGATTCGTCCCATTTTCAACCATTTTTTATTTTTGAGCTCGGGTAAGGCGATTCTTGGGCGATATTCACAGAAAAATATTGGGGTAAGTGTTCCTTATCCTATATTGGTTATATTTCATGATTCCTTGCTCATTTACATCATGAATCCGTGAATTTATGGAAGAAAAATCAGATTTTAAAAAATCTTCCAAAAATAAAAATTTAAGATTTGAAGGTCTATTTGACATCGGAATTGGATAATTTTTGTATGGTTGAACTCGTAGCGGAACGTGTGTTCGAATTTCGCAAGTTTTTTCTGGATTTGAGACGTGGGTCCCACTGTCAAAAATTTAAATGAATTTCGAATTTTAGTCCGAAAAATTAGTAAATTCATATGGAATTAATTCCTATGATTCGTATTAAGTATATCAAATTGTTTGTGAATAGATTTGACACTTTTGGAGACAAATTCAAAAGGAAAAGTTGTGGTCGAATAATTTATTAGAATTTGCAAAGCGAGGTAAGTGGTTAACCTTGACTTGAGGGAATAGAACCCTTAAACTATTTGTTATGTGAAATGCATGTGAACGACGTATAGGCGAGGTGACGAGTATCTATACGTCGTCAAATTAATTGTTTGCATAATTACTTGAAAAATCATAAATCGTTTTAAATCATGAATTAATTATTATAATAATTATTTCTCTTCAATTCTTTGTCAAATATTAATTCTTGAATTCCTGCAATAATTGTTACATGCTATTTGATTTATGTGTCTTAATTGTTATATGACGTTTAGCACACTAAATATTAAAGTGTCTATTTTCTCTATGATTTTCATAACTAATTGCTAATTGTCATTATTTGTTCATAAATAAATTATAATTATTGTATGCCTTGATGCTTAATAGTTTCTCATTGGACGTGGTACTTATTGAAGTAATTTTTATTATATTTATGAGTTTTTTAAAGTTATATTGGGGGAACGGGTTGCACGCCGCAACGTAAATGAAAGTGTGTGTGTGTGTGTGTGTGTATATATATATATATATATATATATATATATATATATATTGGGGGATCGGATTATACGCCGCAACAGACCTATTAAAAAGTCTATATTGGGGGATCGGATTGCACGCCGCAACAGACTTATTTAAAAGTCTATTTTGGGGGATCAGATTGCACGCCGCAACAGACTTATTTAAAAGTCTATATTGGGGGATGGGATTCCACGCCGCAACGGACTTATTTAAAAGTCTATATTAGGGGATCGGATTGCACGCCGCAACAGACTTATTTAAAAGTCTACATATACTTGATTAAAATAAATATATGGGAGGATTGAAAATGAATATGTTGTGTGAGTTGGGTATGCTGCAACGGAAATTGATTGAAATAATAATTGGTTATGACTGCTGAGTTAGCTTCAACTATTAAAAATGAGTTACCTGATTTATTTCTATTATTGTTGTTATTACTATTATTGCGTACAGGTTAATGTGAGTGACCTGCCTTAGCCTCGTCACTACTTCGTTGAGGTTAGGCTCAGCACTTACCAGTACATGGGGTCGGTTGTACTGATACTACACTCTGCACTTCTTTTGCAGATTTCGGAGTTGGTCCCAGCGACGTACCATAGACTTGCTCGGATTTCAGCTACTCAGAGGAGACTTGAGATATAACTGCACAGCGTCCGCAGTTTTGAAGTCCCCGTCTATCTTATTTCAATTGTGTATTTATTTTTAGACAGCTTTATTTTATTCAGACCTTTATTTGTATTATTCTAGAAGCTCGTGCACTTGTAACACTAATTCTGGGATGGTATTTAGACACCGTTATTTTTATGGATTATTCACAATATTTTAGACTTTACTTCCGCATTTGTTTCTTTGTTATTAATAAATTAAAAAATTATTTTAAAATGGATAATATTATTCTAACGTTAGCTTGCCTAGCAAGTGAAATGTTAGGCGCTATCATGGTGAGAAGGTGGAAATTTCGGATCGTGACAGCAAGTTGGAAGTTTTTTCGATTCCCTCCAACTTGAGGGGGATGATGGAATTCGACCTCACTCTCATAATTTTAGCTCCTCGCTTTTGACAGAGAAACGAGTAAATGAATAAGAAAGAGATGAGTCAAAGAGTTTCGAGTCTTCGATGTTTTTGGCAAATGTTATCAGTCAAAGACAATTAAAAGGCTTGATAGATAAGGAGCCACGTGTTCATATTACAACGTTTGATAAATGTTTTGATGGGTTAAATCAGAACCATCCGATTAGAATCCAAGGAAGACTAAATAATGATGAGAATTCTGGAAGTTTCTTACACGGTGAAAAACTCTTTACACGTGAGAGGAATAAAAGTTAGTTAGGTTTGTTATTTTGTAGCCAATGTAATTAATACACATAGGACGTACATTTTTATTTTTATTTTTTTTACCAGATATAATTTATATTTATACACAGTTCCAGTACAGATTGATTCATTCAATGAAAATGAAAATCACAGAAAATTTTCTCAACCCTCGTCTCTGATTTCCAATAGTTGGGTCACACGTAGAATAATTGAACGCTTCAAATTAGAAACACCACAATTTCACATCCGTGCAACTTGTAGTATATATCCGTTTAGTCAGCCCATTGAAGAAAACTTGGAATTGGCAAAAAATTTGAGTGATCAACTTTACAAAACAAAGCAAAATAAACTTTTGCAGAATCTCAATTGTATCATCCAATTTAGGAAGCAAACAACCAACAACTGACATAACTAAAAAGGCATTTCCAATCATCAGCACCTTAATACATCATACTACAATTTCACTTTCTTCCTATCTTTTGCCGAATACCAAAATCAAGCACTTTCTTTTGAGGATTCGGAATCAAAGTGTGATTTTTTTGGACTCAAGCGACAAAAATAGGTTAAAAAAAATTGGGCACAATTTTATATATAGCGCGGTTATTCACCGCGCTATACCTTAACGACAGTTTTGTCCGTTAAGGTATAGCGCGGTGAATAATCACGCTATATTTGAACTTAAAATGGGCGGAAGGTATAGCGCGCATATATAAGGTGTTATAATATAGCGCCTTATATATGCGCGCTAGACCTATATAAAATACCGTGCCATCTCCTTCCCCCACCAGACGCGAACCAGCACACCCCCAAACCAAAAAATCGGTCCCCCTTCCTCTATTTTAAAAGAAAAAAAACTCAGGGAGCCCACCCGTCCTACAAAAAGTGTATCTTCTAGGTATTGTAGCAATCTTACACTGGATCTAAGGCGTTATTACGTAGTGGATTGCTCGTTTCGGCCCCCAAATCATCAAATCTTCACCTTTCAAAAAAATATAAATCGAAGTATTCCGACTTACTTTTTGTTAAAACTCGTGTATAAAAAATGCGTATTAGTTATTTTTTACTGTGATCTATATTTTTTCGTGATTGTTTTGTGATTTAATTAATTTGTTATTTTTTATCCGGATTAGATTATTGTTGTGGTAAAAAATAGTAAAATAGATAAATTATTATTTTATGAATAATTAATGTTATTAGTTGTTATAAAAATATTTATTAGTTATTTTTTACTGTGGTATATGTATTTTCGTGATTGTTTTGTGATTAAATTAATTTGTTATTTTTTATCTGAATTAGTTTATTTATGTGCTAAAAGATTAGTAAAATTGATAAATTGTTATTTGCCCTTTAGTGTTATGTTGTGCCCGTAATTATAATATAGTGCCCGTAATTATAATCTAGTGCCCTTTAGCGTAGTAAAATGTAGTGTTATTTAGCGTAATATCTTTGTAGTTATTGAAATTAATTATTTAATTATATGTTAACCCCAAAAATATTTGAAAAAAAGATGATAGTTCAAACACAAACTCTCTCGAATGTTAGTCAACAAATATAAGAAAATAACATTAAAAATAACAATATTTGTCAAACTAAGTATTTTTACATGAATACTTATTAATTATATCATGTATAGTTATAAAATAATAAACCAACATATAAAATAAGAAACAAACATATAAAATAAGAAACAAACATAGAAAATAATAAACTATCATATAAAATAATAAACTAAGATATAAAATAAGAAACTAACATATAAAATAAGAAACAAACATATAAAATAATAAACTAACGTATAAAATAATAAACTAACATATAAAATAATTAACTAACATATAAAATAATAAACTAATATATAAAATAATAACCTAACATATAAAATAATAAATTAACATATAAAATAATAATATAGAAAATGTATCAACTTAAATAATAATATAGTAAAAATATCAATTAAATATTAATATAAAAGATATTGCAATATATTTAAAGACGTTAAGCAATCAAAAAGAAAAATACTTTAATTAATATTGTTCAATTTACAGACATCGTCATGGAGGTTCCCTCTATGCATCCCGGACCTGCATCTCGAGAGCTATTGTTGCTACAAGGCAACCATAGGTCTTCATACATATGGGATGGGTAGTGTTCCTCCCAGACATTCCACCCCAGACGTATAGACGATATGTGGAAGTTCATTAGGGACCACCCACTCCATCCTCGTATAGTTAGACGCCTTCAGGATACGGGTTTCTACAGGATCATAAAAATCGGCCAGTTGCAGTTCGGCTGGGCGTTGATCACGGCTATGATAGAGCGGTGTCGATTGAAGACGCACACATTTCATCTACCCATCGGCGAGGCTACCATCACGCTTGAGGACGTGGAGGTTCTCTTCGGGCTGCCGGTTGATGGATTACCTGTAGCTTACCCGCATGCCCTTAGAGACTATAGAGGAATGCATTACCTGCATATGTTGCAGCGACTCATCGGTTTCTAGCCAGCGGAGGGGACTGCATTGAGTGGGGCGAGTCGATTGCAGTTGACGGCCGTCCGGCAGCATCTGCAGCATGGATGCGGAGATTATGAATCATTCACCGGCAGAGGATATCGAACAACACACGAGATTTTTGTTGCTACTGATATTTGGTAGTGTACTGTTCCCGAACACTTCGAGAAACCTAGTTAGCTTGATATTTCTACATCATCTGGAGCGGCTAGATAATTTACCTGGTTACAGATGGGATGCAGTTGTTCTAGGTTACCTGTATAGGCAGATGTGTCGGGCGTGCATGGGCACCCACAGAGACGTTGCCGGATTTTTACTGCTGCTGCAGGTGAAAATATAGTCAATTCTTTTCATAGTTATAACATACATAGTAAAAAAATACCTTAAATTTTACGTCCACAATCTATATTAGGTTTGGGCCCGGGAGCGGTTCCTGCAGTTCCAGCCACCTCTACCACATATGGCTCCAGATGCACCACCTTCACCGTTTCTCCCTTTTGCTTGGAGATGGGTTGATAGGCGAGGCTACGAACGTGAGTTTGAGGCTCGACATTTTCTCCCCTATTACAGGGAATTATTGGATTTGCTTGAAGGCGCGCAGGTACATATATACTTAAGTTTACTTGGCCTGGCTTTATATGTGTTGCGTTTACTGACGATTCCTGTGTTTAATTAATAGTTCATATGTAGGCCATACAGCGACGCGCTCATAGCTGGTTTGCCCGATTATTGCTCTCGCAGCCGAGCTATGTGGAGCTCTTCCGTCCCACTAATATGTCTCAATATTGTCGAGCATCATGCCACCGAGCAAGTCCTTCGCTAGTTTGGTATATCGCAGCTTGTACCTATTCCGCCCACTAGGATTAGGACACATTACCAGCGGGATGATCGTTCCAAGGTTGACCAGACATACTTGGCCTGGCTAGAGGCCTAGATTGAGGTTTGGGACCAGAGGTATGACCTGATTCCGCCACCCCCTCCACCTGAGCGTACGGATGGCGAGCATGAGTATATAGGTTAGTATCGCAGCATTACCCGACTTCTCATCGAGAATCCCGTTCATCGCGCTGGTGGTCGGTACATTCCATATGCCTGGAGGCATGAGGCACTGGTATGTTATTTATTATACTTACTTTTAACGTTACATTATTCTTCCGTAATTAATATTTTACATGTTATGTAGGTTATTGGCTTACATCAGTTCTACCAGTTGGATTACAGATGTTGCAGTACACCGGCGAGGGAGCGACAGCTTTGCATGAGTATAGCCGTCGGGTTACTGATCTTGCTACCGAGACATTGAAACGTGCCCGAGATGATGAGCGCTTAGGATACGAGGCTGCTTATGTGCCGCCACAGGAGTACCATCATGGGCCACCAGTTGAGCATGAATGTGGTAGACGAGGCAGGCGTGGGCAGAGAGGAAAGGGTGTCCCACGAGGTCGTGGTGGTCGGCGAGGACGGGGTCCCCAACAAGGGGGTGCTGAGGCACCCATGGACGATATTATAGATGATCAATCGGATGACCACCCTGAGCCACACGATGCTCATCATGACATGCCACCATTCAGCCTTCAGTTGTCGCCAGGGACTTCGCAAGTGACCCTGTCACCTCCATTATTGATCGCGGGCAGGGCCATTATGCGATAGGAGTGGGATCAATATTTTCTTGATCCCCCAGAGCCATCGACGGTTGCTGATTCCCGTCTGACACGAGAGGTGCATAGTGAGCGATGACTGAGTTATGGATCATCACCGAGGGATGCTGAGGATCTAGCATATACTTCATCTACTCCAGTACACCTCGATGTTCCAACAGAGCCTTGCGGCGCTACTCATGTGCAGGTTTGTTTTTATTACTATTATTTCTATTTGTTTTTATCTCATTGATTAGTCAGTAATATCTAAAGCGTTTTTAATTTTTTTTAAAGACATCGGCATCACCCATCACGGAGGTCGCATTGTGCAATACTGAGATGCCGGAAACGGATGATCTTATTCAGGAGCCCGCTGAGACCATGGTATGACCATTAAAAATTTTCCTAACACGTACGTTAGTAATTATTATTTCATATAGTAAAATATCTTATTATTCTGTAGGTTACTGCCAGCCCGACGGCCGCATCTACCGAGTCTGTCAGCCTTACCAACGATCATGCTACATCGCATCCTCCGATAAAGAGGCGACGCGATGAGGATGAGCCTGATAGCGTAGCTGGGCGGGGTGGGATGCGCCTCAGGCCAGCCAATGCTTTAAAGCATACAGGCTGTGGGACACATTGATATTTATTATTATTATTTGTATATATGACATTAAATATTTAATAGCAACATTATTTATGTTTTAAATAATTTGCGCATGTGTTTTTATTTCTCGAGATATTTATTAGTTTAACACTTCAACACAAAACAAAATGACATCTTAACATAAAATTTAAATTCATTACCAATTAAAGATAATACATGACACGTACAACATAAAAATAAAATACTACACTCAACGCATCAATGTGTTTGTTTAGTCACTATCGCCCATTATTCTGTGCTTCAACCACTTAAATTTCTCCTCCAACCTATTTTTTTCTTCTTCTGCCTCTTTTAGTTTCTCCTCCAATGCTGCAAGTTGTTCTTGTAGTTTTACGATCTGGAGTTCGTATTCACCGGTTAGATTCCAAATGTTTAGCAAACATGATTTGTAGTATTCCTGATTAATGGATTCATCATACCATTCATCAAAATCATATTTCTTTCCGTCCTACCAATGAGAGAATAACACAAGACTGTTACTTAACATGTTATATAAAAAGTATTAACAAACATTTCTTCCAAGAATAATAACTTACAACTTGTTTACCCATCCAACGTTTGCGTCCCAAATTGCAATTTGACCAACATGGCTTCAAAATCGCACGTTTGCCACAGTAACACTTTAGTACGTAATTGCATCCAAACATGTCGTAATGCTCAAAAATGGAAAATTAATGGAAAGTTTTTCACTTCGTTTTGTTACGATGCAAATAATAACTAAAATGCGTGAGTTTTTATAGGCAGTTAAAAGTGATTTTAGGTTACATAACGCATATTAGTGAGGCGTTATGTTTCACGTGATAATGATTCTTTCGGGTACAAGTGGGTCTAGCTTTTTCAGGTCATCAGCTTTTTCAGTCCGACAGCTTTTTCAGGTCGACATGACAATACACATAGCGCATATTGGTGAGGCGCTATGTTTTGCATGATAATAATTCTTTCGGGTACAACTTGGTCCAGCATTTCAGGTCATCAGCTTTTTCAGGTCGGCAGCTTTTTCAAGTCGACATGACAATACACATAGCGCATATTGGTGAGGCGCTATGTTTCGTGTGATAATGAATCATTCGGGTACAAGTGGTCCAGCATTTCATGTCAACGGCTTTTTCAGGCCGAAAGTTTTTTCAGGTCGACATGACAATACACATAGCGCATATTGGTGAGGCACTATGTTTCGCATTCTTACAGGTCGATATGCAACTTAGTTCTTCTTAAGTTGAACCAAGAGATCAATATGCAAATACCAGTTGAAGAACAAAAACATCATCCAATTCAGAAATGCCACTAACACTTAATAATTAGTTTATGAAGAGGCAAAAAGGTGAAGGTAGTTCAAAAGATCCAAATGAAACACGTCATAACACAATCGATCCCTACCTTGTAAAAATATGCTAGGTTGTTATACTGATTTGGTTAATGACAAGTGGTATGGTGTTCTGCGTCCCTTGGAAAATAAGCCTATCAATATACACACTGATCTCAAAGTTGCAGGACACATTATTGAGGGTGAAGCGCATTCTACAAAGCCTGAGGGTATGCGAATTTGGGGTGAACGACATTTGATGAAGGAGATTCTAGAGATGGAAAAGGCACTTGTTGTTCATCATGCAATGGATGATCTTAACTACCTGGAAGTAACGGAGGATTAGTATTGGGATTTATTAGAAAATGAAAAATTGCATAGAGACAAAGATTATCCTATTTTTCCAACAGTTGTCGAGTGGGAGGGACTACCTAAGTTTCTACCACAGACATTGGACGTAGGAGTCCCATATTGTTGTAGAAATCAAGCAAGTGGTCTTCTTAATGATAGCGATAAAATGCGAGAAATGTGTGTCAACTGGGGTCTAGATTACGATGCCCTCGGTCCCGAAGGGTACGTACACGATGTTGACGGAGAAGATGAAGACGGCGACAATGAAATAGTGCCAGACAGCGACGATAATGGGGAATGACAATTATTTTTTATTCCTTGGGGTGTATGTTAAATTATTGTATTAAATCTTTAATTCAAAATATCAATTAGATTTAACCCCATTGGAAACAGAATTTTATTTCATACATCTTGCACCCTGAACATTTACATAAATTTAGTACAACAAAATTCTCCAATAAAACACAATGTTTATCCTTGATAATTGGGCACACTGGATGAACTGCCACCTGGAGCTGAAATACCACCGCTTCCCAAACCAGATGAAGGACATTTATGGCGATCGTGTCCAGTTTTGGAACATATGCCACATTTACGCGCATAAACGGTATCACCAACATCCATTTGGTTCCGTATACACGAAATGTTTTGCACTTGCCGTTGACGCACATAATCCTTGTTACACACCATTTTAAATGATTCTGGCCGGCCAATAATGCTCAGCACCCACTGGCTGTAACTGCCCACTATAGGTGTTTAAGTATGCAGCAACACTATATTATTTATCAACGTACCTCGTTGCCGCGAAACCTGTATGTTGAAAGCACTTCATGGCATGTGAGCATGGCAAGTGATAGATTGACCATTTTCCACAAGAGCATAATCTTCTGGCTTTATTGACGGTGTGTTTATTATTCCCACGGTTGTGATGCAGACCAGTGTGAACTTCAAAAATATTTCGCTCGCTGCAATACTGCAAAAATGAATGTCATTGTGCTTATTTCCTATATTTCTCAAATCGTTTCATTGATTATGGCATAAATGCAACACCCAATTCCATCAATGACGATGCACCTCTAGATCTTTCAACAAACCTCTACACCATCTGCTTGAATGACATCCGCACCATGGTAGTGACTGGCAATCCACGTGTAGACTTCAATAACCCATTGAAAGACTCTGACACATTTATAGTCAGAATTCTCCATCTTCTACCACCATCTGCATGTAAAGTCCACTTGTCAAGATCATGTCGCATCAACCAACGATAGGCTTCTGGGTCTTCCTGCCTAATCAATTCCATTCGCCTCCTGAATTTACACTCTTGGTGATCTGTTGCGGTCATCCACATTAAATCATGCAAGTCCTTATTCGGATAAGCCCTCTGGAAATTGGCCTTCAAGTGCCTAACACATTAACAGTGGTAGGCATATGGTTTCTGCCATGCACGCAAATTCTATATAGAACTTAAAATACCGACATGCCGATCAGATATTAGACAAATACCTTAACGTTGTTTGATAACATGCTCCTTCAAGTGGTTCAAAACCAATTTCCACGTCTCTTGGCTTTCATTGGCACAAATAGCAAATGCTAGGTGGAATATAATTCCATTAGCATCTACAGCAACGGCGATCAACAACTTAATATCATACTTTCCATAGACATGAGTGTCGTCTATGGATATTACCGGCCGACAATGCAGAAAACCATCAATGGCTGGTTTAAATGCCCAGAACACATATCTAAATATGTATTCTGGTATTTCCGGACTCCATTCAAGCTTCCATTCAACAACCGTTCTGGGATTAAAGTGTTGCAATGTAGCCATGTACCTGGGTAAAGAGGCAAATGAATTATCCCAGTTACCATAAACAATTTCAAACGCACGTTTATGCCCAAAAAATGCCGTTATTTTGGTAATGGTACATCCATATACCTGGTGGATAGATGGTATACACTTTTTGATCTTGTACCTTATGGACGCTTCAATATGTGAAATCAAGACAAGAGAAATTAAGTCAACATTCAAATTAAAACGATTCCCACTGAATGTATCCATTTCACAATTGTGGGTTCCAATGTATTTCCCTACAATCCACATATTTATTTTCAACTTTCTCGCACGCAGCATCCAATTACAACCTTGAAACCATCTACGACAAATAACCTTGTTGTAACGACCCGATCGGTCATTTTGAGTATTATAATCCCACTTCCCTATTTACTGCTCAAATTATACTTTACAGTTGTTGTGTGAATTGCCGGGGTAATTGGTTCGGGTCCGGTAAGGTTTTGGAATGAATTGGAATACTTAGTTCCAAGGTTTAAAGCTTAAGTTAAAATAGTGATCGGATGTCGGTTTATGTCTAAACGACCCCGGAATAGAGTTTTGATGATTCTAATAGCTCTGTATGGTGATTTTGGACTTAGGAGCGTGTCCAAAAAATTATTTGGAGTTCCGTAGTGGAATTAGGCTTAAAATGCCGAAAGTTAAATTTTTAAAAGTTTGACCGGGGGTTGACTTTTTGATATCGGGGCCTGAATCCGATTCTGAAAATTAAAATAGGTCCGTAATGTGAAATATGACTTGTGTGCAAAATTTGATGTCATTCCGGATTGATTTGATGTGTTTCGGCACAAGATATAGAATTTAAAAGTTCAAAATTTATAGATTTTGATTTGAGATTTGATTCGATGTTTTGATATTATTTGATGTGATTTGAGGCCTCGGGTAGGTCCGTGTTATGTTATGGAACGTGTTGGTATATTTGGTTGAGGTCCCGAGGGGCTTGGATGTATTTTTGGATCATTGGTTGAGAGATTAATAAACTTAAGAAATTTGGGAGTTTGTACATGGTCAATATCGGGTCAAGACGACTTCTTATCAGTGTTTTGAATGCGCGAGCAGGTCCATAGCGTATTTTATAATTGAAATTCATATATGGTTTGTGTCCGAGAGGTTCCGGATGAGTTTCGGGGTGAGTTTTGAGCGAGTCCGGGCATTTCGGCACTCTAATATTGTTCTGGCACTTTTGGGGGTGCGGACTGCACATTTTTGGGTGGTGAGGCGAAGGAGGGGCGCGGACCGCACATAAGAGTGCGGACCGCAGCAGAATTTCGTGGCCGCGCTTGGAATTTCGCGGACCGCAAAATTCTGTCCGCCACCGCGCTCCAGGGAGTTTTGCAGATTCGCCGGTCCGATTTCGGAAGCCTATAAATTTTGATCTACAAGGAATTTTGAGATGATTAAAAAAAGAAAATTGTAGCCCTTCGTGTCTAGTTTCTAAAAAGATAAAGAAATCATCATTTGTATATCTGTAGAGAAATCTGTAGCAAAAATACTAAAGCCTGGCAGTGCAACCACCAAGAATTTCGCGGACCGCACCAGTTTTTCGCTACCACAAGACCTGTGAGGCGCGGCTGCGCTCAAAATATTTTGGACCGCGAAGTGGGAGATACGAGGTGCACTATATAAATGGGGTTTAGGGTATTATTTCACATCTTTGGACCTAGGGAGCTCGGTTTGTGGCGATTTTTTGTGAGTTTTTTAAGAAATTCATCGGGGTAAGTGATTCTAACTCGAATTTGGTTAATATGCATGAATATATCAATAATTTCATCATCTGATTAGTACTTTGAGGTGTAAATGTGGGGGAAATTGTAGAAACTTCATAAAATGAATTTTCGAGATTTGAACATCGATTCGGAGTCGGATTTGAGTGAAATTAGTATGGTTGAACTTGTAATTGGATGGGTTATCGGATTTTGTGAGTTTCGTCGGATTTCGATACATGAGCCCCACAATTGAGTTTTGGGGCATAAATTTCAAATTTTATGGAAAATATTAGTATTTTGATATGGAATTAATTTCTATAAATTGTGTGGACTGAATTAAATTAATTGTGGTAGATTCGAGCCGTTCGGGAGTTGATACGCGCATAATGGGATTATTGGAGCATTGTTTAGCTTGCTCGACATTGGATTTGGCACGTTCAAGGTAAGTAACTCTTCTAATCTTGGAGCTGAGGGTATGAACCCTGAATATATGTATTTCGTGAATTGTTGGGAAGTGATGCACATACTAGGTAACGGGCGTGTGGGCATGTACTATAGAAATTATGATATAATTATTTCTGTGAAATTTTGTAGTTAAATAATCTTGGCATTTTCCATGCGGTTTTATGTGTTAAAGAAATCGAGCTAAAAAGCATATTAAAAATCTTGTTAAGGTTATGTGCCAGTATTTTAGGACCTACAGAGGTCATATTGCTGTGAATTATTTGTTTTAAATAGAAAATTCATACTCAGTCATATTTATTTCATTGCATATCATATCTCAGTCTCTGTTGTAATTTATTGATACATTATATCATCATTTTCGGGTTGTTTTCATGATATTGTGAGCCCATGAGAGAGAGAGACTGGAGAGATTGATGAATGAGTGCGGCCGAGGGCTTGATTGATTCTGATATTGATACTATGGCACGTGAGTTGTCCGTGCGGTTATTAGCGCTTGGGCTGAAGGAGCCCCTCCGGAGTCTGTACACACCCCCAGTGAGCGTGGTTGATATTATTGAGGGATGGATCTTCCCTGGACATGGATCTTGTCCAAAATATATATATCTGGAGATGGATCTTCTCCACGGGCTGGATTGGCTCTACTCGGTACTGAGTGACTGATGATCAGTTTATGTGTATATTCCGGGATGGAGCTTACCTGGGCCGGATTAGCCATATACAGTACCGAGTAATTGGGCATGATGAGTGGAATGTGTGAGAAAGGGAGATTGAGTACTCTGAGAGTGTAAGTACATGAGTTCATCTATGAATGAGTTCAAACTTATTCATAGTTTTGGCAACTTCGGTAAACGATTTGGGTTTTCATTGATTTACTTGAAAGGCAAAACTATTTTCAAAAATCATGTTTTGTTGAGCATTTAATTGTTGAGTTACTTCTGATATTATTTGCTTTATTTTGTTTTGGACTAGTGGTTTTGGACTCGACCTTGGTAGAATCTCGTCACTACTTTCAACCTAAGGCTATGTGTTTTACTTACTCCGTACATGGAGTCGGTTGTACTGATACTATACTTTTGCACAATGCATGCAGATGTTGGTTGTTATTGTTGCTGTGCTCGATGGTTGCGGGATTTGAAGATGTACCTGCATTCCTGTTGTAGCTGCCTCTTGTTCATGGTAGCCTTAGATTTATAAAAGCTTTGTTTATGTACTATTCAAACAGACTAAGTATTATTTCATTTCCGTTTTGTATACTCGATTTTTAGAATCTCATGATTTGTACTACCAGTTCTTGGGAATTGTATAAGATTAAGACCTTTATTTACTTAAATTGCTTAAATAATTATTATTGGAATGGGATAGTTGGTAATTGGCTTACCTAACGGGTTGGGTTAGGTGCCATCACGATTAGTTGGATTTTGGGTCGTGACAAGGTGGTATCAGAGCTCTAGGTTCATAGGTTCTACAAGTCATGAGCAAGTGTCTAGTAGAGTTTTGCAGATCGGTATGATGACGTCCATACCTATCTTCAAGAGGCTACATAGAATTTAAGATATATACTTCCCATCTTTCTTTATTTATCGTGCGAAATTGATTCAGCTTGAGACATAACTCTTTGAATTCCTTCCACGTATTTGTATGCGCACATGAGCGCTCGATATCAGCTATGCATCACCGGCTTGTGATTCTATGAACGAGGTTCGAGATGTGTATTATGTGTTTTGGTGATGGGCCAGTCTGGAGGATTTGAGGCCAGGTTTAGACCGCAGCTTAAGTTCGGTAGCTTCAGTTGTAACTTGTACAATTGGACTCATATGTCCGGTAATGACCCTACAGTGGAATTTGTGGCTCGATGAGCGGTGGAATGTCTTTGTGATGAGTATGATGTAACTGCGAGTCATGTTAAGACGATTTGAATATGACGAGAAGTGTTTCCTTGAAAAGTAAAGGAAGGCCATTGAGTGCTTGATTTTTGTTTTGATATGACGTACGGTCTCGAGTGTGAATGTTTTGAAGGATCTTTCACGTTGTTAAGTTTTTGGAAAAACTAAATTCTCATGTCTTGTTAATAAGTTTGGACTTGGAAAGACTAAGTGATTTCGTAGTAATTGTGACTGCGAAAAGGGGTATAACAAGATACCAATTTGAGGCTAAGCAGGTGGGTTATCCCCTGCGGAGTAATCTACGTAGGTATGTTCCTTATATGTGAGTGGAGAGTTTCTTTTCCGCCAGCAGGGCCTATGCGTGGAGATTTGAATTTGAATCTGGCTGAGAAAGTTGATTTGAGTGTTAAGAGAATGATTACGATCTTAGCGGATGATTGAGGTATTTTTATGGTTGGCGTTGTATGAGCTTGAGAAGGATTTTTGCTTTACGGACTACATTATTATGACAGTAACAGAGTATGGGTATTGTGAATTATGGAGTGTTTTAATCTATGGCTTTGAGCCAAGTGGGGGGGTCTGCTATCGACAATTTGATTTCATGGTTATGTGTTAAATTTTAATTTTTGGTCTGAGGCATACTTATGGGTTAGTTATGACTTGCAGAGGTGGAGTTTGAGAATGACTTCAGTAAGGAAATTTCTATATACGGGTTATGGCACTTTAGGAGTATAGGAAAATCGTGGGATGAGTGAGTTATTATTAGTGAATGATATAGTGCGCACGGAGTATGAATTTAATAGGTAGTGTTAAAGTGGAGTTACTTCTTCGAGTGTCATTGTACTAATGGGGCACGAGTCTTTTGGCCCTTTTGGACGGTGTAATTTGGATTTAAATAAAGTGGGTGACTCTCAAGAAAGTTCCAATAGGTTCGAGGTTTATATATAGCAATTGAGAATTTCACCGGACTTGTGTATGGATTCTACATTTTTGTATAAGAAAGGTAAGAAGAACAATTTCAAATTCACATGAGGTATTCTGAGAGTGAGTGTTACAGTTGTGGTATTTTTGAAGGTACTTAAGAAGAATACAGTTGCTTATGGGTCGTAAGGCATTGTGGTTCTATGCTAGGTTTGTGGGGTGAGCTGTGGCTAAAGATTGTGGCATTTTAGCAAGGAGAAGTAGCAATCCGAAGATAAATTCGGAAGAAACTCGAAGAAAATAAGATGACTGGGTAGTAGGTTGGATCAGTATGGTAATGGATATGATCGGTTCTTTGGGTGCTTATGATGTTGGGGTTTTCTACAGGTGCTTTGTGGCAATACACCTGGGTTTGGCGACCTACATGACCAGAGTTGATTTGGGGGTCCATTGGTAGGCCCAATTAAGATGTGTCATTCTGTTGATGTTGAACTTATTCGTGTTCTGAAATGATCTGTGAGCTACTCATTTATGCTATGAGGAGTTGTGATTCATTGGTTATGTGCATGATGGTGCGGTTTTATTTAAGCTTTATAGCAGAATTTGAGCGCATTTGGGTATTGCATGATCGACCGCATAATGGTTATGTTCTTTCAGGTTTTGTGTGGCATTTTTGTCATTTTCCTCTCCGTCATTATTGATTTTTGAGCAGGGTGACTCGAGGTATATGTTATGGACTAGCGCTTGGATGGGGTCACGCATTGCAGTGGAATTATGTTAAGGTATGAACCTTGTGTTAGAATCGGGTGATGGTTCTATGGTGTATGATGAATTTTCAGTGTTTCTTTGTGGCGGTACTTGTTAATCTGGTGGGGCAGTTCTCTCATTTGAGTCATTTTTCATGACTGGGTACATTTGAATTGTAGCTTATTGGTGCTCGGATTGCACGGGTTGTGGCTCTAAGTTATATTGGAGTGGTATGTCTTTGGAACAGTTATGTTTAGTAATATAAGGTCATTGGACCTGGAATGGGTACTATCAGGTTTAAGTTCGGTATATTCGGCAGCATATTATTGAAAGTCGGCTCAGAAAGTGATTACGGTTCTGGTTGGGGCGAGAGAGCTCCGTGACTTGGTAATGTGGTGAGTGGTCATGAAATTTCGCATGTTTCTTTTATTATCAACAATGTGCGAAGGTTTTGGGATAAGGTTTGGTTTGATATGGGTTTAATACTAGTAGGTGGTTGGTTTTGGAGTAGTCACTGCGATCACGAATAGTGTTACGAGCATGCGAGTTGTGTAATATGTTAGGTGATTATGCCTGTGGTTATGGTGATGGTTATGGATTGATACAGCTTTTTCAAACTCATACATTGTGTAATGTAAGATTCGTGTCTTGAAAGAAATTCTAAAGGTTGGAAATTAAATTCCAAGGTTTATGGGCTAAAGTTAAATCAATGATTTCAGTGGTATTGTGTTGTCAAGCCTATATGGATTAGGGTGACGGAGGTTCATCCCCGGGTATGTGTGTGGTAAGATGGAACAGTGATTTGATGGCTTGGAAACAACTCTTGGCACGTTCGAGGACGAACGTATGTTTAAGTGGGGGAGAATATAACAACCCGGCTGGTCGTTTTGAGTATTACAACCCCGCTTCCCCATTTACTGTTCAAATTATACTTTACAGTTGTTGTGTGAATTGCCGGGGTAATTGGTTTTGGTCCGGTGAGGTTTTGGAATGAATTGGAACACTTAGTTCCAAGGTTTAAAGCCTAAGTTAAAATAGTGACCGGATGTCGGTTTATGTGAAAACGACCCCGGAATGGAGTTTTGATGATTTCAATAGCTCCGTATGGTAATTTTGGACTTAGGAGCGTGTCCGGAAAATTATTTGGAATTCCGTAGTGGAATTAGGCTTGAAATGCTGAAAGTTGAATTTTTGAAAGTTTGACCGGGAGGGTTCACTTTTTGATATCGGGGCCGGAATCTGATTCTGGAAATTAAAATAGGTTCGTAATGTGCAATGTGACTTGTGTGCAAACTTTGAAGTCATTCTGTATTGATTTGATGTGTTTCGGCACAAGATATAGAATTTGAAAGTTCAAAGTTTATAGATTTTGATTTGAGATGCGATTCGACATTTTGATGTTATTTGATGTGATTTGAGGCCTCGAGTAGGTCAGTGTTATGTTATGGAACATGTTGGTATATTTGGTTGAGGTCCCGAGGGGATTGGGTGTATTTTTGGATCATTGGTTGAGAGATTAATAAAGTTAAGAAATTTTGAAGTTTGGCCATGGTCAATATCGGGTCAAGAAGATCTCTTTTCAGTGTTTTGAGTGCGCGTGCAGGTCCGTAGCGTATTTTATGATTGAAATTCATATATGGTTTGTGTCCCGGAGGTTCCAAATGAGTTTCGGGGTGAGTTTTGAGCGAGTCCGGGCATTTCGGCACTCTAATATTATTCTGGCACTTTTGGGGGTGCGGACCGCACATTTTTTGGGTGGTGAGGCGAAGGAGGGACGCGGACCGCACATAAAAGTGTGGACCGCAGCAAAATTTTTGCGGCCGTGCTTGGAATTTCGCAGACCGCACAATTCTGTCTGTGGCCGCGCTCCAGGGAGTTCTGCAGATTCGTCGGTCCGACTTCGGAAGCCTATATCTTTTGATCTACAAAGAATTTTCTGATGATTCAAAAATAAAGGTTGTAGCCCTTCGTGTCTAGTTTCAAGAAAGGTAAAGAAGTCATCATTTATATATCTGTAAAGAAAGTTATGGCCAAACTACTAAAGCCTGGCAGTGCAGCCACCAAGAATTTCGCGGACCGCACCAGTTTTTCGCGACCATAAGACCAGTGAGGCGCGGCCGCGCTCAAAATTTTGCGGACCGCGAAGTGGGATATAAGAGGTGCACTATATAAACGGGGTTTAGGGTATTATTTCACATTTTTTGACCTAGGGAGCTCGGTTTGTGGTGATTTTTCGTGGGTTTTTCAAGAAATTCATCGGGGTAAGTGATTCTAACTTGAATTTGGTTAATATACATGAATATATCAATGATTTCATCATATGATTAGTACTTTGAGGTGGAAATTTTGGGGAAATTGTAGAAACTTCATAAAATGAATTTTCGAGATTTGAACACCGATTCGGAGTCGTAATTGGATGGGTTGTCGGATTTTATGAGTTTCATCGGATTTCGAGACGTGGGCCCCACGATTGTGTTTTAGTGCGTAAATTTTGGATTTTATGGAAAATATTAGTATTTTGATATGAAATTAATTCCTATAAATTGTGTGGACTGAATCAAATTAATTGTGGTAGATTCGAGCCACTCGGGAGTTGATACGCGCATAATGGGATTTCTGGAGCATTGTTTAGCCTGCTCGACATTGGATTCGGCTCGTTCGAGGTAAGTAACTCTTCTAATCTTGGAGCTGAGGGTATGAATCCTAAATATATGTATTTTCTGAATTGTTAGGAGGTGACGCACATGCTAGATGACGGGCGTGTGGGCGTGCACTACAGAAATTCTGATATAATTGTTTCTGTGGAATTTTGTAGTTAAATAATCTTGAAATTTTCTATGCTGTTTTATGTGTTAAAGAAATTGAGCTGAAAAGCATATTAAAAATCATATTAAGGTTATATGCCAGTATTTTGGGACCCACAGAGGTCATATTACTGTGAATTATTTGTTTTAAATTAAAAATTCATACTAGTCATATTCATTTCATTGCATATCATATCTCAGTCTCTGTTGTAATTTATTGATATATTATATCATCATTTTCGGGTTGTTTTCATGACATTGTGAGCCCATGAGAGAGAGAGACTGGAGAGATTGATGAATGAGTGAGGCCGAGGGCTTGATTTATTCTGATATTGATACTATGGCACGTGAGTTGTCCGTGCGGTTATTAGCGCTTGGGCTGAAGGAGCCCCTCCGGAGTCTGTACACACCCCCAGTGAGCGTGGTTGATATTATTGAGGGATGGATCTTCCCTGGACATGGATCTTGTCCGAAATATATATATATGGAGATGGATCTTTTCCACGGGCTGGATTGGCTCTACTCGGTACTGAGTGACTGATGATCAGTTTATGTGTATATTCCGGGATGGAGCTTACCTGGGCCGGATTAGCCATATACAGTACTGAGTGATTGGGCATGATGAGTGGAATGTGTGAGAAAGAAAGATTGAGTACTCTGAGAGTGTGAGTACATGAATTCATCTCTAAGGTATATTGCATTGACATGCACACGTGACATACAGGCATAGAGATGTATTTTTCTCATGTTGTACGTTATCACATTAATCATGATTTCTCACATATGTTGACATATGGGCATAGTGATGTATTTGTTTTTCACTGGTTATTTGGAAAGAAAATGAAACATCTTATTTATTATTGAAAGGATTTTGGGAAAATTATTGTTTTTAAAACTTATTCATAGTTTTGGCAACTTCGGTAAATGATTTGGGTTTTCATTTATGTACTTAAAAGGCAGAACTATTTTCAAAAAGCATGTTTTGTTGAGCATTTGATCGTTGAGTTACTTTTGGTATTATTTGCTTTATGTTATTTTGAACTAGTGGTTTTGGACTCGACCTTGGTAGAAGTTAGTCACGACTTTCAACCTAAGGCTAGGTTTTGTTACTTACTCAGTACATGGGGTCGGTTGTACTGATACTACACTTCTGCACATTGCATGCAGATGTTGGCTGTTGTTGTTGCTTTGCTCGATGGTTGCGGGATTTGAAGATGTACCTGCATTCCTGTAGTAGCTGCCTCTTGTTCATGGTAGCCTTAGATTTATAAAAGCTCTGTTTATGTACTATTCAAACAAACTATATATTATTTCATTTCCATTTTGTATACTCTATTCTTAGAAGCTCATGATTTGTACTACCAGTTCTTGGGGATTGTATAAGATTAAGACCTTTATTTACTTTAATTGCTTTAATAATTATTATTGGAATGAGATAGTTGGTAATTGACTTACCTAACGGGTTAGGTTATCTCGACTAGTGGAATTTTGGGTCGTGACACTTGCATACTTCCGGAGATGACTCATGAACCAAGATCTCACGACACCCTTTTAAGATGTTCATTCGCATCGCCCTGGTTAGGCGCGCTTTATCAGCAAAAAGCATGCCCTTTGACAGCATCGTTGCTCTAGATTCATCCCACATTGTTGTCCGAATTTTGTCAAGATCCCTTGTGAGGGCATCAACATCCAGCATACTTGGCAACTGATCAAGGTAGGGAACATCCCTTGTATGAAAAGGTACATGGGACTCATACACTCTTAGTCTAACGGGAGGTGGAGCGTGCTCCCTCGTCAAATCAGATTCATCATTCTCGTCCTCATCACTGTCACCCTCATCAGGGAATGGTGTGTCATCTCCAGACTCGTCAGCACTGTTGTCATAATCTCTATCATCTTACTAACTCTGCGCATCTGCCAGATCCCGATTAAAGATGTCGTCTTCGGGCAATTGAGTAAGAACATGACCTTCAAGTTGCTCGTTTTCACTGCACAACTAATAAAATAATGAGTTTCTCAAATTCATCCAAACTTTACATATAAACTTTATCACTTCACTTACAAAGCATAATTTGTTCATATCCCATGATGCACATTATCCTGTTGGTGATGACTCCCGGATGGACCACCATGATACATCACACCAAAACTAGGCATATTCTAACTGTTTGTTGGTTCATAACTTGTAAAATTTATATCTGGTTGGTACCCCCTGTGGAATATATGAGTGTTAATACAAATTCAATATATAAAAATAAACATCGTAACCCAAAGGAAAATTGTAGTTTACCATTCGGCTTGTGGATTATGTAAACTTGGGGATAAATTATGTCCTCACTCCTCATTCGCCCGTGGAGATAAGTTTAGATCAGGTCAAACTCTTTCACCCGGAACCTGTTCGGCTAAAACTTCTCTAAAATAATCACCCGATGATTTAGGATATCTCTACTTTGTGGAACCTCATTATTGCGAACATCTTCAGCCTTGACGTACATTTTCAACATTTTTATCACAAGAAGTTCCCGGTGTTCATTCGCAGTACTCAAAAAATCTATCAGAGTTTCATCATTTTCGATGTTAAATTCGGTATAACAAGCAACCCCTTGCGGAGTAATAGAATACGGATATCTTCCGGTTACTTTAATATTCATCGAACATTTGCTCACACTAATATTTTTTCATGGTAGCCTTAGATTTATAAAAGCTTTGTTTATGTACTATTCAAACAGACTATGTATTATTTCATTTCCGTTTTGTATACTCTATTCTTAGAAGCTCATGATTTGTACTACCAGTTCTTGGAGATTGTATAAGATTAAGACCTTTATTTACTTAAATTGCTTTAATAATTATTATTGGAATGGGATAGTTGGTAATTGGCTTACCTAACGGGTTGGGTTAGGTGCCATCACGACTAGTTGGATTTTGGGTCGTGACAAGGTGGTATCAGAGCTCTAGGTTCATAGGTTCTACAAGTCATGAGCAAGTGTCTAGTAGAGTCTTGCAGATCGGTATGATGACGTCCATACTTATCTTCGAGAGGCTACAGGGCATTTAAGATATATACTTCCCATCTTTCTTTCTTTATCGTGCGAAATTGATTTAGCTTGAGACATAACTTTTTGAATTCCTTCCACGTATTCGTATGCGCACATGAGCACTTGGTATCAGCTATGCATCACCGGCTTGTGATTCTATGAACGAGGTTTGAGATGTGTTTTATGTGTTTTGGTGATGGGCCAGTCTGGAGGATTTGAGTCCAGGTTTAGACCGCAGCTTAAGTTCGGTAGCTTCAGTTGTAACTTGTACAATTGGACTCATATGTCCGGTAATGACCCTACAGTGGAATTTGTGGCTCGATGAGCGGTGGAATATCTTTGTGATGAGTATGATGTAACTGCGGGGCATGTTAAGACGATTTGAATATGACGAGAAGTATTTCCTTGAAATGTAAAGGAAGGCCATTTAGTGCTTGATTTTCGTTTTGATGTGACGTACGGTCTCGAGTGTGAATGTTTTGAAGTATCTTTAACGTTGTTAAGTTTTTGGACAAACTAAATTCTCATGTCTTGTTAATAAGTTTGGACTTGGAAAGACTAAATGATTTCGTAGTAATTGTGACTGCGAAAAGGGGTATAACAAGATACCAATTTGAGGCTAAGCAAGTGGGTTATCCCCTGCGGAGTAATCTATATAGGTATGTTCCTTATATGTGAGTGGAGAGTTTCTTTTCCGCTAGCAGGGCGTATGCGTGGAGATTTGAATTTGAATCTGGCTGAGAAAGTTGACTTGAGTGTCAAGAGAATGATTGCGAGCTTAGCGGATGATTGAGGTATTTTTATGATTGTCGTTGTATGAGCTTGAGAAGAATTTTTGTTGTACGGACTACGTTATTATGACAGTAACAGAGTATGGGTATTGTGAATTATGGAGTGTTTTAATCTATGGCTTTGAGCCAAGTGGGGGGGTCTGCTATCGACAATTTGATTTCATGGTTATGTGTTAAATTTTAATTTTTGGTCTGAGGCATACTTGTGGGTTAGTTATGACTTGCAGAGGTGGAGTTCGAGAATGACTTCAGTAAGAAAATTTCTATATACAGGTTATGGCACTTTAGGAGTATAGGAAAATCGTGGGATGAGTGAGTAGTTATTAGTGAATGATGTAGTGCGCACGGAGTATGAATTTAATAGGTAGTGTTAAAGTGGAGTTACTTCTTCGATTGTTGTTGTGCTAATGGGGCACGTGTCTTTTGGCCCTTTTGGGCGGTGTAATTTGTATTTGAACAAAGTGGGTGACTCTCAAAAAAATTCTAATAGGTTCGAGGTTTATATATAGCAATTGAGAATTTCACCGGACTTGTGTATGGATTCTACATTTTTGTATAAGAAAGGTAAGAAGAACAATTTCAAATTCACATGAGGTATTCTTAGAGTGAGTGTTATAGTTGTGGTATTTTTGAAAGTACTTAAGAAGAATATAGTTGCTTATGGGTCGTAGGGCGTTATGGTTCCATTCTAAGTTTGTGGGGTGAGCTGTGGCTAAAGATCGTGGCATTTTAGCAAGGAGAAGTAGCAATCCGAAGATAAATTCGGAAGAAACTCGAAGAAAATAAGACGACTGGGTAGTAGGTTGGATCAGTATGGTAATGGATATGATCGATTCTTTGGGTGCTTATGATGTTGGGGTTTTCTACAGGTGCTTTGTGGCAATACACCTGGGTTTGGCGACCTACATGACCAGAGTTGATTTGGGGGTCCATTGATAGGCCCAATTAAGATGTGTCATTCTGTTGATGTTGAACTTATTCGTGTTCTGAAATAATCTGTGAGCTACTCATTTATGCTATGAGGAGTTGTGATTCATTGGTTATGTGCACAGATGGTGCGGTTCTATTTAAGCTTTATAGCGGAATTTGAGCGTATTTGGGTATTGCATGATCGACCGCGTAATGGTTATGTTCTTTCAAGTTTTATTTGGCATTTTTGTCATTTGCCTCTCCGTCATTATTGATTTTTGAGCAGGGTGACTCGAGGTATATGTTATGGACTAGTGTTTGGATGGGGTCACGCATTGCAGCGAAGTTATATTAAGGTATGAACCTTGTGTTAGAATCGGGTGATAGTTCTATGGTGTATGATGAATTTTCAGCATTTCGTTGTGGCAGTACTTGTTAATCTGGCGGGGCAGTTCTCTCATTTGAGTCATTTTTCATGACTGGGTACATTTGAATTGTTGTTTATTGGTGCACGGATTGCACGGGTTGTGGCTCTGAGTTATATTGGTATGGTATGTCTGTGGAACAGTTATGTTTAGTAATATAAGGTCAGTGGACCTGGAATGGGTACTATCAGGTTTAATTTTGGTATATTCGGGAGTATAATATTAAAAGTCGACTCAGAAAGTGATTACGATTCTAGTTGGGGCGAGAGAGCTCCGTGACTTGTTGATCTGGTGAGTGGTCATAAAATTTTGCGTGTTTCTTTTATTATCAACAGTGTGTGCATAATGGAATTTCTGAAGCATTGTTTAGCTTGCTCGACATTGGATTCGGCTCGTTCGTGGTAAGTAACTCTTCTAATCTTGGAGTTCAGTGTATGAACCCTGAATATATGTATTTTGTGAATTTTGGGAGGTGACGCACATTCTAGGTGACAGGCGTGTGGGCGTGCACTATAGAAATTGTGATATAATTGTTTTTGTGGAATTTTATAGTTAAATAATCTTGGCATTTTCCATGCGGTTTTATGTGTTAAAGAAATTGAGCTGAAAAGTATACTAAAAATCATGTTAAGTTTAGGTGCCAGTATTTTGGGACCCACAGAGGTCATATTGTTATGAATTATTTGTTTTAAATTGAAAATTCATACTTAGTCATATTTATTTCACATGCATATCATATCTCAGTCTCTGTTGTTATTTATTGATGCATCATATCACTGTTTTCGGGCTGGTATCATGACATTGTGAGCCCGAGAGACTGGAGAGATTGATGACTGAGTGAGGCCGAGGGCCTGATTGATTCTGATATTGATACTATGGCACGTGAGTTGTCCGTGCGGATTATAACGCTTGGGCTGAAGGAACCTCTCCGGAGTCTGTACACATCCCAGTGAGTGCGGTTGATATTATTGAGGGATGGATCTTCCCTGGACATGGATCTTGTCCGAAGTATATATATCTGGAGATGGATCTTCTCCACGGGCTGGATTGGCTCTACTCGGTACTGAGTGACTGATGATCAGTTGATGTGTATATTCTGGGATGGATCTTCCCTGGGCCGGATTGGCCATATACAGTACCGAGTGATTGAGCATGATGAGTGGAACGTGTGAGAAAGTGAGATTGAGTACTCTGAGAGTGTGAGTACATGAGTTCATCTCTGAGATACATTGCATTGACATGCACACGTGACATACATGCATAGAGATATATTTTTCTCATGTTGTACGGTATCACATCATTCATGATTTCTCACACATGTTGACATATGGGTATAGTGATGCATTTGTTTTTCACTGGTTATTTGGAAAGAAAATGAAATATCTTATTTATTATTGAAAGGATTTTGGGAAAATTATTGTTTTTCAAACTTATTCATAGTTTTGGCAACTTCGATAAACGATTTGGGTTTTCATTGATGTACTTGAAAGGCAGAACTATTTTTAGAAATCATGTTTTGTGTAGCATTTGATCGTTGAGTTACTTCTGGTATTATTTGCTTTATGTTATTTTGGACTAGTGATTTTGGACCCGACCTTGGTAGAAGCTAGTCACTACTTCCAATTTAAGGCTAGGTTTGTTACTTACTCAGTACATGGGGTCAGTTGTACTGATACTACACTTCTGCACATTGCGTGCAGATGTTGGCTGTTGTTGTTATTGTGCTCGATGGTTGCGGGTTTGAAGATGTACATGTGTTCCAGTTGTAGCTGTCTCTTGTTCATGGTAGCCTTAGATTTATAAAAGCTCTGTTTATGTACTATTCAAACAGACTATGTATTATTTCATTTCCGTTTTGTATACTCTATTCTTAGAAGCTCATGATTTGTACTACTAGTTCTTGGGGATTGAATAAGATTAAGAACTTTATTTACTTAAATTGCTTTAATAATTATTATTGAAATGAGATAGCTGGTAATTGGCTTACCTAACGGGTTGGGTTAGGTACCATCACGACTAGTTAGATTTTGGGTCGTGACACTTGTATACTTCCGGAGATGACTCATGAACCACGATCTCATGACACTCTTTTATGTTATACATTCGCACCGCCCTGCTTAGGCGCGCTTTATCAGCAAAAAACATGCCCTTTGGTGATGACTCACGGTTGCTCTAGATTCATCCCACATTGTTGTCCGAATTTTGTCAAGATCCCTTGTGAGGGCATCAACATCCGGCATACTTGTAAACTGATCAAGGTAGGGAACATCCCTTGAATGAAACGGCACATGGGACTTGTACACTCATGGTCTAACGGGAGGTGGAGCGTGCTCCCTCGTCAAATCAGGTTCATCATTTTCGTCCTCATCACTGTCACCCTCATCAGGAAATGGTGTGTCATCTCCAGACTCGTCAGCACTATTGTCATAATCACTATCATCTTCCTAACTCTGCGCATCTTCCAGATCCCGATTAAATATGTCGTCTTTGGGCAATTGAGTAAGGACATGACCTTCAAGTTGCTCGTTTTCACTGCACAACCAATAAAATAATGAGTTTCTCAAATTCATCCAAACTTTACATATAAACTTTATCACTTCACTTACAAAGCATAATGTGTTCATATCCCATGATGCACATTATCCTGTTGGTGATGACTCCCGGATGGACTACCATGATCCATCACACCAAAACTAGGCATATTCTAACTGTCTCTTGGTTCATAACTTATAAAATTCATATCTGGATGGTACCCCGTGTAGAATATATGAGTGTTAATATAAATTCAATACATAAAAATAAACATCGTAATACAAAGAAAAATTGTAATTTACCACTCGGCTTGTGGATTATATAAACTTGGGGATAAATTATGTCCTTACTCCTCATTCGCCCGTGGAGATAAGTTTAGATCAGGTCAAACTCTTTCACCCGGAACCTGTTCGGCTAAAACTTCTCCAAAATAATCACCCGATGATTTAGGGATATCTCTACTTTGCGGAACCTCATTATTGCGAACGTCTTCAGCCTTGACGTACATTTCCAACATTTTTATCACAAAAAGTTCCCGGTGTTCATTCGCAGTCCTCAAAAAATCTATCAGAGTTTCATCATTTTCGATGTTAAACTCAGCATAACAAGCAACCCCTTGCGGAGTAACAGAATACGGATATCTTCCGGTTACTTTAATATTCACCGAACGTTTGCTCACACTCATTTTTTTTACATAACAACGATACCAATCTATCGTACCCCATTGTAAGTGGCAACTTAACATGACACTGTGGAGAACAACTATAGCGTATTGAGTTATTATCTGCCACAACCTCACCCCCTCCCCCTCCCCAATATAATGAAACTCTAATTTTTCGCTTTTCGAACATTATGGCAAAATACAAAATAACTTAACGAACAAATATTTCGGAAGACTTGAAGGATCCTGACTGGATTTTTATCAAATTCTGAAACTCCTTAAATAAGAAAAACAAACCAGTCTGGGGTACAATTATTTGATGTATAGCGCATGCATAATAGGCGCTATACCCATATAAATTATTAGTGGGTCAGTTAAGTGCAGATGAATTATTGGTGGGGCCACATTTTATATATAGCGCGGTTATTCACCGCGCTATATTTTAACGGACAAAACTGTCGTTAAGGTATAGCGCGATGAATAACCGCGCTATATATAAAATGGTGCCCAATTTTTTTTTTAAACCTATTTGCGTCGCTTGAGTCCAAAAGAACCACACTTTGGTTCGGACTCTTTCTTTTGAAGGCTCTGATTATTTATCCATATATTCAAAGGATGGTATTTTGATTTATTTTTTAAAATACTCAAATTTGACACAGTCAGCATTTACCGTTAAGGATAAGACTAGATATTTCTCCAGATTGAAGGTTCTTTGTAATTCTGTTGTTGAACTAAAGGAGAGCTACAAAAAAATTGAACCAAGACCAGATGTATATTAAGCAATAATTTTAGTACTATTATAATTATAAATTTATCTGTTCGAATAACACAATGCAATTATGTGAGTGTTCATTGGCAGACCTCTTCTCTCCCACATTTATTTCACAAAGCTCTGGTAGAGAATTTCTTTAACATCAGATTGCCTTTTAATTGAATGTTGCCTTAGACAAGTTTATAGTTCACAATCAGATGTAAGTTGTATGTACTATATATTGGCAATTTCCTTTTCTAGTTTGAAGGAAAATTTAGGACTTAAATACTACTGTAGTAGTTAAAAAGAGACACTCACTTTTTCTCTCCTACAAGTTACAATTAATGAATTAGCATAAAACAGAACGACAAAAGTTGAAATTAAACTCAGTGTCTTGAACATCAATTGAACAAAACATGAAATTGGCAAAACTTTTGAGGTTCTTCATCAACTTTATAAGACAAACATAATTCACAATTGCAGAATATCAAATGATAATCCAATTTTGGGCAGCAAACAGAGAGAGAGAGACAATAAAGTGCAAAACTAAAAAAAAAAAAAAAAAAAAAGGCATATTCGATCATCAGCACCATCATATATGTACAATTTCACTTTCTTCCTTTCCTTTTCCTAAGCTACCAAAATCAAGCCATATCTTTAAAAGGCTCTAAAACCAGATCCTTTTTTCTGTTAACCCAATCTGGAATATTTTTATGGTACCCCTAAAAGCTTTGACTAAGCTTAAAAACAAGGGCTTATCTACTTTAATAAGCAAAAAAAAGAGGTTAGGGTTTAGTAATTAGTACTGACTACAGGTGCTGACTTTAGGCAAAAACAGAGCCACAAGACAGAGCCATCAAAAGAAGAGCAGCTCTTTCAACTTCACCAAACTTCCTATGATTTCTTGGCTTCTTCTTCATTGAAGATCTCTGTCTCTGTAATATCACCACCTCTTTCCCTAACATCATAAATCTCACTTTCAATCCTTTGCTTAGCTTCCCATCTTTTCCAATTTTATCCTTTTGGCTGTGAGCTAGTTTGTCCGTACTACTGTTAGAAATGTCTCTCTCTTTCTTCTTCTCTGGGTCTTTGCCAAATCCAGATGGGGTACCCTTTTTCTTCCTATATTTGATCCCACAAGCGTTGCACAGTGACTGCAATAAAGTGATTAATAATGCGAATTAGCAACTGATCAACTGATATGGAACAAAGCCCAGATTAGAAATCGATGATTATGACCCGAAAAATGGGTGTAATTAACTTACCTTAGGCCCATAAGGACCAACTCTCCACAAGGGTGTCTTTGTAGTTTTGCAATCAGTGCAAGATTTAGTACTCTCAGTTGTCTCATTAGCCAAAGAATCTCCCTGTATAAGTAACAATTTATAAGAAGCAAAACCACAATGCTGGCAAATTGAAGTATAAATAGGGTCTACTAAATTTACCTTTTGTATTGGATCCATGAACTAATGAAGAAAGATTGACCGACAGAGGACGTAGTTGAAGTGAAGAAAATGCAAAAAATTGGAGAAAACAACCAAAAAAAGTGATAATGCGGGGAGTAAAGGAGGATCAGAGGGAAGGTGGTGGGAGAAGCAGGGGTGTGGGGGTGAAGGGGCTGATGTAATGATGGGTCTGAGCTCGATATTATAAAAGGACAGACATCAAAAGAAAGTGATTCAACCCTAATTTTTCGATGTCAAATGACAGAAATGGCCTTCAATTTTGCGTTTTGACGGCACAAAGACCTGCCAAATTAAGTGTTAACTCTACCACGTGTCGACCTGCATGCACTAGACCTCTGGTTTTTGAGGAGATGTAAGTAAGTGAAGTAATTGACAAGAAAAGATAATACATTGTGGTAATAAAGGAAGCAACAAAAGATGATGGAAAGTTCTGTAATATACACAAATATTAATGAGAAAATAGTCTAACTGGAGTAGTCAAAGGGAATGTTCGGATTCCACCAAGTTTAAGGAGCTACCTAGCCTTTTCTTCAAGACTCCAACAAAAGAATACAAGCCATGCTCCTTAATTGAATACAATTATTTTAGCGTTTAATTAGAGTTTTTGAGTATAAATTCTGGAAATGAGAAGAATTTTGGTAGAAAACACTTTGACTTTTAAAGGACCTTACGAATCTGAATCATATACAAGTGCGGAATGTGCGGATTATTTACTTGTAAATATCAAAAAATGTACAGTAAATAATTGAAAATAATAATAAATGTGTTACAATCCTCTCGATCTCGCTATCTGAATTCTAAAAAAGGTCCATGCTCAATCAATTCCTCCATTGAATCCATAGACCCACGGAAGGAGTTGCCACTGACACGAAAAAGACTAATACGGTTGCTGAAAAATTTCTTAACAAATTAAGTATACAGTCAAACGGATTACATTAAATGAAATGGAAGGAATACTATTCTACTTCTTTAGCAATAAAAATAGAAAAAAAGAACAATCTTTCTTTCATCCAAACACCAAGAATCAATCTAGAGTTAAGTATATAAATTTAAGTATGATCGATCATAGAAATTGGTGACTTCTCTAACATAGATATCTATGACTGTTATCAGGTAAACGGATATATGCCCAATGTATCTTCCATTGAAGATGATACAACATGGAACTATTAGAAAGAAAATTGGGGTTCTAACATAAAAAGTTAATTCACATTTTCTAGAAAAGGTTATTACTATTAATATATACTGATAATTAAGATAAGAATAGAACTTAATATCTTATGATTCGACTAAAGAAAATTGTTCAGATGGTTAGCACCCCACTTACAATCTCAAAGTGGGTTTGAGCCACCAAAGGAGTAATAGCTTCAATAAAAGGGATTAAAAGGGTGGGGAATCAAAACAAGAAGAAAATAATACCTTATGATTCTGTTTTGATTATAGAAAATGGAAAGATTAATCGCCTTTAAGAAATTAAAGGTGAAAATATGCTTGTGCTGAGGCATTCTTTTACCTTAGGAGCAACTATATTTTTCTCTATCCTTTTTCTTTTGGTTCAAACTATATTTTCTTTATGGAATAAACTATTCAAACAATATATTGAAAACAATCCAATAATCATTATATTTTAATAGAGTTCAACTTATAATCACTTATAGTAGCCACAGAAAAAATATCTACGCTATCTGATCACATGATGTAAAATAGAATGTTATTATTCATAAAAATGTGAGATTATTGACGTGAAAGATAACGTTAATATATGCTATAATAAATTAAATATATTGACTGTATAAAATTTCACGGTATATATAAAGTTAGATTCATCAAATAAATACACGGTAATATAATTGTTGGGCTAAAACGGCCCAGAGTATGCTAAAACGGCTCAGAAATACTCTTCACATGACGTGATATTGTATACTTTGGGTCAAGCCCGCATGGATTTTCCCAAAAAATCTCACACCATTAACAGATCACTACACCTAGACTTTCAATCTTTTCGGTAACGCGTTCCAATGTGATACTTTATTCGCACACCCAACAATAATGCTTTCTTATTCCACACTGTCTCAACAATCGGCCAAAATTCCAAATGTCCAAATCATAAACATGAAAGGGTCAAACTAAGTAATTTGAGTTAGTAAGGATCAAAATATCATAATTATTAAAGTTGAAAGAACTATAATTCCATTTTAGGAAAGTCTCCATCTTCATAATCCTAGTTGAACTAGTATTCTTTTCATAATCCCACTTGAACTAGTAACAGAACTACGGTTCTACTATCCCATTTGGGAAATCCCCTGCTATTTCCTACTCCGAATCAAAGTAGTGAAAACTCTTATTATATAAACACCCATCGGTTTAATCCACCACACATCATTCTCATTACTTTTAGTTTGATCAATTTTTAATTAACACCTGAAGTATGTGCATCTTCATCATTGATTCCGACGAGTCCCACCCGTCAAAAACCACCACCACCACCATCGTCGGCGTCACTTACGACGGCGGCGTCATTCTTGGCTCCACTGACATAATCACACAGCTGACTGCGAATGTTTTCTTGTGTCACTGTGCACTTGGAGCAGATACACAAGTCCTTTTAGAAGATGCTCGCAACTTTCTTGATCAAGAAACTACTGCTACGGTTGCGGCCGAGATTGTTGGTATGGTATTATCTGCATATGACATTAACAACAAGAAAAATATGTTACAAACTGGTGTGCTACTTGGTGGATGGGACAAGAATGGAGGAGGCAAAATATATGAGATAGGTTTTAGTGGGGTGGTAATGGAGAAGTCTAATTTTGGTGTAGGAGGACATGGGGCTGTTGATTTGAATGATTTCTTGGAAAAAGAATGGAAGAAAGGAATGACTGAAGAAGAAGCTGAGCAATTGGTGGTGAAAGCATTGTCATTAAACAACAACATTAACAGCGCCTGTGGTGTTCAAACTGCGAGTGTAAACTCGAAAGGATTCACGACAGCTTTTCACCCTTATGGTACACTTCCTATTAATGCAGAGAAGTTGGAATTGGAGCATATGAATGAGAAGTACTTGGGAAAGTTGGAATTGGAGCATGCGAATGAGAAGCCATTGCTCGAATATATACGAGCACATTTACTTTTGTTACTGAACATCAATGAGGGACTCTAGATTCGTATGTTTCTAACACAATACAGTGCCAATCTACTAGTGACTGCAAGATTATGTTTAAATATTAATACCATAATCTTGATTATATATTATGCCACATATTAGTTATTTTCTTCTTTGTTTAATAAACAATATCCTTCATTAGGCGGCTATTCTTGTACTGTAATTCATTCAAGAGTATAATAATTTCACATTGGAATTACTATCATTTTTTAATTTTGTTGCGGAAGCGGGGTCTCACTACAATAAATCGCAGATCAGAGCTTTATAGATTATAGCAATTTTCATCGAGATTTTTTGGCTAATATAGTTACCACCTATTCAGTTAAAAACCTAATATACACTTACCCCGAACTTAAATTCTTTGTTAAATCAGAGTTCAAAAGCATATAGCACCAACCACAACAAATGTGTTAATTCGTTCGAGATTTAAATCAAGCCACAAAGTTAGACGTCTCCAACAATAGCCTTGATGCATTCAATGGAAGTAGGTTAATGAGGGAACTTGATGATAATAATAAGAATGGTTCGTCGAAATAATAGTAAGTTAGTAAACATTCAAATTTGTAGTTTTAAACAACTAGATTCAAATTTTCTACTGAAGACTGTTGTGTAATTCTTAGTCTGCAAATGAAGAAGCGATTAAAGATAAATCTTGCAACTGACAAAACCATCACGCAATTAATAGTTTTCGTCAAAAGGAACACTCCCAAGCTTCAAAGGGAAGAACATGAGTAAAGAAATTGTTTGGGACTAAGTTGCAGTTGTTGTATAGAAATTACTTTCAATACTCAAATGCTACCAACTTTCATCATCGAAACAGACAAGGAAAATAATACTAAGATCTAAGCAATTAAATTCAACATCAAGAAGAGGTGATGCCAATAAATCATTTAAGTCGGGTGAACAAAGAATTTTAGGGAACGTAGCAAATTCCCAACAAAGGTGAAACGATAAAAGAACTTTGACTTAGCTATGAAGAAATAGGCAACGAGAATATTTGAGGATCCTTCATAGAGAATAGATTGAATGGCTAATGCTCAGGACACTAATATTGCTCCTACGCAAGCCCTTCAGCAATGCAAAACCTTAAACTGGAACCAGCAGAATCAGTTTTCACTTGTAGAGGTAATGCGTCACCCGAAAAATCCTGCAGTTGAAAATTGATGCTCCATGCTTAAAAAACAAAGATATATATATAGGAACATTATATATATCAAGCCACAAAGTTAGACGTCTCCAACAAAGTTAGACGTCTAGCAAACCACTCCTTGACCAAATTCTTAGGAACATTAAGGATAAAAAAAGTTCAGTTACAGACCTTTCAGTTGAAGTTGAATCCACCTGATGGTACAGAGACATTCCCGCCTCCAAACTGGAAACCCTGTTGGGGCGCATCACCAGGTGGCATGGTCTCATCATCTTCTTCCAACCAGTACGTCTCAAGAATCTTCACAGCCTTTTCATAAATCTCTTGATTGTCATGACTTTGAAGATTCTCTATTTTTTCTATACCTTCTGCATCATCAATCATTTGAGCATACACGTTTATATTTCCTGCCTCACCCAAATTCTCAACATCGCCAACCTTCAAAATATTTTCAAGCCCTTCAAGACAAACTGTGACAATCCTCGGGTCAGGACAAACTAGGAGATCACAGAGTGGTTTGATACAACCTTGACTTACAAGGTATCTGCAGGATAAGATACAAAACAAAATAAGGTCGTCTGAGTGTATGCCAGAAAAATTATGGTTCTAAGAAACCAGAATGTCAAATTCTTACTTGATCTGTTCATTAGTACCACCAGATGTGGCATTGGAGATTGCCCATGCAGCCTCTTTTTTAATATCAAACTCCGCATTTTGAAGCAAATTAACAAGAGGACCAAAAACACCAGCCTCAATTACACACTGCAGCAAGAAAGAATACTTTGACCGTGAAGTGCAGTTGAAACAATCAATATACATCTTCAAGTTAAAGGATTGCCAAAAGAGACCGCTAAATTTAATCCAGATGTTTTTTTGTTGGGGGTGTGGACGGAGGAGGGTGAGCGATGTTATACTGCTAGCAATTGTTTACCTGAATTTGTTGAAACAATCAATATACATCTTCAAGTTAAAGGATTGCCAAAAGAGATTGCTAAATTTAATCCAGATGTTTTTTTGTTGGGGGTGTGGACGGAGGGCGAGCGATGTTATACTGCTAGCAATTGTTTACCTGAATTTGCTCCTTGTTGCCAGCTGTAATGTTTGAAATTGTCCAACAAGCTTCCTTCTTTATACTTTTCTTGTGATTACCATTCAACAAGACCAAGAGACAGGGCAAAGCCTGATGATTGATGATACACTGAACGAAACAAAGAGATAATTGTTTAGTATTTAAAGAGAGAAGAGAGAATGTCCTTATTAATTAAAAAAAAATGATCCCTTATAGAGGAAAGTGTTTTAAAGCACCAAATATATGAATGAGAATAAGATGTCATATATATATATATATATATATATATATATATATATATATATATATATATATATATGCGTGAAACATAATAAAAGCACAGTTTGTCAACGGAATATCATCCAAAGATTCAGTAACATGTGAGGCAGCAATTGAGTTCAATGTGTTTATTTCTACAGCCAATTTCTTGAAAGTTCAGAAATTTCTGGTCTTCAACATTCTACACCTCTAATACATACATCAAGAAAAAAGAGTTTTATTGGAAGTTGTTTCACACATCACATAAACGGAAATACTATATGTTATTCATCCACGAGGTCAAGAAACATCAAAATATCTTTTATTCCATCGTCCCTGCTTTTAGTTTCCGACATCAGGTTAAGAGCATTTCAAGAGCTAAGAATAAAGAGAATGACTATGCACAAATTCCAAAGTAGATTAATGGGGTGGGAAATTAAAAGAAAGCAAGATAATAGTCAAGTGAAACTTGAAAACTCACTCTCACAGAAAAGCAATCAAACACTTCCCACCAGATGAGTATACCATCCTCAAAAATCAAAAATCTAAAAGGCAGTTGCAAAATAACAAATTAACCTAAAGTCATCAAGTAGAGAGGACAAACATAAATGTAATGCTGCTTGATGCAGATTCAACCATAGGAAATGAAAAAAAAAAAAACATACATTCAGCAATCATGCACCGGAAGAACCAAGGACTACTACGAACGCAAGGCAGACATTATTTGTATAAACTGAAAAATTATTCTAGCATATACCTGAGTTTGCATATCATCTCCGGTGACAATATTTCCAACTGTCCTTAGAGCAGGAATCAGCACCGACGGAGAAGGATGACTAAAAATATGAAAAACAATCATTAATGTCAGGACATACAAATGCCACCCATCAGTGAGAAAGATAATAATTATAGAACTCGATAACCCAGAAGTACACTAAAAAAAATAAGGGTACTTACCCTAACAACTCAACCAGTCGGGGACATACTCCAGAATCAATAACAGCTTGAATTTTATCATTTGTACCATCGGAAAGATATGAGAGTGCCCAGCATGCATCAGTTAAAACTTCTTCATCGGTCGAATGTATTAGCTGTTGAAGAGCTGGAAGAGCAGGCCTTGTCTGTACATCCAGTTTACAAATTATGAGAGGCATAGCTTCCAGTTTCCTCAACATTTGTTCCTCATAACATGTTCGTTTCATTCATTTTCCAAATAACATGTTTCTTTTATACTTTGGATAATAAATTATACTCCCTCTGTTTCAATTTATGTGAACCTATTTCCTTTTTAGTCCATGCCAAAAATGAATGACCCCTTTCCATATTTGGAAAAAATTTACCTTTATGCAATGATTTATAGCCACACATATATATGTGCCTCATTTTACACAAGTTCAAAAGTCTTCTCTTTTTTATTAAACTTCATGCCCAGTCAAATAGATTCACATATCATAAAACAGCAACTTAAAAACATACAAAATTTGAAAATGAAATCGTAGTAATGCTAACATTATTCAAACAATAAATAAGATAGAAGTTTCCACAGCTTTTGTTCAGAAAACATATCTTTAGTTTTCGACAAAATCAGTAAATTATTAATTGCTTCAAAAAGAAGACTGTAACAGGTAAAATGCATCTAGGACAACCTGGTGGTTTGTTACAGTCTTGAAAAAAAACCTGCTTTGTCCAATGAAACAACTTCACCTTAATTGAACTCGGGGCATTTGCGTTTTATTTGTGATAAGCTATTAAGAAATGAGAGAAGGAACAACCTCCCACAGTATTACTTATGATAAGGGAAATGGAACTCCTCGCTCATTCCTCATCGGCAAGGACTAAGAATATATGACTACTGTTAAAAGTTTGTATCATTGATCACTGATCAACAAATAAATCAAGCGTTTAGGACACACCTGATCAAAAGAAGGTTGTGGCTTCCCTCTACAGAAATTTGAAAGTGTCCAAGTGGCATTTCTCAGCATAGATAGCTTGGCATTTGGGTTAAATTGGGCCAACAAGGGAGCCAAAGCACCACAGCTAAGGACTAGATCACGGCATTTTGGTGAATCACCAGCAACATTTCCTAGAGCCCACACAGCCTAAATGATGAAAAAATCATGTTGTCAGAACCACAAATACCAATGTTATTGCATACCTCAGAAGTATAATAGAAGAAGAGCAAGGACAAGACAAATCCATTATAAATAACTACGAACAAAATTTAATCTATTTTTTCTTGTGTATACCTGCTCTCGGACATCATCGCTAGGAGAACCAAGAAGTTTCACAAAACTTGGGACTGCACCAGAATCAATTACCACCTTTGTATGCTCAGATGTTCCAGATGCAATATTTGTGAGAGCCCAAGCTGCCTCAAACTGAAGTAATGTTGATAGATGCAAGGAAACTCATAGTCAGACTATCTATCTTGCAGGACGATACAAGGATAATGCAAGTAGTGGAGGGGTTTAACACCTGAAGCTGTGGAAAGTCATCTCTCATAAGAAATTGAACAAAACGAGGAACTACACCAGCTTGAATTACTTCCGTTATTGGGGGACTCCTTTCTGTATAGTTATCAAAATCAAAAAATATGTCTACTGGGTAAGAAACCACCAGAAAACTCGGCAATAAAAACAGGAATATTTGTATCTACATAACAATGGTTACCGATTGAGAGCATTTTTCTGAAATAAGAAGTAGCCTCAAGCTGTACATTGCCATCTTCGCCCCAAACACCTGCAACCAATTGTGGTATCATCTCTAACTGCAAAACAAAGGCATTTGAAACAAACATCAGTAGCTACACATGAAGAAAAGAGTAAAATATATTTCAAGTATTGTAGATCGATACAACAAAACTTTGTCGCAAAACCAATATGTTCAATACGCTTCACAAAACCATGCAACTTCTTTCACATGCAGATATAAACAAACCAATGGATACTTGGAAGAAGTCACAGTCTAGTACAAAAAGAATATTCAAATCTATACAACACCTCACTCATCGTTTGGGCATATATTTACAAACAAGTCAACAACGACCAAACATAAACATTCAGAAACACTTCATAGCAAGTCAATACAAGTTTGTCAAAAGCATAACGACAACTCAACAGAAAAATCCTTATTCAATATCAATCCATGTTCAGAAAAATACTACTAGGAAAATCCTAAACTTCACCAAACAGACAAATACATGATGAAAATCAAGGAAATCATAAGTTAATATTCTAACTGACAATAAATAACAGGAAAGGTCAATATTCAATCCAATCAGAAACTTAATCTAACAGTAGTAGTCGATAAAACATAAGGAAATGAAAACTACAGATCTATTTTCCACCTTTTCGCCAGAGGTTGTCTGAACGGGAACATTATGTAGCTGATCCGGTTGAAGACCTTCACGTCGCTTCTTCTGTAAGCTTTCCTCTCTCCTATTCTTACGAATCTCAACCATGTTATCCTCTCTCCTACGCCTTCCTTCCTCCGCATCCACGGCTACCTTATACCGGTTCCGACGAACCTCCGTCCTCGCACTCGGTCTCAGCGACATTTTTGCTTCGGATGAATCAATAAATCAAGGGAAAATGTATATACCTAGAGCGGCACAGTGTGTGTATATATATATACGCACAACTGGAGCTGTGGGGCAGAGAAGAGAGTGATGGCGGAAGGGTTTTGGCTTTTGATTTGAAAAAGGGGAGAGAATACGAGGGCTTATATAGGGTTTGTTGAAGGTATAGGTGCCGTTGTGGAAAAGGGCACTATTTAAGAGGTATTTGCGGAATGAGGACTAAATTTGAATTTTGAAAATGAGGGAAGTGGGACGGCTCTCTATTAAAAGGAAGAAAGGTGAGCCCAAACATCATCGGATGTGTCTCGGCCCAAATGGGTAACGTGAGGCCCAAGTATTGTATCTGATCTGATCCCATGCTAAAACTTACAATGAAAAAGTACAAGAATTAACCCAAATAGCCGTTCACCAACCGCTTAAACTAAAAATAGCCGGTGAAAGTATTATATATATATATATATATATATAAAATTCATGTATTATATATATATAATCGTGTATAATTAATATATATGACCAAAAAAAGTAAATAGTAAATATGGCCTGCTAAAGATCCATGAAAAAGGAATTTTTTCGTTCATATACACTATTTAAAACTTTATTACCAAAAATGTCCATGTTTAGTTCATTACCCGACCTAAACAAGTTTTATCTACAAAATATATATACTCCACCTTAAAAGGCTCTTAATCCATTATTAGTGCCTTCAATTAAGGGATTTAGTTACACCATTTTTCTTTTTTTCTCCTCTTCTCTTTCTTCTCTCCGGAATATTGGTACGGGATCCCTTTTGCGGCTGCTTTGAACCCTTGGGATCCATGAACAGATGTGTCTACTCAATAAACTATTCAAAGTTGTTTTCTTGTTACAAATTAATATTAGAAAAAGTGAACAAATATTTGTTTATTATAGAAGAAGATGACCTCACAAACATGGAAAAAAAATCAAAGAATAACCACAAGAGGTTTCAGTGTTTGGTCAATTGCTCTGAACTTGTTCCATTTACTGTAGTAGTATTCTTTACCTGTGAAAACCGTATAGAATTTTAGCAAAAGTTCTGATGTTGATAAACCTGCTCCTTGGCCTTTCGAGGCAGAGAAAAGGTTCACATTGAAACAAGGACGAAACTGGAAACCAAACAGTCAAATCCCGTGATTGAGCTTAGGATAGGTAATGGAAAGTCATTAATCGAACAACTCAAAGTTAGGAAATTTATTTTAGTTTAACTCAAATTTATTTTTCTAATATCAATGTGAATATTTTTCATACAATTAATTATATATTATACAACTTATCTACAACTTATCTGCAACTTTTACATATTATTTCTACCCAGTTATATACAACTATAATATTATACCACTTAAATATAATTTTTATACAAAATTTATACAATATGTCTTTTGTATATTTTGTATCTGATTTATACATAGTAAAAACAAAATTCCATACAACTAATTATATATTATACAACTTATCTACAACTTATCTACAACTTTCATACATTATTTCTACCCAATTATATACAACTACAATATCATACAACTTAAATACAATATTGTTCAACTTTCAAACAATATTTAAATAAAAATATATATAAACAACAGAATACAATTTACCTACAATTTTACTACAACTTTACTACAATTTCGTAAGTATAATGTATATCATGCCTCCTTCTTCTTCTTCTTCTTCTTCGAGTTTCATTCTGAAATTCAGCAAAAATCAAGTTTAATCTTCACCGAAACACTCTCAAAATTGAGATATAAACTCCAAATAATATTCTCAATTGTTTGCAACAACGCCCAATCCAAACAAATAATATTTTTTGAAAACTCAAATTCGAATTCAAAACTTCAAAGCTTTTTAATGGCTGTCAATGGTGGAATTGATACTCTCTTTTCCTTTGCTCTATATTACTGAAATTAGGGATTGAGAGAGAGAGAGAGAGAGAGAGAGAGAGAGAGAGAGACGGAGAGAGAATAAGGATGAGAAATAATTGATTCCTAATATAAAAGGGATACTCATTTAATTTCTAAAGTGTATATAATTGGTAAATTTGTATATAGGATGTAATTAAATTGAAACTTGAGTAGGGAGGGTAATAAAGTTTCAAATAGTGTATAAGAATGTAAAAATTCCATGAAATTAAGCAAAAATTTGTGCAATCCAACATAGATTAAAATTTAAGAAGAATTAACCAAAATAATCGCTCACTTAATCTTTTAAACTAAAATAAGCGGTATATATATATATTCGGCTAGATTAAGTAAATATTATATACAGTTGCTTATCAACCATTTCCCTTTTAGGCCTTAAGAAACCGAACCAAACAGGTTTTAAAACTTTTTCTGTGTTTTCAAATCAGAAGAGCACCTTCTAGTAACGATTAGTCCATCATGGACCACGCCCTATTTAATATTGAGGAAAATGTTCCCTTTTCAAGGTGTATCCACTGTATCATATAATCCAAGGTATTAAAATACTTCTTCAAATGAAATAATTTGAATTTACAAGGGATAACCATGCCTCTACTGACCAATAGAAATCGGTGCGACCTATTTGGGGAGATTTATTTTTTACATAAAAACGAAAAATGTTCGGACTAAACATTTTCTCTTGTCTCATTTATTTAATGGTATACCCATATTCTAAAAAATTTAAATCCGTCTCTATACGAGGCTCCTTGTGTTAGATAAATTCAAGAGCTTAAACGAATGAGTTGAGGTTAAAGTTTAATAAGTTTTAAAAAAATAAAGTTCAACTAAAAGTGTTGATCATGACTTACGAATAAGCCTGGAGTAATGCACCTAACCTAGCAGTTGTTGAGTGGGACCGAAATTTTCTCTTTATCCATTTTTATTCTTATTTTTGCTTTTTTTAGCTTGCGAAAGTTATTTAATCAGTACTTCTAGTTCAGGCTTTCAACACCAAGTTGATAATCACTAGATTCATTACGTTAAGTCACAATCGCAAAGCTCATTTCAAATAGATTAAATCCAATATGAACCTGTCTTTGTTTACATCACTCACCTAATCCATTAAATTAAATTCAGATGGCATAAGTGAGTTAAATTTAAATTAATCACTAGATTTAATGCACACATATATACATTGGATGGTATATACAGGTAATTTTTTACCATTTAAGTATTTTCTGAACGAGTTAAATCATAATCTATTTTCTGAATCAATCAGTTTGGTGCTTCGAAATTTACTATTCCATGTATAGTGTTATCCCCGTCAATATTGCTATATTTGTAAATAATAATTCTGCAAAATATAAGTTATCGTAATGAAACAATAAATAATTCGAGCCCACTGAATTCACAGTGTTTCCTTAAGGAATTTAATCCCCTCATAGTACCCAAGGTAATGGATTATTTTCTCCTAGGATAGAACGAATCACACACTGGTATAGCGGTACTCCAAACCCCAGTGTTTCAGCGAACACAAAGTTCGGTAGCAAATCACACTTACAGTTGCTTTGTTTGAAGTTAAAACAATGCAGAATGAAGGAGTAGATACTCAGAAAATCGTATGGAAATACTGAGAGGAAGGAGTGCAATGTATAGCCAAATCTGTTGAGCGATTTCAGTTTATGTCTTGTGTGTTGTGTGTCTTTCTTCAACAGCTGCTGCACATATATATAGCAACCAGTGTTGAAGAAGAACAATCGTCCACCCTCCATGGTGGAGCAAGCATTAGCTTGTTTGTGGAGCAAGCACAATCATGGTGGGAAGAGCATTAGGCGGCTGCCTTGTGGTCAATACACGGATTGAAAAATATTCGTTACAAATGCGGATAATCTTACGTTAATATTTACTATTAACAAATAAATTTGGTCCAAAAAATTAATCAATCAATCGATCATTTGACCAAATCCAAATCCAAATCCAAATCCAAATCCGAAGCCGTAGCCGTAGCCGAAGCCGAGCCGAGCGAGCGACGACGACGACGGCGCGAGGCTTGCTTTCTTCTTAACTCTTTAAGAGTTACAAGAAGAGCAATTATATATATACCCACCAAAAATCTCTTCCTCTTCCAATATGGGACAATGTCTCATTGTCAAGAGGGGAAAACTTAAAATTTTACTCAAAAATTTTATTTTCCCTCCATTTCCCATTCACCCTCATTTTAAGACTATTTCATCTTAAAAACAAAAACCTCAACAATCCCCCACATGAATGGGGAAGGGCTATATCACGGAAGTATGCATGGAAAAACTGTGTGATTTACAAGCAAGGATTAATCGCATCTGGATACGTAGGTTTCCCTTTGAACTTTCCGTAATAAACTTATGTCGGATATACTCGGTCAATCGGTAGATTTGATATCTTTGAACCGTCGATCTTTGGTGTATACCTAGACAACCATAAGTCACACAATCAACCCTTAACCGTCTTTAGTTCTCATTGTTGTGTTCGTTTCAGCCATGAACACCGCCTGGTTTCATAAGTGCGTAGAGAACTGGCCTTACAAAGTTCTCCTTGAAGCGGCTAACACTTCACACTTACATAGGTGATTCCTAAACGTGTCATCATGTAGATACACTAATTGATATACCCCGTATCAAATTTAAAAATCATTAAAAAGCCTTAATGCTTTATCCTTGGTACTGAACATTGTCTCATCACGAGAACGGACTAAAATTTTATTTGACAATGTTGAACCGTCATTAATGACTTTGTTTGATCTCCTTGAACCTAGATCTTGGGATCTCCAGTCTTCTAGGTAGAGTTACCGCCACAATGACTTGTTCTCGGCCATAGCCCCATTCCCCTTGATGATTTCTCAACTACCTCTCTAGTTAGGCCTTTTGTAAGTGGATCCGACACATTATCACTTGACTTTACATAGTCAATCGTGATAATTCCTCTAGAGAGTAATTGCCTAACGGTTTTATGTCTTCGTCGTATATGACGAGATTTACCGTTATACATAACGCTCTCAGCCCTTCCAATTGCCGCTTGACTATCACAATGTATGCATATTGGTGCCAACGGTTTGGGCCAAAATAGAATGTCTTCCAAGAAATTCCGGAGCCATTCAGCTTCTTCACCGGCTTTATCTAAGGCTATGAATTCAGCCTCCATTGTAGAGCGGGCAATATATGTTTGTTTGGACGACTTTCAAGATACCGCTCCTCCACTAATAGTGAATACATATCCACTCGTGGACTTAGAATCAGTTGAACCGGTGATCTAATTTGCATCACAGTATCCCTCAATCACCGCAGAGAAATTACTGTAGTGCAATTCAAAGTTCTGGGTATGTTCTAAATATCCCAAAACTCGTTTCATTGCCATCCAATGAGATTGGCCTGGATTGCTCGTATATCGACTCAGTTTACTTATAGCACAAGCTATATCTGGTCGTGTACAATTCATGATATACATTAAGCATCCCAACACACGAGTATAATCTAATTGTGATATGCTTTGGCCTTTATTCTTTGCTAATGCAAGATTCACGTCAATTGGAGTCTTTGCAACTTTAAAGCCCAAGTGCTTGAATTTTTCAAGTACTGTCTTAATATAATGAGATTGTGACAATGCCAGACCTTGAGGAGTCTTATGGATCTTAATTCCCAGAATTAAATCAGCAACTCCCAAGTCTTTCATATCAAACTTGCTATTAAGCATACGCTTAGTAGCATTTATGTTGGCAATGTCATTACTCATTATCAACATATCATCCACATATAGGCAAACAATGACTATGTGATTTGAAACATTTTTAATGTATACACATTTATCACATTTATTTATCTTAAAATCATTTGACAACATTGTTTGGTCAAATTTCGCATGCCATTGTTTGGGTGCTTGTTTTAGTCCGTAAAGAGACTTAACAAGTCTACATACCTTCTTTTCTTTACCTGGAACCACAAACCCTTCAGGTTGTTCCATGTAAATTTCTTCCTCCAACTCTCCATTTAAGAATGCCGTCTTAACATCCATTTGATGAATTTCAAGACCATACACTGCAGCTAATGCTACTAACATCCGTATGGACGTAATTCTTGTAACTGGAGAGTATGTATCAAAGTAGTCTAGACCTTCTCATTGTCTATACCCTTTGACTACGAGCCTTGCCTTGAATTTATCAATAGTGCCATCATCTTTGATTTTTCTCTTAAAAATCCATTTAGAATCCAAAGATTTATTTCCAGGAGGAAGATCAACCAATTCCCATGTATGGTTGTTCAATATGGATTCTATTTCACTATTGACTGCCTCTTTCCAAAACAATGATTCCGAAGAAGTCATAGCTTCTTTAAATGTTTGAGGCTCATTCTCCAATAAGAAAGTCACAAAATCTGGTCCAAATGAAGTAGACGTTCTTTGACGTTTACTACGTCTTGGATCCTCCTGATTACATGTAATTTCTTTTGTTTCTTTCCGAGGTCGTTTAGATCCTTCACCAAACGACTCACATTCCTTTTTATATGGATATATATTTTCAAAGAACTCATCATTATCTGATTCTATAACCGTATTATTATGAATGTCGGAATTTTCTGATTTATGAACCAGAAATCGATATGCTTTACTATTTGTCGCATATCCTATGAAAACACAATCAACAGTTTTCGGTCCTATCTTTACCCTTTTAGGTTTAGGAACTTGCACTTTTGCCAAACACCCCCACACTTTAACGTCTCCACGCTACTGTATACATTATACAGATTATCATCCAGTCCGCTAAGAATATAATTCTTGCATAAAAAATCAGAATGCTTCCACGCTTCAATCACGAGAAAGCGTTCATTCTCTGGAGTTTTATCTGGCAGATCAGGAACATCTTCCTTGATGAACTTCTGTAGACATAACGTAGTTAAGTAGAAGAACATCTTCTGCTGCCAGCGCTTGAAATCAATCCCGGAAAATTTTCCGGGTTTTTCTGCCGGTGGCAACGCCGGTGTTCGGCTTGTCGATGCGTTGGCAGTCACCATCGGAATAGCTTGGTTTTCGCTTTCAGTCGTCATTTTTTCTGTAAAAGAATGACACAAACAAACGTTTAATACACATTTTCAAACTGGAGTAAAAAATCACGTAGATTTTAATCTCCAACAAAACGCCACGAAGGCTTTACTCTCCAAAACGGGAGTACACAAAACCACAAAGGTTTTAGTTTGCAGAATAATAAGAATAACACAAATACATAAAGAAATATTAAATTCCTTAAGATTGTTATCCCCGTCAATATTGCTGTATTTGTAAATAATAATTCTGTAAAATATAAGTTATCGTAATGAAACAATAAATAATTCGAGCCCACTGAATTCACAGTGTTTCCTTAAGGAATTTAATCCCCTCCTAGTACCCAAGGTAATGGATTATTTTCTCCTAGGATAGAACGAATCACACACTGGTGTAGCGGTACTTCAAACCCCAGTGTTTCAGCGAATACAAAGTTCGGTAGCAAATCACACTTACAGTTGCCTTGTTTGAAGTTAAAACAATGCAGAACGAAGGAGTAGATACTCAGAAAATCGTATGGAAATGCTGAGAGGAAGGAGTGCAATATATAGCCAAATCTGTTGAGCGATTTCAGTTTATGTCTTGTATGTTGTGTGTCTTTCTTCAACAGCTGCTGCACATATATATAGCAGCCAGTGTTGAAGAAGAACAATCGTCCACCCTCCATGGTGGAGCAAGCATTAGCTTGTTTGTGGAGCAAGCACAATCATGGTGGGAAGAGCATTAGGCGGCTGCCTTGTGGTCAATACACGGATTGGAAAATATCCGTTATAAATGCGGATAATCTTACGTTAATATTTACTATTAACAAATAAATTTGGTCCAAAAAATTAATCAATCAATCGATCGATCATTTGACCAAATCCAAATCCAAATCCAAATCCGAGCCGAGCGAGCGACGACGACGACAGCGCGAAGCTTGCTTTCTTCTTAACTCTTTAAGAGCTACAAGAAGAGCAATTATATATATACCCACTAAAAATCTCTTCCTCTTCCAATATGGGACAATGTCTCATTGTCAAGAGGGAGAAACTTAAAATTTTACTCAAAAATTTTATTTTCCCTCCATTTCCCATTCACCCTCATTTTAAGACTATTTCATCTTAAAAACAAAAATCTCAACATATAGAAAGAAGTTAAAAGAACATGAGACGCGGAGACGTCATTGATCACGTGAAGTTCAGAATGAAATGATGTGGAAAGTAGATAACCAAGATAAAAAAGTAGTCCGGTGCACTAAGCTCCTGTTATGTGTGAAATTCAGAGAAAGGCCGGACCACAAGGGTATATTGTATGCACCCTTACCCTGCATTTTTGCGAGAGACTATTTTCACGACTTGAACTCGTGACCTCCTGGTCACATGGTAGCAACTTTAGGCTCCCTTCAAAGAACCAAAGATATTTTTTACTAATTGAAACAGAAACAAAAAGGTAAGCAACTTGGCTAAATTTAGCAAAAGAAAGGAATATAAAAGAAAGAAAAAGGAAAGAGCTATTCGCATTAAATGACATTTGCTCACCTCCTTCATAAGCCCGCCCCCTCATCCACTTACTTTCGGAATTTTTTGTTGATAACTACGTATTCCCCATTATTGTTATTTTTTATAAACTATTATTCACAGAAAATAAAACAAGGATTGGACATTCCCCTCTTTCATTTCTAGCTACATCTGTGCCACATGCTATGTCGTGCTTGTACATATAGATAATTGAGGCGGATACAGTATATTGTTGCCAGGTTCATCTGTTCATATGAACCGGCGATATTTTCGACCCTGAACAACAGTCAATATAAATTCATAATTTCAAAAGTACAATGGGTTCAATATTAATAACCGTAAAGACTAAACACATAGAATTTAAATTATTTATTGTTTAGTTTCATTTTTGTGAACAAGAATCTGTATGGTGAAATTTATATACTTGAAAGAATGGTGGGGACTGGAACTTGCAGAGTTGCAATTTTCAGGTCACATCATTTTGACATGTTGTTAGTTGTGGGCCTTGTGGTCAGGACATATGGTTTCGGATTCATACCGAGAAAGATCACATCATTTTGATGTGTTGTTAGTTGTGGGCCTTGTGGTCAGGACATATGATGGTTTCGGAGCGCAAAATTGAGCACTTCACATACCGAGAAAGACCAGAACATCGAGGACTTCAGCGTTAACTAAATTACTCTTCTTTCTTTTTTAAATGAAAATTATTGATTTTCAGATTCATGAAATAGTAACGGTGAAAAAGAAAATATATTAATTTTTTTTTGAAGTGCTAAATATTTTGAGACGGATACCTTTTAAAATGTTTGTTTACCTTAAAAATTGAGTAGCAATTAAATTTATATTGTGGTTTTAAGGATATGTGATTTAATCCAGTATCAATTGATAAACAACGAATTGAATAAATAAATTGGACAATGAAATGAATCAAACCGATCTGCAAACAACACCTCGACCTCGATTCGAGACAGTCTCGAGGCTAGTTAATAAGAACAATAGAGGATGGAACAAACAGTGATAAACAAAGAAAACAGCGTATATATATATTCTTCTCAGTGAATAATAATTCCCTCACAAGTGAATGAGATCCCTCTTTATATAATAGAGGAATCCTAAATAAGGTACAACTCTAATAACGGAAGTAGATCCCATGATTGGCACTAATAACTGCTTTGATTTGATCTGTTCCGGAATTTCCGCCGTGATCTTCGACCGGTTACTGATATCTCGCCATTCCGTTATTACGCCTTACTCGACGTCAGTCATGCTTGATCTTGATTGTTGATGGCCTCGATCTCATAGAACACTTCGATCTCTAGGCTCGATGTTCTATCTTCGAGCTCGAGCCCGATCTATTATGAGGTTACCCTCAGGGCAACTCCCCTGCCAACGAAATCGGGTATGCCCGATTTCGACCATATACAGATAGTCCCCTCGTTTTTTGGAGTGTAATGAGAAAAAATGAATTTTGAGATTTCGATTTAATACCTCGATTAATTATGACGTCAACATCGTGACGTAAGCGACAGAAGCGATTGAAGTGTCGTGTCTGCATAGTTCCCAAGGTCATTAATTAACGCCAGTTGATGGTCGGCCACCAATGCTTTCAAACCATCAAAGTGGCTATTATAAATAGACCGCCTTCATAATCTTCTCAAACTTTACTTTCAAACTTCTTCTAATCTTCAAAAGCTCTTCTATTCTCTTCAAGTTCATCAACTTTGCCGATTTCCGTTTGCCAATCTCTTATTAAAACACAAATTCTGCCTTCTTCTTAATTAAATCTCATATAGCAATGGAAAAAACATCAAAGACCATTCCTTAAGAGGAAAAGGCTTCCTCATCGCGGTCGGCCGTTGACAAAACACCGGTGGAGCCACGTATCGAAGAGTGCATCCCCAGGCCATGTGAACTCACTTCCGACTTTAAAGTCGAAAAACCCTCTTTGGTTCCTGGCCGATGCGAGCCCATGTCTAGATACATCTGTTCGATATCCGAAGGCGATCTTGAGCATGTGAAAAAAGACTGTCACTGGGAGAATAAAGAGGTGGTGATTCCTACCCCCGAGGAGGACATCACTACTTATGTGAAAGGGTTCTTAAGTGTGTATACTTACCCTTTCACACTGGGTTCCGTCGATCCTATCATAATCAACTTCTGCCACCAATACCGGGTAACCCTAGGCTAGATCTACCTCTCTTTTTGGCGCATTGTCATTTTGCTCAGATTCTTCTTGAGCAGGGTCGAGGGTGTGTCTTTCACCCTCGATCATCTCATTGGGCTATACAACCCCCATCTTTATCGGGGCGTACTGATAAGGCTTCAGTGTTGGGCCACAAAGGTGTTGTTCTCGAGCATAGACGAGGACAAGAATCGAGGGTGGATGGGCCGGTTTGTTCGAGTCAGGACCTCCGACTTAATCCCCGCCGAGAAGATGCCATTCCCCAAAGAATGGAACATGAAGCGTAAGTAGAACCTCACCGATAACGTTTGATTACTTGTTATGTTTCCTTTATCTCTTCTCATCTATATTCTTCTTTATGGTGCAGCTTCCCCCTGGTTTCCTGGTGCAGTCCCCGACCTTACAGGTTGGGTTCGACAACTGGTTTCAACCTCTTCGTATGCTGAGCGCTCGTGGCGCGATTTGGCCAAGGGTCGATGGGAGGCCAAAAATCAAGGTAAGTTCCACTGTCCGTGTTTGATGCTTTTCAGTAAAATACTTATTTTTAACTTGATTTCTTCTCATACAGGTCTTGGAGATAATGTCTTCATGAGGTTGCCTCCCCTCGGGGAAGGGGAGGCCCCGAAACCGATCAAAGACAAGAAAAGGAGAAGGGCCTCGACTCCAGATACTCCAAAGTCCAAGAAAAGCAGGGCTCGCATGTCAAAGACTGATCCTTCCGTTCTGTCTACCGATATAGTCCAAACGCTATGAGATAAAGACGAGGATGAGGAAGATGCCGACTGCTTGCTGGTGGCTCGGAAGAGGGGAGGCATCGAAGCTTCGAGAACTGCTGAGTCGATGACGGTCGAGGAGGTTCAGCCGCAGATCGAGGTGATCTCGGGGGAAGGTCCGAGAAGGGTCCCTGAGTCATCGGGTGTTGATGATGCCTCCTGCGGTGATGAGCAACCGGCGGGTGTGCCCGAAGGGTTTAGTTCTGAGGCCCTTCAAAGATAAGAGAATACCCCAAGTGACTCGCTCGGGGCAATTAACATCTATGATTCGCTGCCCGGCCCCACGTTCTCTGAGGGGCAGTTTCTGGATGCCCGGTTCATGGGGACCCTGATGTGGGGACGGCCCCCGAAGGGGATGGTATATTTCGTGGCTGCTTCGCGGGGGTCGATGATATTCCCGAACTGGACGCATCACTCATTTTTGATAAGGCTCAACGGCTTTTGAACCAAGTGAGTTTTAGCCCATGTTACCATGCTTGTGTTTGTTCTTATTTCTCTAAGTATGATTTTCTTCCTTTCTGTACAGGCTACAACGCTCCATCGAGAAGCGTCCTCCAAATACCGAGCTGAGCTGGCCCGATGCGAGGCCGATCTCAAAAATCTTACGGAGGAGTGAGACGCCCTTAAACTCCTCTATGTGCACAAAGAAGAGGAGATCATGAGTATTCGAGCCGAGCTGGCAAGAGCTCATCAAGATCAAACCGAGCTCATTGAACGGGTAATGTAAATTTTTGGGAGCTTGTTTTGTATTAACTTAATATTGGCGACTAACACTTTGATCCTGCAGGTTCAATAGAAGGCCGAATTGGTTGAGCAGCTTCGTGAGGAGGCCAAGATGAAAGAGGCAGAGACTTTGGGGTGGAAGCAGAACATGGACCGTCTCGCCTCGGAGAAAGAAGCGGTTCGGGCCCAACTGTCTTCGGTTGAGCGTCAACTCCAAAGTGTGAAGGAGGAGAACTTGGCCCGAGCCTAGAAGGTTGAAGAGCTCAAGATTCGGTTGGCCGCTGAGCTTGCAAGGGCCACATCCGAGGCAGAGGTGCTCGTGGCCTCATACCGAGCTGACGCCGAAGCCGCTAACACTCAGGCAAATGAAATTTCTGACGCTACTGAGGTTAGATTGTCACGTGTTGCTGGACATGCTAGGTGCCAGTCTTGAAGAGAGACTCTTGAGGAGGTACATGCTCGTGGCTTCGACCTCACGGCTGATATCGAGAATGCGAAGGTTTTGGAGGACGAGGCCGGAGTTTTGCTTTCCGATGAAGAAGACTTTGCGAGTGGAGGAGATGAAGATGAAGCTCCCGAAGCGGACTAGGCATTTGGGATTTTTTTTCTCCTTTTGTTTTTTTGTTTAAGACCATGTGTGGTCTTTGTAAATACTTTGCATATATGAAAGATTCCTTTTCTTTCCGTTTCGTCTCCGATTTCTGATTTATGATAAATTCTGTTTTGCATTTGCCTTGTGAAAGCTTTGTTACAATCGGGTTGTTGTAGCCTCTATAATCGAGTGAGCAATAGCTCGAACTCAGAGTAGAACAAACCCTTAGGTTTTTTAGTTAAGCGAGGGCGAGTCCCCGAGCTTAACAATATGTTCGGGATTTTGATTTCGGACGGCTTAATCGAAGCCGTAATTGTACTATTTTTAGAGCCGAGTTCGAGTAAGTTTCGAACTCACAAACTCACAGTAACAAACCCCTTAAGGTTTTATATCAAATAATGATGAATCCTCGAGCTATATTCAAGTTAATTTTATTTGAGCTTGGAATAATGGAACCCTTAGGTTCGAATTGAGTGAGAACAAAATCTCAAACTCTAAGTGTATTGGCCCTTAGGCTCTTTAGATTGGGCTGATATGGCCTCTAAAAGATGGCTATTTTTCCCCTTTTTCGGCTTAGAAGACTTAGTAAAAAATTTCTTTATGCCTTAACACGTATTCTTTACCCATTAGATTTTTTGAGGTTCGATGTCAATTGAAACCCCTTTGCTTTTTGTGCCTTAGCACGTTTGTGTTAAGATAATTTGATACCTCTTAAGGTTTTTTGAGGGCTGATTTTATCGAAGCCCTTTTGATTACTTGCCGAGGGTAGCCTTTTTTAATCGGTTTTTCAAAGAATTCGGAGGCCTATTTTTATTGCGGGATTCGGACTTTTCCGAGCCGCCTTAATTTGACCGTAGCCTTTGGGTATGCCTCTTGGGCTTATTTTCCAATAACACTTCGAACTTGTTTGAAGTGTTAGTCCCCGAGAATGATGGCCTTGGACTGTAGATCGAGGGGTGACTCTTTGAGGTCTTATGAATTTGAGTTTAGATTACTCGAATATGTACGACTGTACGAGGTATATTTGCACTTGGCCCTTGAGCTATTTCTCACAAAATCATAAGTATGGAGCTTGTATAGTAGAAAATTTTCTTTGAGACACAAGATATTTGATATAAAAAGAATGCTTCTTTATATAATTTATACATGCGTACATGTTTTACCATCGGGGCTCGACTAATCTATACGGACACGGTTCATTCGACCGTTTGGCCTATTATAAAGTTTCTCTATCGAGACCCTTTGACACGAAGTATTTTCCTCGAAAGTGTAACATCAGAGGGTGATGTCACCCAGTATTCGAGGTTGATTGTAAAGAAGCCTTGGATACTGTTGAATGGTCCTCAGGTAGCACATAATTGTTGCCTCGTTAAAAACCTCACCGGAAAAACCCACTTGGGACAAAAACCGATCTAAGGGAAAAATAGTGCAATGCGTGCTTTAAAACCTGAGGTCTCGATGTCTTCAATCGATCACCTGCAGTGAGTTAGTGTCGAATATATAAATGAAAAAAAGGAATAAAGTCATACCTTAGCAATAATACCATTTGAGAAGCGATATGTTCCAATTATTTGGCAGTTGTTCGCCGTCCATCGTGCCAAGCTTATGAGATCCCTTTCCGACGATGTCGAGGATTTGGTAGGGTCCTTCCTAATTTGGGCCGAGCTTCCCTTCATTAGGATCTCGAGTATTGATGGTGACTTTCCTCAGGACTAAGTCCCCGACTCTGAAGTGGCGAAGGTTGGTTCTCCTATTGTAGTATCTTTCGATTCGTTGCTTTTGTGCAACCATTCGAACGAGTGCGGCTTCTCATTTTTCATCGAATAATTCGAGGCTAGTATTCATAGCCTCGTGATTTGACTCTTCTGTTGTATGTCAAAACCTGGCACTGGGTTCCCCGACTTCGACTGGAATCAAGGCTTCAGAGCCAAATACTAAGGAGAACGGGGTTGCCCCCGTACTAGATTTTGACGTTGTTCGATATGCCCAAAGGACTTCAGGTAGAATTTCTCTCCATTTACCCTTAGCGTCGTTCAGCCTTTTTTTTAGGTTTTGAATGATAGTGTTGTTCGTCGATTCGGCTTTTTCGTTTCCACTAGGGTGATACGGCGTTGATAATAACCTTTTTATTTTCTGGTCTTCGAGGAATTTCGTCACTTTACTGCCGATAAATTATTTTCCATTGTCACACACTATTTTGGCAGGTATCCCAAATCGACATACGATGTGATCTTAGATGAAGTCTATAACCTCTTTTTCTCTCACTTTCTCGAACGCATGTGCTTCAACCCATTTAGATAAATAGTCAGTCATAAATAAAATGAACTTGGCTTTACCTGGGGCCGATGGCAGAGGGCCGACGATATTCATCCCCCATTTCATGGATGGCCATGGGGATAGGACTGAATGATGTTGTTCTCCGGGCTGATGGATCATCGGTGCAAACCTTTGACATTTATCATATTTTCGAACAAACTCCTTAGTGTCTTTTTCCATGCTATCCCAGTAGTATCCTGCTCTAATGATTTTGTGAATCAGTGATTCGGTGCCGGAGTGGTTCCCACAAGTACCTTCATGGACCTCTCTTAGAACATAATCGGTGTCTCCTAGCCCAAAGCATACTGCCAATGGTCCATCGAATATCCTTCTGTATAATGTTCCATCTTCAGCCAATGTGAATCGAGCAACTCTAGTTCATAGGGCCCTCGACTCTTTAGGGTCCGATGGGAGCTTTCGGTTCTTCAAGTATTCAATATATTTGTTCCTCTAATCCCAAGTTAAGCTTGTAGAGTTTATCTCGGCATGACTTTCCTCGATCACGGATCTCGAGAGTTGGACGACAGTCCCCGAGCTGATCTCATCTTCCTCGACTGATGACCCCAAATTTGGAAGTGCATCGGCCTCACTGTTTTGTTCTCTAGGTACATGTTGTAAAGTCCATTCCTTGAAACGGTTCAAAGTTACCTGCAGTTTGTCCAAATACCTTTGCATTCTATCCTCTCGAACTTCGAAGGTTTTGTTTACTTGGTTCACCACCAGTAAAGAGTCACATTTGGCTTCAATGACTTCTACTCCCTAGCTTTTACCTAGCTCGAGACCTGCAATCATGGCCTCGTATTCGGTCTCATTGTTAGTCAACCTAGAAGTTTTGATAGATTGCCTAATAGTGCTACCCGTGGGCGGCTTCAAAACGATGCCTGGCCCGGACCCCTTCACATTTGAAGCATTGTCTGTGAAGAGGGTCCATACCACCGATGATGTACCTGATTTTAACAAGAGTTCCCTTTCAACTTTGGGTACGAGGGTTGGCATGAAATTGGTCACAAAGCCCGTTAAAATTTGAGACTTGATGGCCGTCCGAGGTTGATATTCGATATCGTACCCACTGAGTTCGACGGCCCATTTGGCCAATCGGCCCGATAGTTCGGGTTTATGCAAAATATTACGAAGTGGGTAAGTGGTTAATAAGCATATGGGGTGACATTGAAAGTATGGTCTTAACTTTCTAGAAGCGCTTATCAGTGCAAGTGCCAATTTCTCTAAGTCTGGATATCTAGTTTCTTCTTCCCTTAAGGTTCGACTTACATAATAAATGGAAAATTACGTATCTTGCTCTTCTCAAACTAGAACACCACTTACCGCGATTTTTGATACTGCCAAGTATAAGTAAAGTTTCTCATCTGCCTTTGGAGTGCGAAGCAGTGGTGGGCTTGATAGGTATCGCTTCAATTCCTCTAATACATGTTGGCATTCCGGGGTCCAGGCGAAATCGTTCTTCTTTTTGAGTAGAGAGAAAAATCTATGGCTTCGATCCGACGACCTCGAAATGAATCGGCCTAAGACAGCTATCCGTCCAGTTAGCCTCTGCATGGCTTTTACACTGTCCACGACGGTGATGTCTTCTATGACCTTGATTTTATTGGGGTAGATCTCGATCCCCCGATTCGATACCATGAAGCCAAGAAACTTGCCCGTACCGACCCCGAAAGCACATTTCTCGGGGTTGAGCTTCATGTTGTATTTCCTTAAAATCTCGAACATTTCCTGCAAATGAGCCAAATGGTCCTTTGCGCGCAGGGACTTAACTAGCATGCCATCAATATAAACTTCCATTGATTTATCTATTTGTTCTTCGAATATTTTATTTACTAGGCGTTGGTAAGTAGCTCCTGTATTTTTTAGCCCGAAGGGCATTACATTATAACAATATGTTCCATACTTAGTGAAAACATTAAGTCTTTTCTTGGTCTTTCGGGTTCATTTGGATTTGATTGTACCCGGAATAGGTATCGAGAAAAGTAAGGATCTCTTGGCCGGTTGTGGCATCGATCATGCGATCGATGTTAGGCAGTGGAAAAGAATCTTTGGGGCACGCCTTATTTAAATCCTTATAATCTATACACATCCTAAGTTTGTTCCCTTTATTAGGGACTACAACTACATTGGCTAACCATTCAGGATATTTTACCTCCCGAATGGACCCTATTTTGAGAAGTTTAGTTACCTCGTCCTTTATGAATGCATGCTTTACCTCGGACTGGAGTCTCCTCTTTTGCTTCACCGGTTTGAACCTAGGTTCCAGGCTTAGCCGATGCTCGTTATCTCCGGTGGGATCCCTGTCATGTCTAAATGGGACCAAGCAAAACAATCTATGTTATCAATAAGAAATTGAATAAGCTTTTTCCTGAGTTCGGGACTCGATCAATATAACCTGTTCCAGCTCTTCGATCATTGATTTGGTAGCGTCAGAATCTTCGGGAACAATAAAAGTTCGAGGGGTCAAAAAATCCTCATCATCTTCTTCTATTTCCTGCCTCACTGACTCGGTCGAGGCTGGTGGCTGTGATTGCTATTTGACTTCCTGTTTACCTTTGATGCTCGACCTTTCCGAGGTTGATAGTGTCGATATCGGCGTTACCTCATCGATCGTAAACATTTCCTTTGCAGCATGCTGCTCCCCGTATACTATTTTTACACCGGACGACATCGAAAATTTCATCATTTGGTACAGAGTCGAAGGGACTGCCCTCATATTATGGATCCAAGGCCTTCCGAGTAGGGCATTATACCTCATGTTGCCCTCGATTACATGGAACTTGGTATCTTGAATGGTTCCAGCCACGTTCACCGGTAGAATAATCTCCCCTTTAGTTGTTTTACTGGCCATATTGACGCCGTTTAAGACCCGAGTTGCGGGCACGATTTGATTTTGTAGGCCGAGCTGCTCCACGACCCTCGATCGCACGTTTAACTTGAACTTTATTTAATAAGATAGAAATTACCAGAGTGTCGTTGTGGGGCTGAGAAATGCCTTCTGCTTCTTCTTCGTTGAATGATAAAGTGCCTTCGGGCACATAATCTCGGGTTCATTTTTCCCTAGTGATTGATGCCTTAGTGCGTTTGAATATGGGTCCATGTGGGATGTCGACCTCATCGACGATCATATGAATGACATGTTGGGGTTCCTCTTGTTCATTTTTCCTATTGGTGTCCCTTTTTCTGAAATAATTCTTGGCTCGATCGCTGAGGAACTCTCGAAGGTAGCCCTCACTGAATAGACGAGCTACCTCCTCCCTTATTTGCCTGCAATCCTCGGTCTTGTGACCATGCGTGCCATGATATTTGCACATCAAATTTGGATTTCTTTGGGAAGGATCGGTTTGTATGGGTCTAGGTCACCTAGTATCTTTGATCCTTTCGATTGCCGATACAATGCCCGATGCATTGATGCTAAAGTTATATTCCGATAATCGAGGTGCCTCTGTGGGATCGACATACTTGTCAAAACCATTTTTTCTCATAAGTCCCCGAGAATTCTGTCCTCGATCACTTCTTCGATCATTCTGAGCGGTATTGCATCCTGAACCATTGTTCCTTCGATCTACGGTATATGGTTGATATCGGTCTCTGTTCGATCTTGGCTCCCTGTCAACATCCCTTTGATTTTTAACTACTGCCATGTTTGGATGTACTGAACCAGAAGGGGCTCCTAATTGGTCGTCCTCGACCCTGATCTTTGCTTGATATCGATTGTGCACATCTGCCCAAGTTACAGCTAGATACTAGATCAAATTTTGTTTCAACTGACGTGATGCTATCGAACTCCACTCGTTCAACCCTTGGGTGAAATCTTGAACGGCCCAATCATCTGTGACCGGTGGCAACTCCATGCGTTCCATTTGAAATCGGGACACGAACTCCCTCAGCACTTCATTATCCCTTTGTCTTACCTTGAGGCTAGTTAATAAGAACAATAGAGGATGGAACAAACAGCGATGAACAGTGATGAACAAAGAAAACATCGTATATGTATATTCTTCTCAGTGAATAATAATTCCCTCACAAGTGAATGAGATCCCTCTTTATATAATAGAGGAATCCTAAATAAGGTACAACTCTAATAACGGAAGTAGATCCCATGATTAACACTAACAACCGCTTTGATTTGATCTGTTCCGGGATTTCCGCCGTGATCTTCGACCGGTTACTGATATCTCGCCATTCCGTTATTACGCCTTACTCGATGTCAGTCATGCTTGATCTTGATTGTTGCTGGCCTCGATCTCATAGAACACTTCGATCTCTAGGCTCGATGTTCTATCTTCGAACTCGAGCCCGATCTATTATGAGGTTACCCTCGGGGCAACTCCCCTGCCAACGAAATCAGATATGCCCGATTTTGACCATATACAATGCTATTACTCTATTTTTATTTTTCTTCATGTCGATAGTTTATTGGAAACAATCTCTCTATATTACTGTAGGGGTAAAGTCTGCGTATTATCTACACCCTTTCTAAAACCCAATTGTGAGATTATACTGGATTTATTGTTGTTGTTGATATTTTATTAAAGTGACAAATATATACATAACAAGAAGGAATAGTGCTTTTCCCTTTTTTTTAACTACGGAAAATACTAGATTTACCATTTCATGACCTTGGAGCATCGCTGGTGAATTCTCTCTTCTTCATCTATTTTTCTGCTAAATACATCGACGATATATTTGGCACGAAGCTTTATTTTAACACCTAAATTTTAGGTTAGATGTATTAAATATCTTATGTTGTCAAAATGTGCTTATTAAACATAAATTATACAATTACGAATGAATCAAAGTACATGAAATGTTAATCTTTTTGACGTGGCAAACCAATCCAATATAAAATAAATATAAGAAAAAAAGTGATACGCAAAAAGTTAAAGAAGATATGAGATGTTCAATAAATATCACGTAAAGATATGATGCCAAACTAATATATTGTGCCATATTTATGAGACCAACGATGTATTTCAATTCTTCTTTTCTCCAACCACCAATGAATTATCTAACTCCAAAAAAAACATTATCTATCTATACTGCTATCTTTTTCACTTTTTTAAACATGAGGAAGAATGCCGCGTGTCTTATTAGAAGCTCCTTTTTGTTTCTATTCAATTCCTTCAAGCCATTGCTCATGCTGTACTATAAGGTCCATGGTCGGGCTATGTGTTGTCTCTTTATCTTCACAAGGTAAATAATGTTTGCGTACACGTTATTCTTTTTAGATTTTACGATATGAAATAATGCTGAATATGTTGTTGTTGTTGGTCGGATTATGTGTCATTTCATCCTCCCTACCACGTTACACGTCTTACCTTACATTTAAATATTTAATTTATAATTCTAAACACCCGCTCTTTTCCGATTCATTCCGCTACTTTCTCCTAGGAACCATCCATTCGCCGTTTGCCTCTCTTGCTCAATCATTGCCCAAGCTAATCTATGTCACTATATATCTTCTTCGTGAAATAAGAGAAAAAGGAAAGCACTATAATATAATGATAAGCTACTGTGAAAATCGAGTTTGCCTTACGCACAATTAGTCAAGATTGAAACATAATGGACCGAGGGTCGTCATTATAATTTCGAGATACGATGAGAAGACGGGTTATCAAGCTCGAGAGCCAAAGACCGATCAATGCCGAGCTCGAGTTAATATCGAGCTCGAGATCCAGAGACCGACCACTACCAAGACCGACCAAGATCGAGCTAAGAGACAACAAATCCGTTATAGCCGCACTAAGGGAGAGAATCTCGGCAGAAATCAAAGAAAAACTAATTGATTATTCTATCATGGGATCCCCACTATGTATTTTTAATTATATCCAAAATAGAATTATTCCACTATATGAAGAGTGACTATCATTTCTGTAAAGGGGGGACATTGAACATTCAACATCAATACACTCACATTTCAAAGATTTATTGATATTTACACAGAAATATAGAGGTTATTCTTTTTTGGGCTTGGACATTGATTCATCTTGCTTGTTTATAAATTATTCTCTACACAATTTGATTTGTATTTCATTCTTTTTTTACAGTCAATATTCGATATATTTTTACTTATTTTTCTGATTTGTGCTAAGTTATAACACATATCTTTAGAATTACGTATAAATTCAACTCTATTCGTTTTTTGTGTGAACAACTACCAAGCAGAAAGAATTAAAGAATGATTAAAGGAGTTAATGATTTTTTGGCAATGGTTCATAATAAGTTTCCACACTCCGACAATGCAATGCATCTCAATTCTTACCGTGGTATTACTAACGTTTATTCAGATTTTTAACTTTTGAGTGAATATGATAAAAAGTTTCAATAATATTAGAAAGTTGATGATCCAAATCGGATGAAACTTGAAATTAAGGGTGTACATAGGTCGGGTTGGTTCATATTTTTTAATTACCAAATCAAATCAATTATATCGGGTTATTAAATCTAGGCCAAACACATATGCGGCCACTTAAATTTGACACCAAAATTCATTAAAACACCTCAACTTAGTCATGTTTCATTTAAAAACTCCAACTACATTTCAACTGTTTCACTTAAATACAATTTTGACAACTCTAAGCAAAGCTTAAGTGCGTGAATGATACTTGCCATTGACATGACAATTAACACCACTAACAAAAACACAAGTCAATAAAGGAAAAAAATAAAAATGGAAGAAGAATCATGTATTATTTCTATTTTTTTCGTTTTCTTTCTCCTTTACCATTTTTTTCGCTTAAGCCGTCGATCACATTATTAGAATTTTTCATGGCCTTGCTGCAAAATTCCATCACTAATTGCCAAGCCCGTTTCTCACTTCTTCCCCAGAATGCCACCACCTAAACACTTGAAACAAAACCCAGATCTGAATTGAAATTCAAGAACAAAATTGCCCATAGAAACTCCAATAACCACATCAATCATCTATCGGTCTAAATCAACCAACCCACATCTATGAAATTCATGTACAAAATCAAGTGGGAATGAAAACAGAATAAGATAACCTCCAAATTCGAAATTCAAAATTCGAAATTTAAAGCTTTGAACTCGAGTGGGTGTTCATGGAGCTTTTAGGTTTCAGCTTTAATCTTTAACTGATATTATCAGCAATAATATGAAACTTTTAATTTTTCTTAAAACTTCAAATTTTTGAAGAACTGGATAACAAGAATTTCAAACTGATGTTACCCGAATTCATCATCGAACAAAGCAACATAAATGGAGGAGCCAACAATCTTCTCTTTCTATGCTCTTTCTATGCATTTTATTTTGTAAAAAGCTTCAACACATAGATTATCTCTTTCTATGCATTTTATTTTATAAAAAACTTTAACACATAGATTATGTCATTATCAAGCCAGCAAAATTCCTACAAAATTTAAAAGGTTTTCGGCCTATTGCTTCAAGACAGTGGAGGGGGAAGGGGAAGAAAATGGTGACAGATGAGTTGTAGCAATAGGCCAGGGACGGTGGTGATGAACTTTTGGGGGAAAAGGGATATAAAAAGAAAAGGAAAATATTATATCAGATCCAGTCACGCGCCCAAGAGCCGTGAATACAATCTTTTTGCCACGATAGTATTTTGTGTTTAAATGGCACTGTTGAAATGTAGTTGAAGTGTTTAAATGAAACATGACTAAGTTGAGATGTCCAAATGGATTTTGGTGCCAAGTTTAAGGGACCCAATATGTATTTGGCCTTAAATCTAAAGACCAAACAAAACCAATAAAAATAGAGTTTTTAAATCTCGATTTTTCTCGGGTTTTCGGGTTGTTTCGATTTCCCCCCCCATAAAGTCTTCATAACACAAAACATAGAATTTGTGCTCCAATTATTTCTTTAATCCTAGTAACGCAAAACTATATAAGGTGTTTTTAATAAAATAACATAAATATGAGATGATTTATGGCATTGTACTAAAATATTCAACAATAAAGATGAGAATCACATAAAATAAATATTATTAATAAGCCATAATGAAAATAAATATAATTTAAAATTACTAATAAGTTGCTAAAATAAGTACGACTAATAAGTACTATTATTTACATGACTAAACACTAAAAAAAAAAAAGTTATGCATTTTATCTAAACCTTGAAAAAAACTAAAAAGTAAATATCCAATACTATTTTCATTCATAGTACAATTGAATTGAATGTCTTTTATTATCATTAGTATTGATTTGATTTTGGTTTAATTTAGGATTTATTTGAGTTACTAACATTTATGGACTATAAAACTTATTGAAACATCCAAAATTTATAAATCCAAGCTTGAAATAATACCTTAAAAGATAAATTATAAAAAAATTTAAGAAATATTTATAAACTACACTACAATAAATATTTTCATGTATTAATTTAAAACTTTTATACATATAATGTCGGGTTAATTTGATTTCGATTTGATTTTTTTAAGTTAAAAACAAACCAAACCAATATTGTCGATTTTTTTTTCCAACACCAAAAACCAATCAAAATAAATCATAGTCGAATTTTTTTTCGATTTGACTCGAATTATCGAATCGATACGATTTGTCGATTTTATTTGTACACCGTTGCTTAAAATTACAAGATATCAACAATACATTCAAAAAGCTAATCACAAGGTAAAGGGAACCACTCACCACAAATCTAATGCGATGCGACGATATTTCGAAGGAACCACAAAAGATATTTAAGCAAAGAGAAGCTTTATTTACGCAACTCAACAGCCCCCTAATTTAATACTCCACACTTTTTCAAAGTTTGCGAGCCACCAAACAACTTCCTTAGAAAAGTAAGAGTCTAAAAAAGTTCTTTTTGACTAGCCAAATGTACCTCCAATAAACCAGTTAAATTCCTCCCTGATTCATCTAATCCAGCCCACTAAATCAACACCAAAAGGTTTGTACAGGTAATTCACGTAGGGGCTGGGTAGGGACCACTTCCCTACCGTTTGATTAAAATTAACAGCGATAAGAGGTGGTGTTGCGTTTTGGAGCAGCTCTTATGTTGGAACCTGAATCCCTTGCCCTCTTCTTCACCGTTGGATTTCCCTCATCCATCATCTTTGCTAAATCTCCACCGAACATTTTTACGAACGTCCTCTGCAAATCCTCTAGACTCTCCTCCTTTCCAATTAATTCAAAAGAAAAAACATACAATATTTCAAAAGGCATCATACACTTAAAAAATGCATGTAGGAGTAACTAATTAATCTCTTACCGCCGCCCCTACATTTTGATCCATTCTGTTCATCAAATCGTGCAGGAAATCACACATTCCCTGCATACAATTTCACCAAAATCTTAGGGGGTAAATTTATAATCACCCTAAAGTAACATGAAGAAAACGGAGGGATGACAAGGTAAAATGTAAAATGATTTGCTTCTTCGTTGTCCCGAAAATTTACATTAATTTGGACTTCTCCTCCTTCCATCCCATTTTAGCTACGGCATTTAACTAAACATTAGATTTTGAGAATAAAAAAACATATTTAACATAAATTGTAAAAATTAAAAAGACTTTCAAAACATAGATTAAATATATGATATCAGACTTGCTCTTACCATTAACAATTACATAAAATGTAGAGGAGTTCCATATGTCACTTTCTATTTTTTCTTTCTCCTAATAAAAACTACTCCCTCAGTTCCAGTTTCTTATCAGCGACGGAGGGAGTAGTTTTTATCAGAAACTAGTAATTGTGGAATATCAGAAACGTGAGGATAAAAATCTGGGAATTTCTTAATGATTACTTGGGAAAAAGGAGGAAAATTACGTACTTCGTCTTCCTCAAGTAGATCAAGGAAACCGGCGTCATACATTGACCTCTTGTCTTCATCGGAGAGAACTGCCAACACGAAAAACGGAGAACACGACATTTTATTTTTCAACAAGCTAAAATAACTACAGACGTCCGTCAACGGATTCCATCAAAAGACACTACTTTTATATCACTGTAAATAAATGAATCAATTGTAACCTGAGTAGGCCTCTTGGATTTTCTGAAACCGGCGTTTCGCTTCTGCCGCTACCGACGGATTCTTTGCCCACCTATCCGGGTGCCATTTCTTCACCCAAAAATCACACGCATGTTAGTACTATACTCGCATATGCACTTACACATAGTACTCACTATATATTTGTACAAAGGTTTAACTTTTTATCCAATTCCGAGTTAATTGAAAAAAAAAAAATACTCTGCGGCTTACCAGAGCTAGTTTCCGATAAGCTGAGCGAATGTCGGAGCAGGAGGCATCCTTACGAATCCCAAGCACTGAATAGTAGCAAGATCCGGCGGATCCTCCTTCTCGATCCATACCCGTTTTGCTTTCTTCTAACCCAGAGCCAAATTCCCAAAAATCGATGCCAAAACAGAAATTGTACCTAAATTGACAGGTACACACATCCAAGTTATAAATTCTGTTAAACCATTAGTAAATACGGTTACGAAAATTTGAGAATTTAAAGAGGGGAAAAGGGGAAGATATTGAAGAGGAAAAAGATGGAGGCAGAAACGTAATATGTAACGTGGAAGAGATGATCTGTAAGATTTGTGTTTTAAGGGAGGAAGGGAAGATGAAAATATCTGGCAGGAGAAAAGATTTGTGATCCCAGAAGGAACGTTCGAGAATTTCAAATTTTCCAAACGGAGAAGATATTTTTTGGGTGAGTTTTGGAATTGGGTTTGAAGGATTGTGGAATTTACGAAACGTACCACTGGATCCGATAAAGTCGCTGTCGGTTCCCGGGTCATGATGTAATGTGTAACCTATACGGCTTCGGGTTGTCCTCAAATAGTGGGAAAGGTTACATGATTTTTTTTGTTTGTTTTTTTGGGCAGAATAGCTTTCTAGCCACTTAAACTTGTAGGGGTTTTAAAAGTCATATATGAACTTTTAACTTTCTTATTTGAATACTCAAACTCATTTTTTCTGTAACAAATAAACATATTTGACCATTGATCATGCGCGCGTGTATTACATATACACATACGTGTCCATCCAGTCAACAAATGATCAATGGATGTCTTACACATCAAGGCCGCGAAAACCCTAACCCAACAGATCGGGGCTCCCTCTTTTATTCCATAGACCGACCCCTTCCTCATTGTAACCTCTCTCTAACCAAACCCTCCCATGTTAAACCTGGGTTACCAATGGGCTAATAATCACTGACCCCTTCCAAAATCGATCATAATCACTTACCCATTTTTTTGTTTTCGTTTATTATATGTTAATCTCGTTCTGATCGAGTTTCGTTTGGTCCGTGATTTCGATTCCAGTGACATTATATGATCTGAAGGTTCATTTGTCTCTTTTCGATTCTATCATTTTCACGGTCTGAAAAAAGAAAAAAAATTAGAAATGGAACTTCAGATTTTAGATTTTACAAAATGAAGGAATGGAGCTTCAGATTTTACAAAAATGGAGAAATAGAGTATTTTAGAAGAAATGAAGAAGAAGACACTTAAATACAACTCATTTTGTACCATTGGGCGTTGGAAAGGGGGCTTTCACGCTCCTGTGCGTCGTGTTCCTCACGCGACCTGCTAATTAGGACCAACTGATGCCACATGGTCATGGTCAATATTGGTCAAATGTGTTTCTTAGTTATCGAAAAAATGAGTTCGAGTGTTCAAATGAGAAAGTTGAAAGTTATGTATCAGCTTTTAAAAACCCTACAAGTTTAAGTGGCTTGCCTTTTTTTTTTTTTCCGGGCGGAAGTTCATGATGTAATTCAGAAAGGGGTTATTTTTGTTCCATCTACCTTTAGAGGAAAAAATAATTGTTTCTTTTTTTGTTTATTTATAATTATGCTTATTAATGTTAAACTCATAGTTAAACTAATTGTTCATTTATTAGGCATATGGCTCCCCAACTAAAGTTTTTTGTTCACCATTTATCTTAGATATAAACAAATGCAGTTACATTAAATTTTAAATCTAAATAATTCAATATTTGCAGAATACAAGTTCACAACATATAGAGTTATCGTTACGATACTTAAGAGGTATGTATTCTCCTTTAATATACAATTGTCAAGGTTAAATACATTGATTCGATATAAACAATGAGTGCGATTACGTGTTTTCCAAAGAGAGATTTGCATTTCCAGTAACATGAACATCATGAATTGTGTCAGCTCAAATCCAAAATGTTGATGGGTTTTCTTTCAGATTGTTCTGAATCTATTAATTAAAGGCAAAATACCTTAAAACACTTTTAAACTTGATACCGATTATTAGTTTCCTCCCCAAACTTAAACTATACCTAGTACGAATTACCACCCTACAATTGAATAATAAATTTAAATACCCCCTCGATCTCATACACCTTAGTTTGAGTTTATACACCTGCTAGCCTTGTTGGACATTTTATCCGATGTGTGCTCCACGTAGGCCAAATAATAGGGTTTTATATTATCTATACTAAAATTAAGAAAAAAAAATAAAAAGCGGATTAAAACCTAAGAACTTAATAGCTTATTTGGATGGTTGCTATGTATCATTTCATAATGTATCGTATACTATTATATTGTATTGTATTGTATCATTTTGATGTATACAATATATGGATAGATTGTATTGTTTGTCGTCATTTCATGATGTCATACACCAACAATATGAAGAATAAACGTGCAATATTATTAAAAAATGTAAGTTACGAGATAGAATTATTATTTAAACAGGTAGGGTAAAGGCTAAAATAAGATTTTTTAATAATAAGGAAGTGCAAGATGAGAAAAAAAAGGTAACGATGCCGCAACACCAATCGATTGTTTCATAAAGTGGCACTTTCCACCGTTATGTAACGATGGATTTAACGATACAATACAATTGAACTTAAGTAACAATCAAAATAAATATTGAATTTAAAGTAACAAAACGATACAATACAAAGGTAACGACCATCCAAACAAGTTGTAAAAGTAGCTAAATTAAATCATTCTGCCCAAACTCCTCTGTATCTCAGAACTCTCTCAAATTCCCTCAAATGCTTCTCCCATTTGCTCCTTCGATTTACCTAGAAATCTTAGGGTTCAAGTCTAGAAATTTCCATTAAACAATTTTCAGTAAGCTTCCGTTTATATTTTGTTGGTTTTGGTGTTTATTTAGTGTGGATGGGTTCCAATCAAATGGAATAATATTTAAATTGTGGTGGGTCTTCAATCGACAAAGTGGGTTCATCTTCAATGTCTCGAAGAAAGTTGGAGAGAAAACCAAGAAATATGTCTAGAAACTTTTGCAATTAAAAAAGAAAAATCAGAATTATAGGGAAAGCAAAAACACTAGTTGTGCTTTAATAAGGAAGTTATAAAGAGGAAGGTTGAAGGTATAGGAAGAGTAGCCATGAGAAAGATGGGAAAAATAACGGAAAATGTTAATTAGGGGGCTTTTTGACCGTTTGAGCTGCTTAGACCTCATTTTTTATACACCTTCACACACCAAAGGCTGGCTAAGGCCACTTGCTATGCCATGTGGTAGACCGAGGGGTATTTAAATTCACTTATTCAAGTGTAGGAGTAATTAGGACTAGGCACAGTTTAAGGTTGTCTTAAGACATTCTGCCTTAATAAAATAAATCTCTGAATACCCCCTTTGATTATTAAGACATTCAAAGAAGACGAAGGAAAATTGTTTTCGTCTTTCATGAGCTTCATTCTTTTTTTTATGAGATTCATTCTTTGATTACTAGAAATCTATGAAAAACTTTCTGAAGAAATGTTTCATAGGCAAATAATTCAAATATTGACACAACATCTAATTATTATAATCTCATATTACTTCCTACATAAGCACCAGTTATTACATCTGATGCAGAAACACACAAGAAGACTACTACAGTACTATTTAATAAAGAGTTTAGCACTAAACTCCTCGAAGGACGATGGCATTTGGGGTAGCATAAATTTGAATGCTTGCTATTGTTTCTGCAAGCAAATTTATCCTACATGCACCTTTATCCTGACAAAACCCTTACTATATGTACAATTTACTCTTTTATGCTAGATGCTATATGCTATATGCAATGTATATTGACATAGATACCGAAAGGTTCAAAGAATAGGCTGAGACATGGAGGTGAAGTTTGCTGGTCAAAATCTCCAACTAACTTCAGATATCTACATGCAAAAGCCTTTCCATCTTCAAACATTTTCGCTTAACCAATGTTTTCCATTTCAGGACAGCACGGATTGTGCACCATATTGCTCTGGGATTTCCACGTCTTGCAATGTGAAAGCCTAAATCAGGAGAAACTGGCTGAATGCTTGAACTCGCGAACAATCCGTTCCCTGGCAATGCTGGTGTTCCAAGCTGATAATTGTTGTTGGGAGGTAGAAAATCGGTCATACCCAGTGACTCAATTGAACCACTGGAACCCCAGTCGTAGTCACCAGGGTAGATACTGCAGCAGGGATCACTGATCAAGAAACTGCTTGCCAAGGTCGAATTAAATGCTTGCATTCCATGAAAGCTTTCAGGCATGGAAACTGCAGTTGGACTATCTTGTTGCGCTGTGTATAGTGATGGTGAAATTGTGGTATGATCAGAGTTGCTCTGTAACTCCACTTGATCTGCAGAAAACATTTTCTTAGTCATGCCATCATTTCTCAGGCAAGAAAGAGGAATAACAACGAAGTTTGGTTCAAAAGCCATTCCATCACTGGATATCAAGACCGAGATTTACTGTACAACCGCTAAGAGGACCAAGTAATTGCTAATGCAGGTATTTTAGTCTTTACTCTTTAGATGGTTTAAACATTGAAAGAAGTTTATTATTGGCTCCAAAGTCCAAACAGGGACACTGTTTTCAGGGATACAACTTATTTATGCTCAAACAGAAGCATGGACATGCTTGGTTAAAACATTGAAAGAAGTTTATTATTGGCTCCAAAGTCCAAACAGTGACAACGTGTTCAGGGATACAGCTTATTTATGCTCAAACAGAAGCATGCATATGCTTATCTGAAAGCATACTTCTGCCAAACCCCAACCCTTAATCCCCACCCCCCAAAAAAGAAAACAATAAAAGGCAATAGAAAATGGAAAATATAAGGTAAAATAAGAGGTTTGTGACTGAAGAAAGAAGATATTGATAATTCGTACCTTGTTCAACTGGGTAGTTCATAATCTGCTGGCTTGAAATAGGAATATGAGAAAAGCCAATTTGCAGATTTGATGCTAGGACTGCTTGGCCTATCAGAGAGGGGTCTTCAAGGAGAATGAGATGATTCAAATTTTTGTAAGCACGACGCTTAAAGTCTTCTACCATCCGCTGGCAGTTACAAGAAATACTATCAGCTTCTGAACTCTTACTTAGAGAACCAAATAAATTTCGAAGTGGGATACAGACCTTCTGAAATGCATCTAGTTTGTCCAAGGACAGGCAATTTTGTCCATCAAGAATTGCTCCTACAAGCTCGTAGATGCAGTTGAACAGAAGTATAATACTTTCTCCATCATTGTATATGTACCACTCACTGTTGTCTAACACACAAGTGTTCGCATGTTCAGTTATTTTCTCCCATGTGGACGTCCCACAAGCTAGCTTCTACAATTATCAAGAATAAGGTTACATGACACCACAAAACTACACTTTATTAATACAAAAGGTTAACTTTGAGACCAAAGACGAACAATTCTAAGTGTTATTAAGGATGACCTTACCTCGCGTAATAGAGATGGATCCATGACATACAGCCGTAGGAAGTCTTTCACACAGGATATTCCTTTCTGACTCAACCGTTTGTGAGATGCGCCATCTTTTCCAATCTTTTCCAACCGCCATATTTCATCGCCCAAAGCGGGAGGGTAATGCTTCTTGTAAGCTAAACCAAAGGAATAAGAAAATAAAATAATGTCAGTACGAAATATGACATCCAAATAACAGGCACAAAGACTGGAAAGCAATAATACAATCAAATCTCAACGAAATGGTTATCCCAATCCGCTTGAGACAAGTAGAAGTGGATAATATAGCAGAGCCTAAACAAATTTCTACCGAACAATCCTCTTTTCCCTCTTTGCGGGGGAGTTATCAACAGGTTACTAGGGATAGGGCAGGTAATGCAGAAAATGAACTTACCCTCCCCACGATGATCTTTCACAGTAAAGGGCTTGCTAACTCCTTCTCTGACCCTCAGTTCACCAGAACGGTTAATCAATTTCAGTCCCAACCTGAAGGTCCTGCTCTTTATCCAGCTTGAATTGTCAGTGAAGCTGATATCACCCAGATGTCCCACACCGTCCCTTAGCTGAATAATTGAATCTCCTGTCAATAATGGACGTTTTCCTTCTCTCTCACAAACAACTTTTCTGTTGAACTCTTCCTCAGTCCAGTCTTCTCGATCATTGGGATTAAATTCCCCATTAAGCACTACCACACTAACTTTTACTGAAGATATGGGTCCAGATGTTATTCTCTGGTTGGAACTAGTATCATACAAGACAACTTTAATGGGCTTATTGTCCACATTTTCTACTTTACTACCGGTGAAAAGGGTAGAAGGAAGTATATCATCAAAATGTAGATGAATAGCCCTGGATTGAGTAGTCTCCTCCTCATTAAGTGAGGATCTGCAACAAACAAAGAAAATAATGTCAAATCATGTTTAATAACATAAACATCAGCATGGTAGAGGAAAAGTCACGGAGATCATCAACAGCCATTTGGTTAAAAGCAAGAACTAACCTCAGTGTTGATTGAAGTGTTCTCTCAATCTCTTCACGCACCTATCACCGTTTAAGAAAACAAACGATGATAAATACAGAAACTTTAACATAAGACAAATCAAAGTAAAAAACAAAATAAAACAAAATTACTCCAATTGGGAATTGAACAGAAATATTTCAAGATTTTGCCTTGTGAAGGACATTTTCACAGGCACTCATATACCGGCAGAATTACATACATGTACTGGTATTGTTTAATAACTGAACAAGCACATGAATCATATCAATAATAACACGAAGCAACAACAATCATCCAATGAAGAACCAGACACAATCAGATAAAAGGGAAGAACAACAAGTTAAAGAAATAAACAGTGAGAATAGGAATTACATAGTGCAGATATTCAATGGCAGGTACAAAAGATTAAGAAAAGGTAAAGAACACTTCGGGTAGCAATAAAACTGGAAAAACCTTGTAACTTGTTAAAATGCAGGCAAAACTTACAGAAATATAAACGCAACTTTATCAACAAATGCGAATATATCTTGTCAAGGAGGTCCAGGCTTTAACCTGATGATTCACTAACCAAATAAATCTTCCAATCAAAAAAGGGCTTGAGAAGTTGCAAAATTTAACGAATGACGTCCCTTTGCACCTCCACAAAGACTTAATGTATTTATTCAGCAAATACAAAGATAACGTTTTCTTGCTTTGAGCATAGAATCATACCCATTTTCGGATTGAGGGCTCCAGCCTTAGTGCAAGTTCTTGTGGAGAAGAATAACTCCTTAAACTTGTAAAAAGCCTGTGAAAAAAATGTCATTCAGAACAACGGAATCCAAATTCACAAAAGACAGCTGAAATACAGAAAATTTAAGCAACATACGGGGAACAAGGATGTTGGCGCTTAGATTCTCGAGCTGGAAACTCAGAGCCGTCATCACTATCCCGATTGATATTCCTTTTTTGTACCATCAAAGTTGAATTGAGTAGTGAACATACAAAAACTAATGATGAAATAGTCCTGCTCAATATGGACAACAGGTAACGTTCAATTACCAATTACTAATGTCTTATATAGAAACTAATGACCCCATTTGGCAGGAAACTGTGCAGGAAGCTTCAGTCACAAGAGTCAGACACGAATGGTGTGGTTCTTTTATGCATTAACACAAACACACTGTGGGTGCTATGTGGTGTGGTGGGTGCTGTGTGGTGTGGTGTGGTGTGGTGTGGTGTGGTGTGCGCGCGGGCGTGTAGTTCTTCACAATTATATTATTCAAACTGGAAGACTTCTTTAAGTCAATGTCGTCATCTGCATAACACGAAGACAATGTGGGTGGGTGTTCTTGAATAAATTATTGTTGCTTTTTTTTTTCCCTGATTAATCAAGGTTACATCAATGGGGTTTTCAAGATTTGAAGAAGAAAAATCCAAGAAAATAACCGAAATTAGTAATGTTATTATATTAAGAAGAAGCAACGATCAACTACCTACCGCGCTAATTCAGAAAAGTACAAGGAAAATGCAGATAGCAGAAAATGAGGAATCACAATCATACCAAACTATGTGGAAGTGCGGCAAGACACAAAATTTAATGCAACGCGTATCGGCTGATTAGACTGATAAAGAATTCGGGTCTGTTTGGTCGCAACTCGCGACAAAGTCACAATCAAATGTTTTTGTCCTCCATTTTCTTACTAGGAATAAACTCTCTTTTTTTAAAAAAAAAATTAAAAAATCTATTTTTGTCAGAAACAATGTGTTTTTGGTAATAACGAGAAAAGATACTGGAAATAGATTTTTAAGAGGAAAAAAAAAAGTTTAGGTCATTTTCTTATATGGAGGATTTATATACTTCCTCACTAATTTTTGTAACCCCTTCAAAGTTAGACAGGAAAGAGGTATAGTAGTATTCATTGTGAGTTCGAAACTCATAAACAGTCTGAGACCATTATTCTCACAAAAATAACTAGGGACCAATCACAATTTAAGAAGAGGATGTTAAATTATAGCCTAGGCCAAATTTCTTTTGTGTTAAAAAGTGTTTTTTTTTCTTTGAGGTGTTTGGTCAAGTTTTTAGAAAAAAAAGTGTTTTTGAATAGAATTTAAAATAGATTTTGAAAAGGAATGTGCTTTTTAAAAGATTAGTCCAAGCACTAACTTATGCTCAAAAATGCTTTTAAAATTCAATAGTAAAATACAAATTATTACTCACAAAAAGTAATTTTTTAAAAGTACTTGGCCAAACATGCTAGTATTAGTTATAAATACTACTTTAAATGGCACTTTTACAGTTTTATTACTTCTACGTTGTTAAGAAAAAATGTAATGAAGCGAATGTGCATATCCCCACACCAATGGACATGTCTGTTTATAAGCATCATATTGAAACTACTATAGTAATATAGTTCAAGTAATGATCTATTACTCCTAATAATCAATCATACATTAAAAACCCATCAAACATTAATCATGTATATACTATGCAAGTATTTCTAGATTTGATCCAAAACCACCATATTGTCTTATGTGGAAATTAAAATTAGATAAAAGCAACGGGTTGATTGGGATAATAACTAACCAGCATGAAAGAGACTAACAAATTTGAACTCAAACCAGAAAGTCTTTGATATAAAGTATAATAGTTCCATGATTTCCAATCCAACGAGGGGAAAAAGATAAAAAAGTACTTAGCAGTACCAAATAAATAATTACGAAAACCACTGCCTAGAGTTTCTCTTCGCCTTTAGCTAACATTAGTATTAGTATGTTATTTATTATTATCTAGAGTTTGACTTTATTTTTGGATTCGATCTTATTTCATCTTATTGTTATTCCTACTTGTTGCAATTACTTTTTTTTTCCAGTCGTTCTCTAGTCGAAGATCTCCCGATTTGCCCTTTTAGGGATAGGGGTAAGACTGCGTACATCTTACCCTCCCGGACCCCTAGTGAAAAACTACTAGATTTGTTGTTAGTTGTACTGCCAATGACAATACCAAAAATTTATATGCTTTGTTTTCTCGTCACAGTGATTAGTATGTAACACAACCCAAGATTCGAATTAATATTTCTAATGAAAGCCAAGTGTATCAGCATCAGTGCCTACACAACTATACCTATACCCAAAGGCCAGTGAAAGGAACTTGTCATTGTTAATTTCATTGAAACTGGTAAAGAGACCTGCCCTGTTATTTTTATTGGAAAGTTGAGGAAAACTTTTTCCTCCTTTTTAACAAAGTTTTCCTGAATGTTATTTTCTTGGAAATTCAAGGTTTTATGAGATATTATTGGAAGCTGTCCAATTCTCTCTTGTTTTGACTTCTTGTCTGTGTGGAAATGTTAAGATTGTTTGCTCATATTTGTCTCATGCCTGTCTCTCCTCCAATTGAACTATGAAAACTTAATAAATTATTACGATCTCTTAGTCTCAGCAAAAAGAGATAGCTTGTTTTGTTTATGTTAAAAGATATAAATATTTGGTAACTTTCTGAGAAAATTCTTATAACCTATGTTGTTTACGGCTGTGAGAAGAGTCTTATACTTTCTTTCTCTTCTTCTTACAACTTTTTGACTATTTGATGCATGTCGGTATGTATGTATGTATATATATATATATAGAGAGAGATCTTTCTGCAGAAAGTGTGAGTGTTTTGAGTAAAATTAATCATTAAAAAGATAATCAAGATAGATTATTTATACCAAGTAAAGAGGTATTAATGATAATTTCTATTTCACAAATTAATACCTCAGTATACGGGTAAAATCGAGTCTAATGAGTACCCCGATTTCCCAGCGAGGCAAACGGAGCAGGGACGTGACTGTAAAGAATCAGAATCAAAATCAGGAGCCTATCGTATCAAGGCTCGAGCAAAACATCTACCCTCGGAGCCATCGGGACCACGTTCCCCGGATCCGGTTCGAGTCCCAAGACTTCAGGGAGCATTACCAAACGACTGCACACGACTAACAAAGTGTCGTGATATCCGTGCCCAACCGAATATCACGACGTGAATCTCGGCCCGTATCGACAGAAAATAAGTGATTAGCGAAAAGGAATTTTTTCACTTTTCTTAGAATTGTACCTAGGGTAAAACTCCCCTACTATATAAAGGGGAAGCTAATTATTCATTAGATACATTGTAACACGCATGCCAAAGCAATATACTTCTATTCTCTCTGTTTATAAAAGTTATTTAAAGTTCTTATTTTTGTTCATAAATTCTTCATAAGTGCAAGTTCGGAACCGAAGGCAGGTTCCTCGTTAAGCTATTAACCGAGCTCGGACTCACTCTTATCATTGGTTTGGCCATTTATTACGTCTTTTATTTGCTTAATCTAATGTCATTGATCACTTTTATTGAATTAATCTCCATATCCTTAAAACCGCGTATAAATTAAATTATTATCCATTTTTGAGGGTAAACAGTTTGGTGCCCACCGTGGGACTAGGGATAATAGTGGTAATTTGATACAAATTTTCATAACGCACTCTGTTTTACACTTGTTCTTTGAGATTTTAATTTCATGTCAACTTAAGAATGTCAAACTCTCAATCTACTCACGTGAACGTTGATGCTGAGTCTGGCCACCATGGCGAAAACAACAATATAATACCCAGCAACGAGGTGCATCCTGTTGACCCCAACGGAGTCCCGGTTGCGGACCCAATCGATACCAACTCACATGTGGCCATCGATGCAAACTTGCCGACCGACCCCGAGAACAACGTTTGCGGAGAAGTGATAAATGGGGATTTTGACTGCTTATTAGCATTTGTTTTAGTCCAAAAGTATTGAATTGTATTCCCGAAACTAATAAAATTATGCAAAATTGCAGGAATGCTGGAAGTTTGGTCTCCCGGGATAAAATCTGACTCAAAAAGGAGTATTCCGAAGCATAAGGCAATAAATGGCGCAAAATCACAAATGTGCGGTCCACAGAAGAAATTGCGAACCGTAGAATTCCATCTGCGGCTACAAACCAAGAAGAAAAGTTTAGCAGAACTTTGCGCAAAATGCGGAACGCACATGAATTGCCGTAAAACTGGGCTAAGAGTCGAAGATCAGAGAGTATGCAAATGACAAAGTCGAGGAGCCTATGTGAATTGCGGACCTCACAAGAATTGTGTGGCCGCAGAAGAGTTGCCTTACGGCCGCAGTCCAGAAATGTGAGGCCGCAGAAGATTGTCTCGCTGCCGCAATTCAGAAATGTGCAGCGGCAGAACTCCACTTCCTGCCATATGAAGAAATATGTGGACCGCACATGGAATTGTGCGGCCGCAGAACCTCCCAAGGGGCATTTTTATCCAAAATTTTCAGCCTTGTATAAATAGACTAGTTTCACAAAATTAGGTCAAGTTGGAACATCTGAAGTGGCTGTAGCCGTTTTTCTTTACTACTTTAGGAAGTTTTACATTACTTTGGTGTATTTACATTCGATTTAATCATTTTAAGCTTCCATTATGAGTTTAATTAGTTTTTCTTCCTTATTGTTTTCAAATTCTATTATGAGTAGCTAGACTTTTACTAGAGCTGTGACACAACCCTAGTGTGTAAACCTTATGAGAATCTAATGTAGTGCTTGTTTATGATTGGGTATTGATTATTTAACTTAGTTCATGCTTTAATTATAAAATTAATGGTTGCAAACATTAATTCATGCCTATTTGACTTAGACTCTACTTGAGAAAGATGGACCTAGTCTAGGATAACTTAGCTAATATAGAATTGGGTTAATTGAGAGATTGATTAACCCAATTAAAGGGTTCAACCCAGAGATAGTAATAATCCGACTTGAGCTCTTATAAACTATTTTGGGTGATACCCATTTGGTCTTGAGAAACCCAAATTGGGCAAAACCTCTCTCTGGCCGAGAGGTATAGAGTGGGGTAATGTAAAGTTGAGAGCTATAATACACCCCAGTCAGTAAAACAAGCATTAACGTCTTTATCCCATTAGGCAAACACCTAGGTTATGGTCACAGCCCTAGGTCTTTTACCCATTTGGAAAAACCTTAAAAATAATTATCTCTAGTCTACTTTCTTTATCTTGCAATCATTAGATTAACAGTAGAAATAGAAAGCAAATTCTTGTTGTGGAAGTGCAATCTAGATAATCCAATTGCTCATTTGAAATATATACCCCTAACTCCCATCCTAGCTCCTAGTGGATTCGACCCCGACTCCTAGTTGGGTATTTATTATTGCATACGATCGTTTCATATCTCTATTGAGGTGTGCTTTGGACGTGATCAATTTTTGGTACCATTGCCGGGGAGTTAAAAATGGTGTTAACTATATATTTAGGTGTGTTTTTGGAATATCTTCTTTCCTTCTGTGTTACTAACTTGTTTGAGAAATCGTAGGTACAACCATAGCGAACAATGAGCTCGAAAATTTACTTTTAGGGGATATGGACGTCGAGGATGAGCAAGTTGATGAGGTTTATCTTGAACCTCAAGCCAATAGAAGAGGCCGAGTGCCTCTTGACAATGTCCCCGCTCCAACCCCACCTCCACCACGAGTGGCTCCACATCGGGTGTTACCCAATGAAGGATTTGCTAGTGCAATAGTCCCTCCCCATATAAGGGCGAGCAACTTTCAAATCACCAATGTGATGCTCACTTTGCTAGAGCAACGAGATTTCTTCACCGGTGCTCCAAGTCAAAATGCATACAAACATTTGAAGGGGTTTGTGGACACTTGTTGGAGGAGCAAACAAACAAATGTCTCTGAGGATGCATTAAGGCTAAGCCTTTTTCCCTTCTCTCTATGAGGGAAAGCTTTAGATTGGTTGGAACATTTGTCGAACCATTCCATTCACACTTGGGATGGGTTGGCGGAAAAGTTTATTTCTAAGTTCATCTCTCCGGGGCACATGGCTATACTTCGGGATGAGATTTTGGTATTCAAGCAAGAGCCAAATGAACCACTACACAAGATATGGGAATGTTATAGAACAATGGTAAAGGAATGTCCCAACAACGATATGACAGAGAATATGATTCAACAAACTTTCTATCGTGGGATTAATACAACCAACCAATGTGTAGTGAATCAACTTGACGGTGGGAACTTTATGACTATGCCTTATGCAGAGGCATATGAGATTTTAGATGAAATGGCGGAAACATCATCAGCGTGGCAATCCCGGGCTAACGTTCCACAAGGTGATCCAAACGTGATCCACCTTCACAAAGAGTTGCATGACCATGGGCAAGCCATTGCCGAATTGACTACCACCATGAATCAATTAGCAAAGGCTCAACTTTAACAAGTTCAAAATCCTAAGCAAGTCAATTCCATAGAGGGAGTGAACATGATAGTGAACAAAAGAAGGACCAAGGGTCCACAAGTGCAACATCGAGTGGAGAATTATGTGCAAGAAGATAGTGGTTTTGATCAAGATGATTCTTACAATGAACAAGAAGAGGAGGTGAAATATGTGAACAACTTTCAAGGGCTATGAAACAACTTCCAAGGCCCAAACCAACAATAATGGAGACCTAAAAACAATCAAGGCAATTGGAATTCTAACAACCAAGGAAATTGCAGTGGTGGCAACAATCAAGGGAATTGGCATAACAACAAGGAAATTGGAGTGGCAATAATCAAGGAAATTTGGGGAGGGGGGGTAACAATCAAGGCGGATGGAACAATAATAAAGGAAATCAGGGGTCGAGTTTTCAAAGGCCCCCGATGTATCAACAACCGAGCAACCTGCCTCCTTATCCTTCCTATGTTCCAAGTTATTCAAACAATGAGATGGGGCGTATTGAGAATATGTTCAAGCAAACGATGGAAAAGAATGCCGATTGGGATGCCCAACTTGCCTCACACAACACATCAATCCGCAACTTAGAAGTTCAAATGGGGAAAATCTCTCAAGCTCTAAATTCTCTTCCTAAGAGAGCACTACCAAGTGACATGGTAGTAAACCCAAAGGGTGGAAACAACACGCGGCATGCCATGGCCATTATTACAAGAAATGGAAGAGGTGGGAATGCACACACCTCAAGTCAAAAGCAACTTGTGGATGATGAGCAAGTGGTACAAGAAGAAGAGGTCCCGAACAATGTGGTGCAATCAAATGATGAAGTTCGGATTGATATTGATGATAGTGTGGAAGAGACTCAAGAAGAGGTGAACCCATCTAGGGATCACATTATTGATATACCAGAACCGGTAGTGCAAAAGGCTAAAGCACCATTGCCTAAGCCTCCACCTCTATACCCTCAATGACTTGACAAGCAAAATGGAGAGAATCAATTCAAATGATGAAGAGTCTCTCAATCAATGCGCCATTAGTTGAAGCTTTGGAACAAATGCCCGGTTATGCAAAGTTTATGAAGGATTTCGTGACAAAGAAGCGGTCAATGAATTTTGAAACTATCAAAGTCACTCATCAAGTGAGTACAATTGTGCATTCAACGGCTCCTAAGTTAGAGGATCCCAGTGCTTTCATGATTCCTTGTACAATTGGAAGTGTCGAGTTTTCTAAAGCTCTTTGTGATCTTGGTGCAAATATCAATTTGATGCCCTATTCTGTTTTCAAGACCTTGGGAATTGGGCAACCAAGACCCACCTCTATGAGATTGCAAATTGCCGATCGTACTATGAAGAAACCTTTGGGAGTGATTGAAGATGTCTTGGTTCATATTGATAAATTCATTTTTCCAAATTTTTTTGTCATTCTAGATTGTGAAGTTGATTATAAGGTACTAATTATTCTTGGAAGACCTTTCATTGCTATAGGGAAGGCTCTTTGTGATGTTGAATCCAGATAACTCACCTTTCGGGTGGGTGATGGACAAGTGGTTTTCCATGTGTGTAATTCCATGCGGCAGCCATATAGCAATGAGGTGTGCTCTTTTGTGGACTTGGTGACTGATGTTATTGTTGATGACACAAGTGCTATGATCAATGTTGATGATATATTGGAGGCCGTCTTACTCAACTTTGATGATGACGAGATGGATGGCTTTATGGAATGTGTGAACTCTTTGCAAGGAATGGGGTTGTATAATTATGCACCCCGAAAATTATTTTTGGATCTTGAAAATAGGACAACTCCTCCTACAAAGCCTTCCATTGAAGAGCCTCTTACCTTAGAGTTGAAGACATTGCCTCCATATCTTCGATATGAATTTCTTGGCCCTTGTTCTACTTTACCAGTTATTCTTTCTTCTTGTTTGACTAACGTGGAGGTAGATTCTACATTGGAGGTGCTATAAAAGAGGAAGAAGGCTATTGGCTGGACATTGGCGGATATTCGGGGAATAAACCCCACATTTTTCATGGATAAGATCAACTTGGAGTAAGGTGCCAAACCATCTATTGAACATCAAAGGAGACTCAATTAGTCTATGCAAGAAGTTGTCAAAAAGGAGATTATCAAGTGGTTGGATGCCGGGGTTGTCTACCCCATCTACGATAGTTCGTGGACTTCTCTAGTTCAATATGTCCCGAAGAAGGGGGCATGACGGTGATCACCAATGACAAGAATGAGTTGATTCCTACAAGAACGGTGACTGGATGGAGGGTGTGTATGGACTATCGACAGCTCAATAAAATCACAATAAAGAATCATTTTTCACTTCTTTTCTTAGATCAAATGCTTGATAGTTTGGTCGGTCGTGCTTTCTATTACTTTCTTGATGGGTATTCGGGCTACAACCCTATTCTTATTGCTCTGGGGGATCAAGAGAAAATAACCTTTACATGTCCCTATGGTACTTTTGCCTTCAAGCGGATGCCATTTGGTTTGTGTAATGCATCAACGAATTTTCAAAGGTGTATGATTGCTATTTTCACGGACATGGTGAAGGACTACCTTGAAGTTTTCATGGATGAATTCTCGGTGATTGGAGATTCTTTTGATGATTGTCTTGCAAATTTAGATAAAGTATTGGTAAGATGTGAAGAAACAAATTTGATGCTCAATTAGGAGAAGTGTCATTTCATAGTCGAGGAAGGCATTATCCTTGGCCAAAAAATCTCAAAGAATCGAATTGAAGTTGACAAGGCAAATATTGAGATGATTTCTAAACTTCCACCTCCAACTTCGGTGAAGGGTGTACGGAGTTTCTTAGGCCACGCGGGGTTTTACCGGCTTTTCGTCAAAGATTTCTCTAAGGTGGTGAACCTGTAGTGCAACCTTCTTGAGAAGGATGCTAAGTTCAACTTCGATGATGGTTGCATGAGAGCTTTTGAATTGTTAAAGTTCAAGTTGACAACTACTCCCATCATCACCGCTCCAAATTAGAGTGTCCCTTTTGAACTCATGTGTGATGTAAGTGACGTAGCAGTTGGGGCTGTTTTGGGGCAACACATCAACGAGATTTTTTACCCGGTCTACTATGCTAGTAAGACCATGAATAGTGCCTAAGTCAACTACACCATTACGGAGAAATAGCTCCTTGCCATTGTGTTTGCAATTGAGAATTTTTGCTCGTACTTGATGGGTGAAAAGGTCATTGTCCACATGGATCATGCGACACTTCGTAATCTTATGAGCAAGAAAGATTCCAAAGTTCGGTTGATGAGATGGGTGCTTTTGTTGCAAGAGTTTGATATTAACATCCAAGATAGAAAAGGGAGTAAAAATCAAGTGGCGGATCACTTGTCTCATTTGGAGGAGGATGGGAGGCCGCATGATGGCCTTGAAATTCATGACTCCTTCCCCGATGAGCAACTCTTGGCTATTTCAATGAAAGAGGTGCCATGGTTAGCAGATCTAGCAAATTTCCTTGCGTGTGGAATCATCCCGGATGAGTTCTTTTCAAATCAAAGGAAGAAGCTCAAACGGGACTGTCAAGAATATTATTGGGATGAACCATACCTTTTTCAAATTTGTACCGATGGAGTGATTAGAAGATGTGCACCGGAATAAGAGCAAGGTAAAATTCTTGGGGCTTATCATTCTTCGCCATATGGTGGTCATCATGGTGGAGTAAGAACGACGGCCAAAGTGCTAATTTACGATTTCTATTGGCCCACTATTTACAAGGATGCTAGTGAGATAGTGAAAAGATGTGATGAATATCCACAGGCCGGTGGAATCTCAAAGAAAAATGAAATGACTCTCATTACCATTTTGGAGAATGATATTTTTGATGTATGGGGTATTGACTTCACGGGTCCTTTTGTGAGTTCTTGTGGAAACACCTACATCTTGGTCACAGTTGATTATATTTCCAAATGGGTTGAGGCCATTGCTCTACCCAATAATGAGGCGAGAAGTGTGGTGACATTCTTGAAGAAGAATATTTTTCACAAGTTTTGGTACTCCGCGGGATATTATAAGCGATGTGGGGTCACATTTTTGCAACACGACTTTCGACACTTTACTTGGCAAGTATGGCGTTACTCATAAAGTCACAACTCCCTATCATCCACAAGCTAGTGGTCAAGTGGAAGTCTCCAACCAGGAGATAAAGAGTATTTTGTCCAAAACGGTGAATGTTAATCGGACGGATTGGTCCAAGAAGCTTGATTATGCACTATGGGCTTATCAGACGACTTACAAAATACCTATCGGAATGTCGCCATACCGGTTAGTGTTCGGAAAAGCTTGTCATCTTCCTGTGGAACTAGAGCACAGGGCCATGTGGGCTCTAAAGAAGTTGAATCTTGAGTGGGATGTAGCCGCTAACTTTGAGGGTTACACATTTGAATGAATTGGATGAGTTCCAGTACCATACTTATGCAAGTTCGTCCCTGTACAAAGAAAAGATGAAATATCTTCATGACAAATATATTTAGAACAAAGGGTTCAAGGTGGGCAATCTTGTATTGTTGTTCAACTCATGGTTGAAGATGTTTCTCGGGAAGCTAAAGTCTAAATGGAGCAGTTCTTTTGAAATTGTGGGTGTGACACCTTTTGGTGCATTGGACTTGAAGAACAAAAATAATGAAGTATTCCGAGTCAATGGTCACCGGGTGAAACACTATTTGGGAACAGTTGGAGATAGACACGTCGTGGTGGTCATTCATTTCAATTGATGGTATTCTGCATCGTGCCGCGAGGTTAAATTAGGCGCTTCTTGGGAGGCAACCCATGTTTCTTTCTTCTTTTGTAGTTAGGTGTTATTTTTGTGCTAACTTGATTTGAAGTGTGCTACAAGTCTGAGTGTGACTTATAGGAATTGTGGACAAAAATCTGGCTAAGTGTTGCAAGAATTGCAGACTGCAGTTGAATTGTACGGACCGCACATTGGTAGTTGTTGCAGCAAAAATTGCACTGCGACCACAGAATTATCTCGTGGACCGCATAAATGAAAGGGTGAAAATGCAAACTCTCTGAAGTTTATTCTGTCAGAAAAAAGGTCGATGTGCGAGCGCAAGAGGAAATCTGCGGCCGTAACAAGAAATCTGCAACCGCACACAAAATTTTGCGGACTGCAGATGAAGAATCAAAACCGAAGACCCAGGTAACATAGTGCAGACCGCACTTGAAATTGTGCGGCTGCACTCGACCTTCTTCCCCCTTAGACGATCAAATGGTATAAATAGAGGAACTAGGGCATTTCTTAAGCTTTTTCACTCTTTGAGCATAAAAAAATAGTCCTCTGTTAAATTTCTTAGTGATTTCATCTATCCACATGCCCAACAATTTGGATCACTCATTCCTTACACTCATTCACATTTGGTATGCCTAAATTCCTTGTTAGAATTTTTCATTTTTTAGTTTAATTTGTAGTTATTTTTGGGCCATTTGTGAGTAGAACTCAATTGTACATCTCTGTAGGGGTAAATATGTAGTGGGTTAACTAATACATGCTCATTGGGGACTGGGTCAATGCATTTTCATGCCTCTATGATGTTACCATGTCGAATATTGCACAAAAATTGCAAAACCTAGAATGACCCAACTGAACTGTTCGAATTTTTTGAATTCTGCGGCCGCAGGTCTATTTGTGCGGTCCGCAGAAATGGATTCTAAGGCTTTATTAGTGAATAATGGGTCTACTGTCGCAAGGTAAAATGTGCGGACCGCAGAATTCTCATTACGGCCATAGAACAACACTTTTACTGTCATCAAAGAGTCAACACTTTTATTGTCATCAAAGAACTCAAATGTGCGGTCACAGGTCTAATTGTGCGGACCGCAGAAATCATGTAGCGGCCGCACATTAGCCAATTCTCTATCATTAGAGAGTTGGCATATTTTGGGTTTCTGAGTTATGGCCGCAAATGAAATTGTGCAGATCACACTTCACTTTTTGTGGCCGCAAAACTAAATTGTGCGATCCGCAAGGCCTCATTTGCGGCCTCAAGAAAATTGTGCGGACCGCAGATCCTTATCCTGCAAGCATGTTTAAACTGTGAACCTCACTGTGTTTCTTGGTGTATACTTGCATATCTCCTTGTACGTCTGAACAATGAATTGCAACTAAAAATCGCCTTTGCTTGATACAGATAATGGTTCGATCTAGAGGCAGAGGTGACACTTCTAAAGAGAGGTGTGAACCTTCTAGGGGTCGAGGCAAGAGTGCCTTACCCCTCGGCCAACAAAGGACAATAACAAAGAAAGCTACAACTGGCATAGGGAGAGATGTAGATCTCTCCGAGACGAGCTCTTATGTCCCGTCTGGGGAAGCATCACAGGGTAAATCAGCCTCGGTTCAAGAGCAGCCGTCCGTACAGTCAAGGCCACAAGGGAGATACCAACTCAGGGACGAGTCGTTCTCATCTCATAGCACTTTCAAGGGATCAAAAAGTGCTGTTAGGCTTCTGAGCCATCAAATACACCTGTTCTTGAGTCACAAGATAGACCAGTTCAGGATATCCCCGATGATGGCAGATTGGGAGATGCTACAGCTACCGGCCTTGAAAGGTCAAAGAAGAAAGAAGTCTGGAAGGATCGTTTTGTCAGCTTGGCCGCCTTTACCAGCTTTCGTACATGGTGTCCAGTGAGGTCGCTTACTCTTGAGTGACAATTTTAGTTGAAAGCTTTGGAGAGGTACAACCCAGTAGGGTTGAGATAATTCAAGGAATTCAAGGGGTGGATGTGGTTCACCCAGAGTGTCGTGGATGCCAAAGAGTACCTTGTCCGTGAATTCTACACCAATGTGGCGCATATCAAAAAGGGGACAAAGGTCACCAAAGTGCGTAAACTTAAAGTGAGATTTGATCAGCATACACTCAACACATACTTAGAGTTTGAAGATATTGAGCCAAATGAATATTTGGAGATGTTTGAGATGGGAGATGTAGCCCGACCTTGGTTAGCGGAGATTCTAGCAGCACCAGGGCCACCACCACCATGGATTGTCATTGGGGTTCCTATCCACATGAGCATGCTGAGTTTTAAGGCGAAGGGGTAGCAAACCTTTGTCTGCAGTAGACTGTACCTGTGCTAGAATGAGACTTACCTTCCGATTCATCGGGCTGTCTTGGTTGCTTCTATTATGGCCGGGTACCCAATCAATATGGGGGCCGTGATGTCGGCCAACATCTCAGAGATTGCTCGGCAAGACGACTCATGCTATTTTTCCCAACACTATCACAGAATACCTCATAAATGCAAGGGTGGACCCGAGGAATTATGACACAAAGGTGAAGCCGAAGAAGCCTTTTACTTGGTATTCACTGATGGATGCGAACAATCAGAAGAAGAAAGTTCAGCCTCCTACCACTGCGGGCCAATCTGATGAGCCAACCATGGTAACTGGTGAGGCAGTTGATATTCCCTCCACTTCGGCTGAGCCTTCCTCCAGTGCCGCAACTATGCCTCCGCCATCATCCACAACCCATACTACAGCTCCTGCCACACCTTCCACATCGGCTTTGAAGCCGGTGCCCATGCCTACTGTCCTACTTTCTGCGCTACGAGTCTCCCAGACATTGGAGAGCCTCAAAAACTGGATGTAGACAACAAATACAAAGTTGTCTAACTTATCTAGTATTATTGCAGCACAGTCTACTGCTCAGGCACCTCAGTTTTCCCGACAATTGAGGACACATTGAAGAAGATCCAAGAGAACCATAACACCATTATGGCTACCTTGGTACAACACGGGTTAGTGATCGAAGAGCAGAGAAAATAAGTAAAGAAGATGAGAAAGTCCCAGACCAGCAAGAAGTCAGTGGACAAGCTCCAGAGATAGGTGACCAAGCTTGCTGCAGTCGGGGATTTCCCCTTGGACATGCTGATTGACCCATATCATTCAGGCACAGATCCTACAGCACCAGCAGCACCAGTGGCACCAACTGGCCAGTCTGAGGAGCCAGACTTTGCTGCCGACACTGCCGAGGCAGTGCATCAGATGTTCACCAACCCAGCCACACCCAGAGTAGAGGATGATGAGATTCAGTTGGATGAGACTGAGGGCGATGACATTGCTGGGGACACAGAGATGTCTAAGGAGCCATATAGAGTTTTCTTCACTTTTTTCCCCTCTTTTACTCTTATTTTGTTAAGCATTAGGGTCAATGCTTATCTTTATTCGGGGGGTGTCGCACCCCATTTTCTTGCGAAAGCAGGTTTCGACGTGTAACAACTCTTTTAAAGGAGGTATTAAAAAATAAGAGTCGTCACCTAACGATTTTAAGGTGCGTTAGGACACCTATTTGCGAATAACTCTGTTTGACTAGTCCGTGTCACCAAAGATCGGGTAAGGGCTCAAATTACCTCAAAGAGAAGGTGTTAGACACTCTTCGAGGTCCACAACTGTGGGTCCCGATCGAACTTTAAACTGTGTGGATTATGTAATTAGGTCAAGTGATCAAATAAACAAAGAAGATACAGAAGTCGAAGAGTCTTATCATAACGCATGATAATCGGTACAAATCTTAATGACTATAAGAATACAACTACATTGATCTATGTTAAATGACTAGGTGTACATAACAAGTACATAAAGAAAGGGGGGTCCTAAATTTTTTTGCCTAAATGATCACCCCGTGCAACATAATAATACTTCGCAACTCCCTTAAGGTAGGGGGTGCTCATATTATTCAGTGGGCACAGACTATCATCTCCTGCTACCCAATTACTGTGTTGAGGTTGTTACTTAAAAGCGCTCTAATTCGATTTTAAATTGTACTCTATGCGTGCACTACCCGTCCCATACCTATGGTCCATAAGGCTTTGGACCTACTATTAGACGGTTCTAGACTCAGCTTAGGTTGCTCAAAATGATAAAACTAGGCGATATTCAAAACAGATAGGACTTCATGTAAAGATAATTAAGGGCCCAAGTTAGCCTCCATACATAAACAACAAATGCACGCGGGCAGTTCAGGTAATATATAATTTCAGAATCAAAATTTAAACTCCTATAGGCATGGTTTCTAGGTGATTCTGGATTCCAGTATTATATAAGCAGCGTATAGGCAGGTTAAAACATCGCAAGTCCTATAGGCATAATTTCTAATTGTTGGTGAGGAAATAAAGCGATACGAGTTCCAGATTACTAATGCTGATTTTATAAGCGTGCCCTTTAGGCATACGTTAATGTCCTATAGGAATGGTTTCTAATAGTTACATAATTAGGAGTGAGACATCTTTGAGAGCCTAGTAGTAACAACAATGATCTCATAAACAAGTTCTTATGCGTGCAACAACATCCTATAGGCGGGATTTATAACAATTGACAATTAGGATTGATTTTATAACACTTTATTCCTATAAACATATCATATATGCATGATTTCTATTAGTGTGCAACGTACCAAACAGAATAACAAACAAGGCATGTTGAACGGAATAGAAAATATAACACAAAGATCCTATAGGCATATTTTCTACCCTTTCATGCAAATATTAGAATGCCCCAACCCCTCCTTTCATTAATCTCCCCATCATTTGTCATAAAAATTATTATAGACCACACTGAATGATTACAGGCTCAAATACAAATAAAAAACAACCCAATAACACATTTGGGCCTTCAAATATGCTTAGAACTTTATGCGGACAACGGGCCCAAACTCTAGGTGCTGACAGTGTGCTTCAGACCCCCCAAATACTATAGACATGCCCAATATACCATGCCCAAACAATCCTAGTAATTAACCTAATGGATACCAGATTAGCCATACATGTAATAGAACTGGAGTAATTTAAACACTTAATTTTCACAATTAAAAGAACCGCAGTTTCAGCCAATATACAGGGCCATGCTAAGTTGACAAGCACCAAAAACACATACGGGCAAGTAATTACAGAAAAACAAGATTAACAAGGGCAAGATAAGGTATCACCAAACCACTGCAAACATTGTTTCAAAACAGAACCAACTCAAAGAATTGCATACGATAGCCCAAGCAGAATCATACACATGAAAAAGGTGGAATACAATCTTCCTATGAAGATTCTAACAGGAAAGCCTTGCATAACAATCATACTGGTAGCATAATTTGGCAAACCTACTTAGTTGATCATGAGATTTAACAAGATGACACTAACTGCAACACAAGTTTCTAAGAACTCATAGCAGGTAAATAATTTGACAACCTTAAGCTAACAAGACAAACAAACATTAGGATTCATGATGGATGAAAGTATCAACCTTAAGTTAATAGGATAGGTAATTATCAAGCCTAGTGCTAATTGATAATATATAAGAAGAGGCTGAACATTGAAATTGACACTAGAAAGCCCTGGGCAACATTTAGCAACATAGAGTCGAGCAGATCACACAATGGAATTACAGGAAACATGGCATGCTATTTTTTAGAGATTCAGGTAGTGATAATATTAAAAAATTACATGATCATTAAAGAAGGTAACAAGCTACATATGAATGATTCCATAGGGATTAGAACACATTTCGGGCATGAATTGGTTTAATCACAAGGGTTCGGAACAAGGCAGGAAAGTAAACTCATGCCATGCAACAGATATAAGCATTCAGGTACAAACACACTAGGCTAAACGAGCTTAAGAGGGCCAAAAATCATTCATATTAAACACATGTAATAGACATATCTCAGAGTTGGAAATTTTAGACAAGTTCAAATACTAGAAAAGTTTAGAGTCACAAAACAATTTCAGGGCTAATTGTTGATACCCAATTTTGCCCTCATATTTTTTCAAATAGTATATATATTTTACAAATATCATTTTGCATCATTACCTAATTTAAAGGGATAATATAAGTATTTTCTATAATTTTTAAAGCTTTAAAATTGATTTTTCTTGCATTTTAATTGTTCAAAATATTTATTACTCCTTCAAATTATTTTGTGATGACTTAATCATCTAAATTTATTATTTTCATCCACATATATATTTCATAATATTTTTACTTTGTTTCATGTAATTATATTTGCATTCTTTGAGTTATTTACATAATTTTGCAGTAATAGCCTATATTCTACGCATAATTATATTTATTACATTATTCATGTTAAAATAGCATTTTTATATTTTTATAATGTTAAGTTATTATTTTTAATTATTTTATTGCATAAGTAATATTTTTATTATTTATTAATTTTTTTATATATAAACTATTTTAAACAATTTTGGTATATTTAATTTTTAGCCCAATATAGGACTAATTTTCGGACCAAAACCTTGGCCCAATACCCATTAACCCAATATCAGCAGCCCATTACCCTATACCCATCTCCTGATCCGCCCCACTCCCCCTTTAATCATGGTCGCTGATCTTAGATGATCAACGGCCCACAATGGTCCTTCCCCTTTTCTTATATCTTCCTCACCCAAACCCTAGAGACACCTCCGCCTAATAGCTGCCCCTAAATCCTCTCTACTCTCTTCGTCTCTGAGAAACCCTAACCACCGTATCTCCGAATCTTCTCCAAATCTGACCCCAAAATGGAATCAATCCATGATTCCCTTACCTTCTATGCAATATCTCGTTGTTTCTTACAAGACTATGGTATTACATAGTACTTGCCCCATTTTTGGCAAGTACCGATCTCCCAAATCAAGTCCCATCGCCTTCAACTTTTGAGACTTAAATGATAATTCATCTGGATACACTCACTACCGGGCTATATGGGTCCGATTCAGTGATATTTCCACCATCTGTGTTCTCCTTTTGAACTAGGGTTTGCCCGATTTTCTCCTAAATTGATTCTGAGTGATTTTGCATGCTTCTCTTTCCTTATTTATGTTTGATTGACTGTATTTCCTTATTTTGTGTGTTGATCTTTTACTACTATATAGACCCCTCCCCAATTTCCCCTTTAACATACTCTAATCGCTAAAAAAAACTACTACTGTCTTTCTTATTCTCGCCTTACATTATTCTGAAACTTAAACTCTTGGCCGACTGAAATCCAAGGCCACCAGAATTCGATTATTCGACCTTTCTAAGTGCGAGCACTGCCCGGGGTTCATCCGAAATCCTTGGGAACTCTAACACACTGAGATTTTGGGGTTCTACTGTTCGTTCTGCTACTGACGTTCGAGATATTGTTGAAATTTTTCTTTGTTTATTCATTTGTCAATTAGTAACTGGTAAGTACCTATGACCCTTGCAATTTCATTCTCTTTCATTTGAATTCCTCTTCTGTATGTCTATGTTTTTAAGATTCTTTATATGAATCAACATACTATTGTATGCTCTGAAGTTCTTCTTGAGGCTATATACCTTCTAGTAATCGAATTTGCCTATTTGTTGCCTTAAATCTGTTTGCTCTACTGTATGTGTTCGAATGCTTATTACTGTTGCTCATTCTGAGTTTAACTTCTTGCTTTGTTCTGTATCATGCCCAGAACCTGTTCTAACTCTTGTTTAATCATTCACGTGCAAATTTAATACTCTTCTAGAGTTAACCTCTGATCATGTTATTAGCCTAAACGTGCTACTCATAAACTAATGTGTGTTCCCCACCTTGTCCTGTATCTCTGTGATAAATCAAAGCCTGTGTTTCAGATCTTGTTGAGTTATTCTTGTCCAACTTGCTAAGTATGTGAGGCTATACTGATTAGCTAAAGCATGTTTTCATGCCATTTAAGTTCTAATGTATGTTTGATTTGTTGTCTTTAGCATTGCTTCCAGGGCAAATTTCTATGTTAGCTTCTTCTCTAATATCTGGGTAATTGGTATGAGTTATTATGCTTGCCTGTCTTGTTCCTCTTACGTTGATATGCTTTCATGAATTCTTTGGATTTTAGCACTGTTGCGGTCTGCTGTAGACCATGCTATTAGGATTGTTGTACTGATTGTGATCATGTTAGGCTCCCATGTTAGAAATCTTTATGTGAAATTGCTATCCCTCTAACTGTAACTACTATGATTAAGGCTCATATGTCTAGAGTCTTTTTGACTAATTCTGGTAAATACTTTATGCTAAACTTGATTTCTGGAAACTTAGCATGTGTGTGTGTGTGTTTACCCTGTTAACCCAATAGACCTGCTTCTTAAGTCCTCCTAATGTGTGATTGTGTCCAACATGTTATATCATTTCCTTTGTTGAATGATTGCTCAATATGGTGTTAGTTTTTCTATGTCAACTTGCTATGCTAAAGCTGGTTCTCACTGGTCCACCTAGTTGGCATGTTCAAGCCCTCTTGTTTGATCAATCTTGTTCCCTTAGCTTCTAAATAACAAGTGCCTATATTTTTATGTAATCTTGTCCCTATGAGGTAATATAGACTTCAGAGTTGTCAATTGGTTGCCATGTATAGTTCTTCTATCTAAGCCTGGTATGAGTTCATGTGTGTCCCCGAGTTTTGCAATTGATTCACTCTCCTATTTGAGGTGTACTTGGATCTGGGTTTAGTATTTGCGTGAAAAGTGAGCTTGCGGAAGGCCCAAGCAGTGCTGGTTATTTTTCTTTGGGGCCTGCTCTGTTTATTGGGCATGTAGTCCTTCAGTATATAATATTTGCATTTGTATTCATTGTTTTGGGCCTGTAATAATTTATAAACAAAACAGATGGAAAGTTAGTGAAAATGGGGATATGGCACTTTAATTCTTTCATGAATGGGTAGAAAGTATACCTATAGGGTTTTATTGCTTTACATGTTAATTTGTTTGACATGCCCTATTTTTTTATACACTGATAGAAAGCATGCCTAAAAGAACTTAAATGCGTTACCTGCTAAAATCAGAAACATGTCTAAAATATAAGTATTTCCTTTGTTCGCATGCTTTATTTCTATACAATATTAGATAGCATGCCTATAGGATTCAAATATCATGGATTATTTTCCCAACTTCTGCTATTGCTATGAGATTGTTTGATAACATGCCTATAGGATCGTGTGAAAATAATTAAGAACAACTTTCATCGATATTCATCTGGATACCATGTCTATAGGGCCTTAATTGACTAATCAAATTGTTGTTTTGTTGTTCTTGTCATACTGCCCACCTAGACAACATGCATATAGAAATAAAGATGACGAATTTGTGTTCGAATATAAACTACTAGAGAGCATACCTATAGGATATTGCTACTCACTTAGAAAGCATACCAATAGGATCAAAATGAGTAATTTTGAGTTATTTTTCAATGTCTTCACTGCCCAGGCGCGTACCACCTAGAGATCATGTCTCTAGACTTTAATAACACTTATAACCTGTAATTTCGATAATCTAAGTAGCAACACTGCCCATGAGATTTTATTAAGCCATGTGATCACATAGAAGCCATGCCTATAGGTTTAAACGTCTTTCATACATCTTAATTCTAAAATTGCTCACGACTCTTCACTGCATAATCTGAAATTTGTTTGCGTGCCTTTGTTGCTATGTGTGGATGCTAATATGAGCCACTCATTGCTATTATGTGCAGTCCTACTTGTTTTGAATGTGCGACTAGTTTTATCATTTTGAGCAACCTAAGTAAAGTATAGAACTAGCTAAATAGTAGGTCCAAAGCCTCCTGGACCATAGGCATAGGACGGGAAGTGCACACATAGGGCACGACTTAGAATTGAATTAGAGCGCTTTTAAGTAAATAATTTCAACATAGTAATTGGGTAGCGGGAGATGATAGTCTATGCCCGCTGAATAATATGAGAAACTCCTACTTAAAGGAAGTTGCGAAGTATTATTTATATTGCACGGGGTGATCCTTTAGGCTAAAAAACTTAGGACCCCCCATTTTTTCCTTACATGCTTGCTAAAGGATTCTAAATATAGATCGATACTTTTTTAATCCTTAAATCTGTACTAATTATTCATATATTTTATTTTTCCTTACGCTGGTTTATGCTATAATAGGACTTTCAACTTTCATATCTTTATTTATGTGCTCGCCTAGTTTAATCATATAATCCACATAGTTTGAAATTCGGCCGGGACCCATAGTTGTGGATCTTGAAGAGTGCCTAACACCTTCTCTTTGAGGTAACTCGATCCCTTACCCGATCTTTGGTGGTGTTGACTAGTTAAAACAAATTTATTTTCAAATAGGTGCCCTAACGAAGCTTAAACCATTAGGTGGCGACTCTTCTCTTTTAATACCTATTTAAAAGAGTTGTCACATGTCGAAACCTACTTTTGCGAGAAAACGGGAAGTGACCACATGGTGACTCTGCTGGGGATTTATACTTAGGCTCTTACCATAACGATTTTACTTGTATGGATTATTGGATTGCTTGTTCGACTTCTTTCATGTACCTCCCTTTCCCCGTCCCTTTATTTGCTCAAAATTGCTACATCATGAACCTCTCTTCCCCGTCTCCTTTATTCTCTTCATTTAATTATGTTTTCGAATTATTTTTGAAGTATGCTAACCTTTTTCCCTTTGGCTTTTCTTTTCCCTTTCCCTCTCGCTTATTTTTGTTGCATTATTTAATACTATTGTTATGTGCTTTCACCATGTGAACTACTTTACTACATGTTATCACTTTCGCATAAGTATGTTCCACATCATACTCCACTTGTGCCAATTATCAATATAGCGACGCTTGATGAGTGTCCGTGCTTTCCTAAAAATTACCATTTAAATCGGAAAGGTTTATTTGCGGTAGACTAGTCGATCAGCGGTGCAATCGATGGTTACGTGCCTTTCCCTTTCAAGTTGTCCACTTGGGAGTACCAGTCTAGACCATTCTAGAAACCCTACTCTGACTTGAAATGTACAAGCATCATGCTAAACCTAGTATGGGTTGGAGCGTTATTAACGTAACAACCCACTAAGATGAACCCTATCCAAAGTACGACGGGATTTCCACAATCCCAATGGACACTATCATATTATGTGTATTACTTGGAGAAAATGTGCCAACATGTCGATCATTATTGCATAAATAGTCAGATCTCGAGGGGGAAAGGGCTAACCTTTGTTTGTCTGCAGAAAATGAAGCATGAAATCCAGGTTCGGCATGGTTCAAAACATCCCACCTTTATTACTTGAATGGTGGAAAGACCTTGCGCCTTGCGACAAAAATCATGTGAGAAGAGTTCTTGGTAACCTGCCATCCTTGCTAAACATTCAACCAAACAGGGAATTGATTGAGGCTGCTACCATGTTCTAGGACGAGAAAAGAGCTATTTTTCGATTTGGCAATATAGAAATGACTCCTCTCTTAGAAGAAATAGGGGGCTTCGTTACGAGTTACCAGATTACTAATGCTGATTTTATAAGCGTGCCCTTTAGGCATACGTTAATGTCCTATAGGAATGGTTTCTAATAGTTACATAATTAGGAGTGAGACATCTTTGAGAGCCTAGTAGTAACAACAATGATCTCATAAACAAGTTCTTATGCGTGCAACAACATCCTATAGGCGGGATTTATAACAACTGACAATTAGGCTTGATTTTATAACACTTTATTCCTATAGACATATCATATTTGCATGATTTCTATTAGTGTGCAATGTACCAAACGGAATAACAAACAAGGCATGTTGAACGGAATAGAAAATATAACACAAAGATCCTATAGGCATGTTTTCTACCCTTTCATGCAAATATTAGAATGCCCCAACCCCTCCTTTCATTAATCTCCCCATCATTTGTCATAAAAATTATTATAGACCACACTGAATGATTACAGGCTCAAATACAAATAAAAAACAACCCAATAACACATTTGGGCCTTCAAATATGCTTAGAACTTCATGCGGACAACGGGCCCAAACTCTAGGTGCTGACAGTGTGCTTCAGACCCCCCAAATACTATAGACATGCCCAATATACCAGGCCCAAACAATCCCAGTAATTAACCTAATGGATACCAAATTAGCCATACATGCAATAGAACTACTCATTGGAGTAATTTAAACACTTAATTTTCACAATTGAAAGAACCGCAGTTTCAGCCAATATACAGGGCCATGCTAAGTTGACAAGCACCAAAAACACATACGGGCAAGTAATTACAGAAAAACAAGATTAACAAGGGCAAGATAAGGTACCACCAAACCACTGCAAACATTGTTTCAAAACAGAACCAACTCAAAGAATTGCATACGATAGCCCAAGCAGAATCATACACATGAAAAAGGTGGAATACAATCTTCCTATGAAGATTCTAACAGGAAAGCCTTGCATAACAATCATACTGGTAGCATAATTTGGCAAACCTACTTAGTTGATCATGAGATTTAACAAGATGACACTAACTGCAATACAAGTTTCTAAGAACTCATAGCAGGTAAATAATTTGTCAACCTTAAGCTAACAAGACAAACAGACATTAGGATTCATGATGGATGAAAGTATCAACCTTAAGTTAATAGGATAGGTAATTATCAAGCCTAGTGCTAATTGATAATATATAAGAAGAGGCTGAACATTGAAATTGACACTAGAAAGCCCTGGGCAACATTTAGCAACATAGAGTCGAGCAGATCACACAATGGAATTACAGAAAACATGGCATGCTATTTTATAGAGATTCAGGTAGTGATGACATTAAAAAATTACATGATCATTAAAGAAGGTAACAAGCTACATATGAATGATTCCATAGGGATTAGAACACATTTCGGGCATGAATTGGTTTAATCACAAGGGTTCGGAACAAGGCAGGAAAGTAAACTCATGCCATGCAGCAGATATAAGCATTCAGGTACAAACACACTAGGCTAAACGAGCTTAAGAGGGCCAAAAATCATTCATATTAAACACATGTAATAGACATATCTCAGAGTTGGGAATTTTAGACAAGTTCAAATACTAGAAAAGTTTAGAGTCACAAAACAATTTCAGGGCTAATTGTTGATACCCAATTTTGCCCTCATATTTTTTCAAATAGTATATATATTTTACAAATATCATTTTGCATCATTACCGAATTTACATGGATAATATAAGTATTTTCTATAATTTTTAAAGCTTTAAAATTGATTTTTCTTGCATTTTAATTGTTCAAAATATTTATTACTCCTTCAAATTATTTTGTGATGACTTAATCATCTAAATTTATTATTTTCATCCACATATATATTTCATAATATTTTTACTTTGTTTCATGTAATTATATTTGCATTCTTTGAGTTATTTACATAATTTTGCAGTAATAGCCTATATTCTACGCATAATTATATTTATTACATTATTCATGTTAAAATAGCATTTTTATATTTTTATAATGTTAAATTATTATTTTTAATCATTTTATTGCATAAGTAATATTTTTATTATTTATTAATTTTTTTTATATAAATTATTTTAAACAATTTTGGTATATTTAATTTTTAGCCCAATATAGGACTAATTTTCGGACCAAAACCTTGGCCCAATACCCATTAACCCAATATCAGCAGCCCATTACCCTATACCCATCTCCTGATCCGCCCCACTCCCCCTTTAATCATGGTCGTTGATCTTAGATGATCAACGGCCCACAATGGTCCTTCCCCTTTTCTTATATCTTCCTCACCCAAACCCTAGAGACACCTCCGCCTAATAGCTGCCCCTAAATCCTCTCTACTCTCTTCGTCTCTGAGAAACCCTAACCACCGTATCTCCGAATCTTCTCCAAATCTGACCCCAAAATGGAATCAATCCATGATTCCCTTACCTTCTATGCAATATCTCGTTGTTTCTTACAAGACTATGGTATTACATAGTACTTGCCCCATTTTTGGCAAGTACCGATCTCCCATATCAAGTCCCATCGCCTTCAACTTTTGAGACTTAAATGATAATTCATCTGGATACACTCACTACCAGGCTATATGGGTCCGATTCAGTGATATTTCCACCATCTGTGTTCTCCTTTTGAACTAGGGTTTGCCCGATTTTCTCCTAAATTGATTCTGAGTGATTTTGCATGCTTCTCTTTCCTTATTTATGTTTGATTGACTGTATTTCCTTATTTTGTGTGTTGATCTTTTACTACTATATAGACCCCTCCCCAATTTCCCCTTTAACATACTCTAATCGCTAAAAAAAACTACTACTGTCTTTCTTATTCTCGCCTTACACTATTCTGAAACTTAAACTCTTGGCCGACTGAAATTCAAGGCCACCAGAGTTCGATTATTCGACCTTTCTAAGTGCGAGCACTGCCCCGGGTTCATCCGAAATCCTTGGGAACTCTAACACACTGAGATTTTGGGGTTCTACTGTTCGTTCTGCTACTGACGTTCGAGATATTGCTGAAATTGTTCTTTGTTTATTCATTTGTCAATTAGTAACTGGTAAGTACCTATGACCCTTGCAATTTCATTCTCATTCATTTGAATTCCTCTTCTGTATGTCTATGTTTCTAAGATTCTATTTATGAATCAACATACTATTGTATGCTCTGAAGTTCTTCTTGAGGCTATATACCTTCTAGTAATCGAATTTGCCTATTTGTTGCCTTAAATCTGTTTGCTCTACTGTATGTGTTCGAATGCTTATTACTGTTGTTCATTCTGAGTTTAACTTCTTGCTTTGTTCTGTATCATGCCCAGAACCTGTTCTAACTCTTGTTTAATCATTCACGTGCAAATTTAATACTCTTCTAGAGTTAACCTCTGATCATGTTATTAGCCTAAACGTGCTACTCATAAACTAATGTGTGTTCCCCACCTTGTCCTGTATCTCTGTGATAAATCAAAGCCTGTGTTTCAGATCTTGTTGAGTTATTCTTGTCCAACTTGCTAAGTATGTGAGGCTATACTGATTAGCTAAAGCATGTTTTCATGCCATTTAAGTTCTAATGTATGTTTGATTTGTTGTCTTTAGCATTGCTTCCAGGGCAAATTTCTATGTTAGCTTCTTCTCTTATATCTGGGTAATTGGTATGAGTTATTATGCTTGCCTGTCTTGTTCCTCTTACGTTGATATGCTTTCATGAATTCTTTGGATTTTAGCACTGTTGCGGTCTGCTGTAGACCATGCTATTAGGATTGTTGTACTGATTGTGATCATGTTAGGCTCCCATATTAGAAATCTTTATGTGAAATTGCTATCCCTCTAACTGTAACTACTATGATTAAGGCTCATATGTCTAGAGTCTTTTTGACTAATTCTGGTAAATACCTTATGCTAAACTTGGTTTCTGGAAACTTAGCATGTGTGTGTGTGTGTTTACCCTGTTAACCCAATAGACCTGCTTCTTAAGTCCTCCTAATGTGTGATTGTGTCCAACATGTTATATCATTTCCTTTGGTGAATGATTGCTCAATATGGTGTTAGTTTTTCTATGTCAACTTGCTATGTTAAAGCTGGTTCTCACTGGTCCACCTAGTTGGCATGTTCAAGCCCTCTTGTTTGATCAATCTTGTTCCCTTAGCTTCTAAATAACAAGTGCCTATATTTTTACGTAATCTTGTCCCTATGAGGTAATATAGACTTCAGAGTTGTCAATTGGTTGCCATGTATGGTTCTTCTATCTAAGCCTGGTATGAGTTCATGTGTGTCCCCGAGTTGTGCAATTGATTCACTCTCCTATTTGAGGTGTGCTTGGATCTGGGTTTAGTATTCGCGTGAAAAGTGAGCTTGCGGAAGGCCCAAGCAGTGCTGGTTATTTTTCTTTGAGGCCTGCTCTGTTTATTGGGCATGTAGTCCTTCAGTATATAATATTTGCACTTGTATTCATTGTTTTGGGCCTGTAATAATTTATAAACAAAACAGATGGAAAGTTAGTGAAAATGGGGATATGGCACTTTAATTCTTTCATGAATGGGTAGAAAGTATACCTATAGGGTTTTATTGCTTTACATGTTAATTTGTTTGACATGCCCTATTTTTTATACACTGATAGAAAGCATGCCTAAAAGAACTTAAATGTGTTACCTGCTAAAATCAGAAACATGTCTAAAATATAAGTATTTCCTTTGTTCGCATGCTTTATTTCTATACAATATTAGATAGCATGCCTATAGGATTCAAATATCATGGATTATTTTCCCAACTTCTGCTATTGCTATGAGATTGTTTGATAACATGCCTATAGGATCGTGTGAAATAATTAAGAACGGCTTCCATCGATATTCATCTGGATACCATGTCTATAGGGCCTTAATTGACTAATCAAATTGTTGTTTTGTTTTTCTTGTCATACTGCCCACCTAGACAACATGCATATAGCAATAAAGATGATGAATTTGTGTTCGAATATCAACTACTAGAGAGCATACCTATAGGATATTGCTACTCGCTTAGAAAGCATACCAATAGGATCAAAATGAGTAATTTTGAGTTTTTTTTCAATGTCTTCACTGCCCAGGCACGTACCACCTAGAGATCATGTCTCTAGACTTTAATAACACTTATAACCTGTAATTTTGATAATCTAAGTAGCAACACTGCCCATGAGATTTTATTAAGCCATGTGATCACATAGAAGCCATGCCTATAGGTTTAAACGTCTTTCATACATCTTAATTCTAAAATTGCTCACGACTCTTCACTGCATAATCTGAAATTTGTTTGCGTGCCTTTGTTGCTATGTGTGGATGCTAATATGAGCCACTCATTGCTATTATGTGCAGTCCTACTTGTTTTGAATGTGGGAATAGTTTTATCATTTTGAGCAACCTAAGTAAAGTCTAGAACTAGCTAAATATTAGGTCCAAAGCCTCCTGGACCATAGGCATGGGACGTGTAGTGCACACATAGGGCACGACTTAGAATTGAATTAGAGCGCTTTTAAGTAAATAATTTCAACATAGTAATTGGGTAGCAGGAGATGATAGTTGTGCCCGCTGAATAATATGAGAAACTCCTACTTAAAGGAAGTTGCGAAGTATTATTTATGTTGCACGGGGTGATCCTTTAGGCTAAAAAACTTAGGACCCCCCATTTTTCCCTTACATGCTTGCTAAAGGATTCTAAATATAGATCGATACTTTTTTAATCCTTAAATCTGTACTAATTATTCATATATTTTATTTTTCCTTACGCTGGTTTATGCTATAATAGGACTTTCAACTTTCATATCTTTATTTATGTGCTCGCCTAGTTTAATCATATAATCCACATAGTTTGAAATTCGGCCGGGACCCACAGTTGTGGATCTTGAAGAGTGCCTAACACCTTCTCTTTGAGGTAACTCGATCCCTTACCCGATCTTTGGTGGTGTTGACTAGTTAAAACAAATTTATTTTCAAATAGGTGCCCTAACGAAGCTTAAACCATTAGGTGGCGACTCTTCTCTTTTAATACCTATTTAAAAGAGTTGTCACATGTCGAAACCTACTTTTGCGAGAAAACGGGGAGTGACAACATGGTGACTCTGCTGGGGATTTACACTTAGGCTCTTACCATAACGATTTTGCTTGTGTGGATTATTGGATTGCTTGTTCGACTTCTTTCATGTACCTCCCTTTCCCCGTCCCTTTATTTGCTCAAAATTGCTACATCATGAACCTCTCTTCCCCGTCTCCTTTATTCTCTTCATTTAATTATGTTTTTGAATTATTTTTGAAGTATGCTAACCTTTTTCCCTTTGGCTTTTCTTTTCCCTTTCCCTCTCGCTTATTTTTGTTGCATTATTTAATACTATTGTTATGTGCTTTCACCATGTGAACTACTTTACTACATGTTATCACTTTCGCATAAGTATGTTCCACATCATACTCCACTTGTGCCAATTATCAACATAGCGACGCTTGATGAGTGTCCGCGCTTTCCTGAAAATTACCATTTAAATCGAAAAGGTTTATTTGCGGTAGACTAGTTGATCAGCGGTGCAATCGATGGTTACGTGCCTTTCCCTTTCAAGTTGTCCACTTGGGAGTACCAGTTTAGACCATTCTAGAAACCCTACTCTGACTTGAAATGTACAAGAATCATGCTAAACCTAGTATGGGTTGGAGCGTTATTAACGTAACAACCCACTAAGATGAACCCTGTCCAAAGTACGACGGGATTTTCACAATCCCAATGGACACTATCATATTATGTGTATTACTTGGAGAAAATGTGCCAACATGTCGATCATTATTGCATAAATAGTCAGATCTCGAGGGGGAAAGGGCTAACCTTTGTTTGTCTGCAGAAAATGAAGCATGAAATCCCAGGTTCGGCATGGTTCAAAACATCCCACCTTTATTACTTGAATGGTGGAAAGACCTTGCGCCTTGCGACAAAAATCATGTGAGAAGAGTTCTTGGTAACCTGCCATCTTTGCTAAACATTCAACCAAACAGGGAATTGATTGAGGCTGCTACCATGTTCTGGGACGAGAAAAGAGCTGTTTTTCGATTTGGCAATATAGAAATGACTCCTCTCTTAGAAGAAATAGGGGGCTTCGCCAAGTTTCCATGGGATAGTCCGGGATTACTGGTACCAGAGAATTGCACTCCCCGCGGTTTTCTGAAAATGTTGGGTTTTAAGAAGAATGATGAGTTGCTCTGTCTAAAGAAATCATACATCCCTTTTGAATTTCTTTACGAGTGTTATGGGCATAGCAAGTCGTATCGTCTTCACCATGATGAACTAGCCATTACTTCATTGGGATGGGTGCACTGCCGGGTTTATATGTTTATCGTCTGCTTCTTGGGGTTGTTGATATTTCCGATGAAAGGGGGAAGGATTCATACTCGCTTAGCCATGGTCACCAGGACCTTGATGGATGGCATAGAAGGACAAACTTATACCATCATCCATATGATCTTAGCTGAGATGTATCATGCTCTAGATCGGTGCAAGCATGGATTTGGACACTTTAAGGGTTGCAATCTATTGCTACAAGTCTACATGCTGGAACACTTTCAGATGGGAGAGTATCGTCAAGAGCTTCTGTGAAGGCCATTAAATGACTACATAGCCAACCATCACCTAAATAAAATGTCGTTTATTCCAGAAAGGTTTACAAAGCTTGGAAATGCTGTAAGTTTGGTGCGTTTCTTCAACAATCTGTCAAACGAGCAGGTGCATTGGATGTTCGAATGGTTTCCTAGTAGTAAGTTTATTATCTGGTCAAAGGGGAATACTCATTTGGTACTGATCGGGTTGCGAGGCATCTAATCATTACACTCTCATAAGGGTAATGAGGCAAGCGATAAGAAAACAGGTCATACCTCGGGTTTCCAACATGGTCTAGTACAAGGTAGATTTCAAAGGATATGTCATTCCATTTAAGTTAGAGGCACAACATATGTGGAACCAAAAGATCATTGTGGAAAGAGAAACCAATGAGCCAGACAGGTATCACGCCGGTCATATGTACTACTACCTATCATAGTGGGAGGACGACGTAGTAGGGGACGTCAAGCCAGGAGTCAATCTAAAGGATAGGATCATAGATGAGGTGGCTGAGGCACAAGTTAAGTATAAGAGGCTACGTAAAAGGGTGTTCGAGTGTGAAGCAAAACATCTAGAACAACACAAAGTGAATATGGAGGCGATAAAAGAATGGAAGGAGATTGCCACTAAGTCAACAGAAAGATTGGAATACTTGGAACAAGGATTGATGGAGCTCGAGGGGAAGGTGAGAAAGAGACTCTCAAATTGCCAAGGCATGGATAGCAGTGAAGGAGGACATCTAGCAAAAGCTTTTTACTGTTGGATATGCGCGATCTGGGGAACCTGATTGATGGGGTCAAAAGAGCCAAGCATGGAGAAGGTCCTTCAGGGATCAAGTAGACTAGGAAATGATGGTCTTTACTACTTTCTATCTTAGCTTTAGATTTAGATTGTAATAAGGCTAAATGCCATTAGTAACTTTATTCTTATTGTCGATTTAGTAAAGGTTTGACTCATTTTTCGCATTAATAAAATGACACAAATATTGGCATCAATTTTCTCTAAGTATGTGTGTTGCCTAGGCCTACCTCAGGCACAATGAGGTCCCCAAATTAGGACGCGAATTATTGCATGACTTTGTGAAACATGCTTAAATATTGCAAACACACTTTTATTTCACCTTACTAACTTGATTACCTTTTGCTCTTTTCTTTTCTTTTTGATTATTCCCATTCCCAAAGGTTGATTCGTGCATACTGGCATCATCAGCATACCATACCAGATCCAAAAGTCATCCACCTCCTCTTCCACCAAGTGACCCCAAAGGCAAAGGAAAAGGGAAAATGGATGATTTGAGCGGTATCAGGAAAGACAATGCTACTATAGCAGAAAATGTTGAAACTTCAAATGGCCGAATTACTCCGACAAAGAATGAGTTGGTCTTACGTTTGGAGTAGAAAATCCTGGAATTATAGGGCGAGCTTGAGCAGGTCTGGAATTTGGCAAACCTCTCCCTTAATCTCAATATTCCCGACATTAACTAGCAAATCTCGACTACCCAGAACCAAATACCACCGCAGAATACACAAAACCAGAACCCACCACCAAATCCTCTCGCACCACACCAATATCCCACACCTCCCCAAAACCTTAACCCACCACCAGTACCGACCCCTCAACAACACCACCATCACCCAACTCAATACTAGCAAACCACTACTTATCACACTCCCCAGAGTGCACCACAACCTACTCCCGATCCCCAAAACTCGACCAATGAACACCCTTATACCCAAGTTCCAGGAATCCATCAAAGCAATCCGATATATGTGGAAACCTTACCCCACACCTCGCAGCAAACCCTATACATACCCGAATCGACTGAGAATGACTTGCTCATTAAAAACATGACGGAGAAACTCAAGAAACTCATTGGTAGAGTTCAGAGTATTGAAGGTGGTAAAGGCATTGAATGTCTAAACTATGAGGACCTATGTATTCAGCCGGATGTGGAACTGTCTGAGGGTTACAAACCTCCCAAGTTTGAAATGTTCGATGGTACTGGTGACCCGAAGGTGCATCTGAGAACGTATTGTGACAAGCTTGTAAGAGTGGGCAAGAATGAACAAATCCGCATGAAACTGTTCATGCGAAGCCTTACAGGAGACGCCTTGTCATGGTATATCAGTCAAAACCCAAAGAAGTGGGTTAGTTGGGTGAGTATGGCATCAGACTTCATGGATAGATTCAGGTTCAACACGAAAAATGCGCTAGATGTTTTCTAGATTCAAAACCTCAAGAAGAAGCCGACAGAAACCTTCTGCGAGTATGTTACTCATTGGAGATCAGAAGCCGCAAAGGTAAGGCCAACACTTGAAGAGGAACAAATAAATAAGTTCTTTGTCAGAGCTCAAGACCCCAGTATTACGAAAGGTTGATGGTTATTGAAAATCACAAGTTCTTCGGCATTATCAAGTTAGGATAAAGAATAGAAAAAGGAATTAAGAATGCGATGGTGACCAATTTCGAGGCACTGCAGGCCACAAATAAAGCTTTGCAATCAGGAGGCATTTCGAAAAAGAAAGAAGTGGGAACCGTGATGGTAGCCTAGGGCCCTAAGTATCCCCTCACATACCAAACACCTCCACCCACATATCAACCCTCACCCACAAGATAACAACACCCTGCTGCCACCTATCATACCTATAATACTCAAACTGCATGCATATTACCATTCACCTCCACTCGCCTGCCAAAACTACCCGAAACCACGTCCAAATTTTGACCGCAGACCTCCTAGACAATACACCCCAGTTGCTGAACCCATAGACCAATTGTATGAAAAATTGAAGGTCGCTGGTTATGTTACTCCTATCCCTGCTGTTGTTGTGGAAAACCACTCCCAATGGATCAACCCCAACAAAACGTGTGCTTATCATTCAGGCATGAAGGGTCATACTATTGAGGAGTGTCGCACGTTGAAAGATAAGATTCAAACGCTGATCGACACTAAGGTCATAAAGGCAAAGGAAGCTAAGCCAAATGTTCGTAAAAACCCTCTCCCGGATCACAGAGGTGAGAGAGTGAATGTGATAGAAACTGATGAAGAATGGGATCAGGAAGGATACATCGGACTCATCCGAGAGGGAGACATTCCTAAAACATCTCCAGTCACCCTCACGCCAGTTGTGATACAAACCCAGGCACCATTTGAAGTTGAGGTAGCTACACCCTTCACTGTGATGGTAGCTCCCATGCCATTTTACAAGTATGATGTCATTCCATGGGATTATGTTGCGGAAGCAATGAGAAAGGGAAAAGCAAAAATGTAGGAAACAGGTGCAGCGCAAGGTATGACTAGAACTGGAAGAGTTTATACACCTGAGAATCTGGGAGGAACAAGCAAGGAAGTTGCGCCTAAGCCGCCTGTTGTCGAGACTGGCACTGATGATCTTTGGAGGAAGATACAAGCAAGGGAGTATTTTATTGTTGACCACCTGAACAAAAATCCTGCTCAGATATCCATCTTATTACTGCTACAAAACTCAGACGCGCACAAGAATGCTTTGATGAAGGTGTTAAGTGAAGCTTTTGTGCCTACCAACATCACTAGTGGAGAAATGTCTAACATGGTCGGATAGGTATTGGAAAGCCACAAAATCACCTTCCATGAAGACGAATTACCACCAGAAGGACTGAGTCACAATAGGGCGTTACACATTATGGTGTAATTTGAAGATAAGTTCATCGCCAGGGTCTTGATAGATGGGGGTTCAAGCCTCAATATATGTCCATTGACCACTCTAAAGAGACTAGGTAAAGGCGTGCACGAGATACGAATGGGAAGCATAAATGTGAAGGCATTTGATGGATCTCAGAGAGCCACCATTGGAGAAATCAACCTCAGTCTACAGATGGGACCGACTTTATTTGATGTCGAGTTCCAAGTGCTAGATATATCTGCTACTTACAACCTATTGTTGGGACGACCATGGATACATGCCGCGGGGGCAGTGGCTTCAACTCTGCATCAGACTGTGAAGTTTGAGTGGAACCATCAGGAGGTGATCATCCATGGAGATAGAAGTAACCCCATCTACACTAATCAGATCGTCCTGGTCATCGAAAACAGAAAAAGGCTGGGTGGAGAAACATACCATCATATTGAACGAGTCAATGCAATTGAAAAGCAACTGATGGTGGAGCAACAAGATAGAAAGCATACTGCTATAGATGAGGTATGAACCCGGCAAGGGTCCCGGCAAAAAACTTCAAGGGATCACCAAAACCGTACAACTATAGTACCATGGTACGACTTTTGGACTCGGGTATGAATACACATGGAAAGAATACCACGATTGGTCACTACCATGGAATGCTTCTTATTATCCATTTGAACAACCGATACCACCTCTGCACCATACATTCCCTCAAGCTTACATGATGTGGGGATTTGAGGAAGATGAGGTTTTGGCTGGCATGAGGAAGTTGTTTCTAGATGAAGAATACATGGATTGCAGTACAATTGTTGAGGAGGAGGAGGAGGATGGGAGGAAGATCTTACCATTCAAACCATGGAAGAAGACTTGTTCTCAAGAATTGGACCGCTATACCATCCCGGGCCCGTCGAATTCCTGGGTAGCCTGACAAATTAGCATGAATTATTTTAAAATAGTTTTGAGCATTTGAGACATTTTTCAGTATTTTGTTTTGAAATAATTACTCGAGCCATCGAGCCGCACTTGTTGATGTTTTAAAAGTTTTATTAATGCATTATTGCTTTTTATATTTATTATTATCTTTCTACATTTCTTTTCAGCATAATTATTACATATCCCGATGAACGTATGACTGTGACATATAATGAGACAACGCAACATAAGGACAGTGATTCAGAGGATTTGGAAGATGATATAAAACCTGAGGAAATCATCAGAGAAGTAGAAGACTTTGAAAACAAACCGAAGTCTAATTTGGAAGAAACTGAGGCCGCTAACTTTGGGGATTCTGAAACTATGTCCTCAGTTACTAGTCCTAGAGAGAGTTGGTGGTTAACATCAGATTCCTAAAGGAATATGAAGACATCTTTGCATGGTCCTACAATGATATGACTGGTTTAAGCATATCCATAGTAGCTCACAAACTACCCACTAATCCTATGTGTCCACCAGTGAAGCAAAAGCTCAGAAAGTTCAAGCCGGATATGAGTTTGAAGATAAAAGAGGAGGTCACCAAGCAAATGAAAGCCAAGGTTCTCCGAGTGGTCGAATACCCGACTTGGTTGGCAAATATTGTGCCAGTTCCGAAGAAAGATGGGAAAGTTAGAGTATGTGTCGATTACCAAGATCTAAACAGAGCAAGTCCTAAGGATGATTTTCCGTTGCCCAACATACACATATTGATTCACAACTGCGCCAAACATGAATTCCAATCCTTTGTGGATTGCTTCGCAGGATACCATCAGATCTGGATGGATGAAGAGGATGCTGAAAAGACAGCCTTTATCACACCATGGGGAATATACTGTACAAAATGATGTCGTTTGGTTTGAAGAATGCTGGAACCGCCTACATGAGAGCCATGACAACCATCTTCCATGACATGATATACAAGGAAATAGAGGTGTGCATGTATGACGTTATCATCAAATCTAAAAGGAGTTCGGATCACATAGCAGACTTGAAGAAATTATTCGACCGGCTTCGAAAATACAACTTGAAGTTGAACCCTGCAAAGTGTGCCTTCAGAGTTCCTGCTGGAAAATTGTTAGGTTTCATCGTTAGCCGCCGAGTTATTGAGCTAGACCCGTCAAAAATCAAAGCTATCCAGGACCTACCGCCTCTAAAGAATAAGAAAGATGTGATGAGTTTTCTAGAGCGCCTCAATTACATCAGTCGCTTTATAGCACAATCAACCATGATATGTGAGCCAATCTTCAGAATGCTAAGGAAAGATGATGTGACAAGCTGGACTAAAGAATGCCAGAGAGCCTTCGACAAAATTAAGAAGTATTTATCTAAACCGCCTGTGCTGGTCCCACCAGAACTGGGAAGACCTCTACTGCTTTATCTGTCTGTGTTGGATGAGGATTTTGGTTGCGTTCTAGGACAATATGATGAAACAGGAAGAAGGAGCAAGCGATATATTATCTGAGCAAGAAATTCACGCCTTATGAAGCCCGGTACTCTTTGTTGGAACGCACTTGCTGTGCTTTAACATGGATAGCTCAGAAGTTGAGACATTACTTCTGTGCATACACTACATATCTCATATCAAGGATGAATTCGCTAAAATACATCTTTCAGAAACCCATGCATGCGGGTACATTAGCAAAGTGATAGATATTGCTAAGCGAGTTCGACATCATCTATGTGACTCAGAAGGCAGTCAAGGGGCAAGAATTAGGAGATCATTTGGCAAAAAATCCCGTAGACAGAGAATACGAACCATTGAAAACGTATTTTCCCCATGAGAAGGTGTCGTTCGTAGGAGAAGATATCACCGAGGCATATGATGGTTGGAGGATGTTCTTAGACCGATCAACAAACTTCAAAGGAGTAGGCATCGGAGCTGTCTTAGTATCAGAAACCGATCAACACTATCTGGTATCCGCAAAACTCAGGTTTCCATGCACCAACAATATGGCAAAGTATGAGGCCTGCATCCTAGGACTCAGATTGGCTATTGACATGAACATTCAAGAGCTACTGGTAATCGGAGACTCAGATCTTTTGGTGCACCAGGTTATAGGGGAATGGGCTATAAAAAACACCAAAATATTGCCATATTTGCACTGTGTACAAGAGCTGGTCAAGAGGTTCACAAAGATAGAGTTCAAACATGTTCCAAGAATTCAGAATGAGTTTGCAGACGCATTAGCCACTTTGTCTTCCATGATACAACACCCAGATAAGAATTTCATCGATCCTATCCCAATAAGAATTCATAAGCAGCCAGCTTATTGTGCTCATGTTGAAGAAGAGATTGACGAAAACCCGTGGTTCCACGACATCAATAAGTACTTGGAAAAAGGAGAATACCCAGAGAGCGCTACCACACTCAGAAGTGCACACTTCGAAGATTGGCCAACCATTTCTTTCAAAGTGGAGGAATTTTGTATAGAAGGACTCCTGACTTGTGATTAGTGCAATATGTCGATGCCAAGGAGACATCCAGATTGCTCGAGGAAATATATACCGGAACCAACGGACCCCACATGAATGGTTTTATTTTGGCCAAGAAGATACTAAGAGCAGGGTATTTCAGGATGACTATGGAAATAGACTATATCAAGTATGTTCAAAAGTGTCACCAATTCCAGATACATGCTGACATGATACGAGTACCACCCAACGAACTTAATGCAACAAGTTCACCCTGGTCTTTTTCCGCTTGGGGTATGGATGTCATCGGACCAATCGAACCCGCTGCTTCAAACGGACATAGGTTCATTCTGGTAGCCATCGACTAATTTACAAAATAGGTTGAAGCCGCATCTTACAAAGTTGTAACTAAGAAGGTTGTAGCAGATTTTGTTCGGGACCGCATTATTTGTTGATTTGGGGGTACCAGAGTGTATCATTACTGACAATGCCGCCAATCTCAATTGCGATTTGATGAAAGCCATGTGTGAGACATTCAAGATCAAACTCCAGAACTCTACAACATACAGGCCGCAAATGAACAGAGCCGTAGAAGCCGCCAACAAGAACATCAAGAGGATATTGAGGAAAATGGTAGACAATTACAAACAATGGCACGAAAAGCTACCATTTGCTTTACTCAGGTATCGTACCACAGTTCGTACATCAACTGGGGCAACTCCCTACCTACTGGTTTATGATACTAAATCCTTTATTCCCGCCGAAGTGGAAATTCCTTCTTTAAGAATCATACAAGAAGCTGAGCTCATCGATGCAGAATGGGTACGAAGCCGGTATGAATAACTAGCTCTCATTGATGGAAATAGAATGAACGCGGTATGTCATGGTCAACTCTACCAGAACAAAATGGCAAGAGCTTTCAACAAAAAGGTCAGGTCGAGGCAATTCACGCCAGGGCAGTTGGTGCTAAAGCGAATCTTCCCACATCAGGATAAAGCAAAGGGGAAATTCTCACCCAACTGGCAGGGCCCTTACATGGTTCACCGGGTATTGACAGGAGGAGCACTTATACTTGCAGAGATGGATGGAGAGATTTGGCTAAAACCTATTAATTCGGACGCAGTCAAGAGATACTTTTCTTAAGATTATGTTTGCACTTTCTATTGATGTAACTAAACTATACTTGACATGATTCTCGTTTAAGAGGGGATACATAGGTAGCCCTGTGGGTTTAGTCATATCACAATAAAATCCTCATTTTCCCTATGGTCAGAAAATACGTAGGCAGCCCTGTGGATACATAGGCAGCCCTAGGGGAACCGTAAGCAGCCCTGAGGATACGTAGGCAGCCCTATGGGAACCGCCGAGGAATGTGTTGTCGAAAGTATGCATTTAAACTGGGGCAAAATTTTGAGGAGGATCCTTTGATCTCATCACAGTCACCAGTTCATCAAAATCATTTGATCTCGTATATTATCACGTATTTCAAACAACTGCATTTTTGCAAATAATTTGTCAATTACATGCATTTTTTTTGAAAATTTTATTTCTATGGAAGCCAGACGTTACCCAGGGTGACTCAAGCAGGGCCTCAAGGAAAAAGGCGAAGCAAGGAAAACGAGAGCACGAACCAACCTTTTCCCCGCAAAACTCACGACTTTTCTTTCGATGCAGACACAATGAACATAATAGGAACGTTCGCAAATATATACACACAACAAGATCACTATCTTCACAACAACAAGAATTGCCAAACGCAAATGCATCAAGATAAGAAATGCTTTATCCTCTCGCACTTAGTCATTACATTTTCTCGTATAGGGCTAAGCATTGCCCTCATCACTGTATAAGGCCAAGCATTGTCTTTCCTTGCATGAGGCTAAGCATTGCCTCCATTATTATATAAGGCTAAGCACTGTCTTTCTTTGCATCAGACTAAGCACTGTCTCCACTATTGCATACGGCTAAGCACTGTCTTTCTTTGCATGAAACTAAGCAGTGTCTCCATACCTTGCATGAGGCTAAGCATTGTCTCCATTACTGCATAAGGCTAAGCACTGCCTTTCTTTACATGAGACTAAGCATTGTATCCATACCTTGCATGAGGCTAAGCATTGCCTCCATTACTGAATAAGGCTAAGCACTGTCTTTCTTTGTATGAGACTAAGCATTGTCTCCATTCTTTGCATGAGACTAAGCACTGTCTCCACTGTATAAGGCCAAGAATTATCTTTCCTTGCATGAGGCTAAGCATTGCCTCCATTATTACATAAGGCTAAGCACTGCCTTTCTTTGCATCAGACTAAGCATTGTCTCCACTATTGCATACGGCTAAGCACTGCCTTTCTTTGCATGAAACTAAGCGTTGTCTCCATACCTTGCATGAGGCTAAGCATTGTCTCCATTACTGCATAAGGCTAAGCACTGCCTTTCTTTGCATGAGACTAAGCATTGTCTCCATACCTTGCATGAGGCTAAGCATTGCCTCCATTACTGAATAAGGCTAAGCACTGTCTTTCTTTGTATGAGACTAAGCATTGTCTCCATTCTTTGCATGAGACTAAGCACTGTCTCCACTGTTGCATACGGCTAAACATTGCCTTCTTTGCATGAGACTAAACATTGTCTCCATCCTCTACATGAGACTAAGCACTGTCTCCACATTGCATAAGGCTAAGCACTGCCTTTCTTTGCATGAAACTAAGCACTGTCTCCATTCTTTGCATGAGACTAAGCATTGTCTCCACTATTGCATATGGCTAAACATTGCCTTCTTTTCATGAGGCTAAACATTGTCTCCATCCTTTGCATGAGACTAAACATTGTCTCCATCCTCTGCATGAGACTAAGCACTGTTTCCACATTGCATAAGGCTAAGCACTGCCTTTCTTTGCATGAAACTAAACACTATCTCCGCTACACTGCATAAGACTAAGCACTATCTCCCTTCTTCGCATAGGGCTAAGCACTGCCCTCATCTCATACAAGACTAAGCCTTGTCTTGTCTAGTCCTCGCATATGACTAAGCATCACCTGTTTTCTCTATCAAATAATTGATATTTCCACATCTTTGTATTTCATGGGCTGAAACATCGCCACATTATCCGAAGGCATCATAGTCCGAAGGAACCATCCTCATAGCCTGAAGACACCATTCCATGGCTTAGGGATCTCTCGAAACTGCATATTATTATTATTCAAAGGCGTCATAGTCCGGAGGCATCATCCTGATAGCCCGAGAACACCATTTCATGGCCTACGAATCCCTTATCATACGCTTCATGGCCCAGGACGTCATGGTCTAAGGACATCATCCTCATCGTCCGAAGACAACCCTTATGGTTCGGGGGAATTTGCATCATGTTTAAATTTTCACAATAACCTACATATATTCGTGTGCATTGTGTTTTAAGTTTTGCAGGTGACTCAGGAGGTAACTGTTCTAAAAACGGGAGCAATTTTCACTCCGGTTTTCGTTCACAATGTTCACATCCCTGACTATCTCAAACATAACCGACGGTCAGTAATTGATTACCTTTTGTCCCATAACCGTTCAAATATTGGCCTTATACATCCATAACGTTCAAATTTGCATTCATAGCTCTACCTAGGATTATCCGACACTATCCTACCCAAAAGATTTTTTTTCGAAACATATGACCACTCTTATAACAACTCCATCGGTTTCATTCGTCATTGGATCGAGAACTACACACGGCCTGATTTCCGTAACACCAGAGATATGTAGGCAACTCAAGAACCAGGATTCGATCCCCCATTTTTTCAAAACACATCATTCCTCACTTACTTCGGACAAAATTGGTCATCATTTTCTTTACCCGACAACTCTTTCATCATTCTCGGGTAAAGAGGGGCAGCTGTTGATACCTAATTTTGCCCTCATATTTTTTCAAATAGTATACATACTTTTAAAATATCATTTTGAATCATTACCTAATTTACAAGGATTATATAAGTATTTTCTATAATTTTTAAAGCTTTAAAATTGATTTTTCTTGCATTTTAATTGTTCAAAATATTTATTACTCCTTCAAATTATTTTGTGATGACTTAATCATCTAAATTTATTATTTGCATCCACATGTATGTTTTATAGTATTTTTACTTTGTTTCATGTAATTATATTTGCATTCTTTGAGCTATTTACATAATTTTGCAGTAATAGCCTATATTCTACGCATAATTATATTTATTACATTATTCATGTTAAAATAGAGTTTTTATAATGTTAATTTATTATTTTTAATCATTTTATTGCATAAGTAATATTTTTATTATTTATTAATTTTTTTATATATAAATTATTTTAAACAATTTTGATGTATTTAATTTTTAGCCCAATATAGGGCTAATTTTCGGACCAAAACCTTGGCCCAATACCCCTTAACCCAATATCAGCAGCCCATTACCCTATACCCATCTCTTGACCCGCCGCACTTCCCCTTTAATCATGGTCGTTGATCTTAGATGATCAACGACCCACAATGGCCCTTCCTCTTTCCTTATATCTTCCTCACCCAAACCCTAGAGACACCTCCGCCTAATAGCCGCCCCTAAATCCTCTTTACTCTATTCGTCTTTGAGAAACCCTAGCCGTCGTATCTCCGAATCTTCTCCAAATCCGACCCCAAAATGGAATTAATCCATGATTCCCTTACCTTCTATGCAATATCTCGTTGTTTCTTACAAGACTATGGTATTACATAGTACTTGCCCTATTTTTGGCAAGTACCGATCTCCCAAATCAAGTGCCATCACCTTCAACTTTTCAGACTTAGACGATATTTTGTCGGGATACACTCACTACCAGGCTATATGGGTCTGATTCAGTGATATTTCGACCATATATGCTCTCCTTTTGAACTAGGGTTTGCCCGATTTTCTCCTAAATTGATTCTCAGTGATTTTGCATGATTCTCTTTTCTTCTTTGTGTTTGATTGACTGTATTTCCTTATTTTGTGTGTTGATCTTTACTACTATATAAATCCCTCCCCAATTTCCCCTTTAACATATTCTAATCGCTAAAAACAAAACTACTAATGTCTTTCTTATTCTTGCCTTACACTATTCTGAAACTTAAACTCTTGGCCGGCTGAAAGCCAAGGCCACCAAAATTCAATTATTCGACATTTCTCAGTGCGAGCACTGCCCGAGGTTCATCCGAAACCCTTGGGAACTCTGACGCACTGAGATTTTGGGGTTCTACTGTTCGTTCAACTACTGACATTCGAGATATTGCTGAAATTGTTCTTTGTTTATTCATTTGTCAATTAGTAACTGGTAAGTACCTATGACCCTTGCAATTTCATTCTCTTTCGTTTGAATTCCTGTTCTGCATGTCAATGCTTCTGAGATACTTTTTATGAATCAACATACTATTGTATGCTCTGAAGTTCTTCTTGAGGCTATATACCTTCTAGTAATCGAATTTGCATATTTGTTGCCTTAATTCTGTTTGCTTAGGACTGCTTGCGCTACTGTATGTGTTCGAATGCTTATTACTGTTGCTTATTCTGAGTTTAATTTCTTGCTTTATTCTGTATCATGCCCAGAACTTATTCTAATTCCTGTTAAATCATTCATGTGCAAATTTAATACTCTTCTGGAGTTAACATCTGATCATGTTATTAGCCTAAACGTGCTACTCATAAACTAATGTGTGTTCCCCACCTTGTCTTGTATCTCTGTGATAAATCAATGCCTCTGTTTCAGACCTTGTTGAGTTATTCTTATCCAACCTGCTAAGTTTATGAGGCTGTACTGATTAGCTAAGGCATGTTTCCATGCCATTTAAGTTCTAATATATGTTTGATTTATAGTCTTCAGCATTGCTTCCAGGGAAAATTTCTATGTTAGTTTCTTCTTTTATGTTTGGGTAATTGGTATGAGTTATTATGCTTGCCTGTCTTGTTCCTCTTACGTTGATATGCTTTCATGAGTTCTTTTGGATTTTGGCATTGTTGTGGTCTACTGTAGACCATGCTATTAGGATTGTTGTACTGATTGTGATCATGTTAGGCTCCCATGTTATAAATCTTCATGTGAAATTGATATCCCTCTGACTATAACTACTATGATTAAGGCTCATATGTCTAGAGTCTTTTTGACTAATTCTAGTAAATACCTTATGCTAAACTTGATTTCTGAAAACTTAGCATATGTGTGCTTTTACCATGTTAACCCAATAGACATGCTTCTTAAGTCCTCCTAATGTGTGACCAACATGCTATACCCTTTCCTTTGTTGAATGATTGCTCAATATGGTGTTAGTTTTTCTATGTCAACATGCTATGTTAAAGCTGGTTCTCGCTGGTCCACCTAGTTGGCATGTTCAAGCCCTCTTGTTTGATCAATCTTGTTCCCTTAGCTTCTAAAAAATAAGTGCCTATATGTTTATGTAATCGTGTCCCTATGAGGTAATATAGACTTTAGAGTTGTCAATTGGTTGCCATGTATGGTTCCTCTATCTAAGCCTGGTATGAGCTCATGTGTGGCCCCGAGTTTTGCAATTGATACACTCTCCTGTTTGAGGTGTGCTTAGATCTGGGTTTATTATTCGCGTGAAAAGTGAGCTTGCTGAAGGCCCAGGCAGTACTGGGTTATTTCTCTTTGGGGCCTACTCTGTTTATTGGGCCTGTAGTCCTTCAGTTTGTAATATTTGTACTTGTATTCATTGTTTTGGGCCTGTAATAATTTATAAACAAAACAGAAGGGAAATTAGTGAAAAGGGGGGATATGGAACTTTAATTCTTACATGAATGGGTAGAAAGCATGCCTATAGGGTTTAATTGCCTTACTTGTTACTTTGTTTGACATGCCCTATTTTCTATACACTGATAGAAAGCATGCCTATAAGAACTTAAATGCGTTACCTGCTAACATCAGAAACATATCTAAAATATAAGTATTTCTCTTGTTCGCATGCTTTATTTCTATACAATATTAGATAGCATGCCTATAGGATTCAAATATTATGGATTAGTTTCCCAACTTGTGTTATTGTTGTGCGATTGTTAGATAACATGCATGTAGGATCGTGTGAAATAATTAAGATCGGCTTCCATCGATATTCATCTAGATACCATGTCTATAGGGCCTTAATTGACTAATCAAATTGTTGTTTTGTTGTTCTTGTCATACTGCCCATCTAGACAACATGCATATAGGAATAAGCATGACGAATCTATGCTCGAATATCAACTACTAGAGAGCATGCCTATAGGATATTGCTACTCGCTTAGAAAATATACCAATAGGATCAAAATGAGTAATTCTGAGTTTTGTTTTCAATGTCTTCACTGCCCAGGCGCGTACCACCTAAAGATCATGTCTAAAGACTTTAATAACACTTATAATCTGTAATTTCGATAATCTGAGTAGAAGCACTGCCCATGAGATTTTATTAAGCCATGTGGTCACATATAAGCCATGCCTATAGGTTTAAACGACTTTCATACATCTTAATTCTAAAATTGCTCCCGACTCTACACTGCATAATCTGAAATTTATTTGCGTGCCTTTGTTGCTATGTGTGGAGGCTAACATGAGCCACTCGTTCCTATTATGTGCAGTCCTACTTGTTTTGAATGTGCGACTAGTTTTATCATTTTGCGCAACCTAACTAAAGTCTAGAACCACTTAAATAGTAGGTCCAAAGCCTCCTGGACCATAGGCATGGGACGGGTAGTGCACACATAGGGCATGACTTAGAATTGAAATAGAGCGCTTTTAAGTAAACAATTTCAACATAGTAATTGGGTAGCAGGAGATGATAGTCTGTTCCTGATGAATAATATGAGCAACTCCTACTTAAAGGGAGTTGCGAAGTATTATTTATGTAGCACGGGGTGATCCTTTAGGCTAAAAAACTTAGGACCTACCCCCCTTCCCTTACATGCTTGCTAAAGGATTGAGTCACTAAATATAAATCGACACTTTTGTAATCCTTAGTGATCCTTAAATCTGTACTAATTATTCATATAGTTTATTTTTCCTTACGCTAGTTTATGCTATAGTAGGACTTTCAACTTTCATATCTTTCTTTATGTGCTCGCCTAGTTTAATCATATAATCCACATAGTTTGAAATTCGGCCGGGACCCACAGTTATGGATCTCGAAGAGTGCGTAATACCTTCTCTTTGAGGTAACTTAAGCTCTTACCCGATCTTTAGTGGCGTTGACTAGTTAAAATAGAGTTATTTACAAATAGGTTCCCTAACGCATCTTAAACCGTTATGTGGAGACTCTTCTCTTTTAATACCCATTTAAAAGAGTTGTCACACGTCGAAACCCACTTTTGCGAGAAAATGGGGCGCGACGCCAATACGGCTGCAAACAGAGATGGCATAGGAACATATTGATTCACAAAAATTTCAGTGGCATGAGTATACAGAATATGAACACAAACGAAAGAGAATGAAATTGTGAAGGACAAGGAACTTACCAGTTATCAATTGGTAAATATATAAACAAGAAGAACAATCTCAACAGTACTCCAAATGTCAACAAAGAGCAGTAGAACCCAAAGTCTTAGTGCGTCAGAGTTCCCAAAGGTTTCAGATAAACCCCGGGCAGTGCTCGCACCAAGAAAGGTTAGTTAATCGAATTCCGGTGGCCTTGGCTTTCAGCCGACCAAGAGCCAAAGTTCAGAACAATATAGAGTGAAGGAGTAAGAGAGTAATAGTTCTTAAGGTGAAAAAAAGTCTGTCTAAAGGGGAAATTGGGGAGGGGTTATATAAAGGTAGAAATCGAACAAGAAAATATGGAAAACAATTAATCAATCACCAAAATAAGGAAAAAATATCACATGTAATCAGTAATAGAACTGTTAAATAACAAAAAAATTGAAATTTCAAACCCTAGTTCGACGGAAATCAAAGATTGACCGAGGATCTTGGTAAATCAAACCCATATAACCTGGTAGTGAATGTATCAAGTCAAGAATATGGCAATAATACAGAATCGGAGTTGAACGCATGCTTGTTGATGAGATTCCATAAATAACTCAGTACCAAACGAGTAATGTCAAGAAAACGGGAAAGAAACAGTGTGAGTATAGAAAAAGGAAAGGAAATATAGAAGATCTTCATATTCTCTTGGCTACATGCTAGGATTTGGGTGAGGCGCTAGGGTTTAGTGTAAGAGGAGTGGAGAGCATTTAGGGGCGGCTGGGCAGAGTGAAATATGAGGAATAGGGTTGGGGCGGGTAATTAAAAATGGGAGAATGGTTGTGGGCCGTTGATTATTTAAGATCAATGGCCAGGATTAGAAAAGAAGCAAGACGGGTCAGAGAACGGGTCCCGATTGGGTTAATATTAAAGCGGTCATCTGGTTTGGGCTGGGGAAAGTGGGCCAGGGATTTGAGGAGTTTGGGCCACTAATGTGGTCCGAAAAATTGATATAATTTGGGCTATATTTTAAATACACGAAATTGTTTAAATAAAATAATTAATAAATAATAAAATATTACTTATGCAATAGAACGTTTGAAAATAATAACTTAACATTATAAAAAATATAAAAAATGCTATTTTAGCATGAACAATGTAATTATTGTAAATATGCATAGCATATAGGCTATTATTGCAAAATTATGTAAATAACTTAAAAATACCAATATAATTATATGAAATTAAGTAAAAATATTATGAAATATATATGTGGATGCAAATAATAGATTTGGATGATTAAATTATCACAAAATAATTTAAGGGGTAATTAATGCATATTCAAGTAATTTAAATACAAGAAAATCAATTTTAAAGCTTTAAAAATTATGAAAAATTATAGAAAACACTTATATGACCTTTGTAAATTGATGATGGTGCAGGAGTGACATTTATAAAAATATGAGGGCAAAATTGGGCATCAACAGTTGTGGAGTTTATCGATCATATTTGGTACATTCTGAGACATTTGGCGTGTAATAACTTGATATTATTTTCTTTTTTTTCTTATTGTGTATATATTCTCTCTATTTCTCTCATTATATGTATTAAGTAGTTTTTGTTTATTAACTTCTTTATTTTTGTTTCTTTTTTAGTTCTTAGTTTGATTTAGTAGCTTCTTTGTTTGATTTAGTAGCGTCTTTTTATGTTTTAGTAGATAATAAGCCTTTGGTGTTCTTAATGCCACGGTTCTTTCCAAAGGTAGTTATTGTGTGAACCAGGTGACTCGTCCCAACGATGGATGGCGTGTCAACCTTCTTAAGGGAATGAGTCTGTATTTGGTGTTTAGGTAATAATAGTAGTAGTAATGAATAAAAAGACCTAATTAAGTCATGCTCGAAGAGTCAAACATACTTCAATTGGTACCAACACACTTAACTACGTGATTATAGTTAGAAACAAAGTTTTTGAAAGAAATAACTCTAGTTAGTGACTTTGTGACTCTTGTGTTGACTTTGGCAATCATCGAGTAGTTTAATTGGACCATAGTGATTTTTAAACTTGAATGTGGTCGTTGTGGGCCCTCGACTCTATCCTCTTTAACAATTCGGTTGCGTGAGGGGTGAGATGAATTGTTGCTAGTCCAAGTATTCGTGCGAAGGATCTAGAACTTGCCCCGAATGTGTTTCAAGGCGAAATCCTAAGTTTTGCTTGGTTTGAAAAGTGATTATAGGCCCTCCTTAGCCCGTTTGAGTTTTCTATTGCCAACCGATGTCATTATCCCTAATTAACCCCTTTGAGCCTCTAGCCTTTCAAACTTGATAACCATGTTACAAGCCTTTACCCGTTTTGCCGTGACCCTCTCTTGGCACCTGAGCTTTCCTTAACACTCTTGTGAAACAAATGGCTAAAACCGTAAACTTGGGGGAGAGACGAGGAACTTGAAAAAGTATTAAGGCACAAAAATAGAAAAGAAATGATGAGAAGAAAGGGCAAGAAAATAAAAGAACAAAAAGAAAAATGCAAAAAAAAAGTGAATAAGTGGAAGAGTTGAAGGGATTCAAAGAGAGGTAATGATCCTAAACATGGAGAAATCAAAGAGGGAGAAAAATAATGTAATGTTCAAGAAAGAGCGGTGTTAAGTTTCTCTAATCCCCCAAGGAAAAGAAAGTGCCTCAAAGAATTGGCAAAATGTAAGACGAGAAATGAAAAATGGAGTGCTTAAGGAAAGGTGTAACCACTCACCCATACTGTATCCAACCCTAATCCAAAAGCCTTCATTACATCCCGAAAGAAGTCCTACTTGATTTCAAGCCGAGTGAGCTTACATTAGTGGCAATATACATGAGGGGCAAGCCTATAGTACTTGAAACCGTACTTGCGACATTCTCTTGAGAGAGATAAGTAAACCTTTCATAAATCTTTTGATTGAGTGCTAAACTTCTTAAGTGAGATAGGCAAATGGAAAGTAGAGGAGGAAGAGTTTGGAGTCCACCATGACCTACATAATAGAGCAAGAGTCCTTGATGAGTAAAGTCAATTCTTAAAGCTCAAATGTCACATTAGAACTATATGTGCATGAATGTTTAACTTGTCGCCTTGTTTATAATACATGAGTAGTGTGAGTAATTGTTGATCCCAACTGATGTGTGGATAGCTCACCTTTGACTCGCTGAAATAACCCTTAACTTATGGAGGTGGGAACTAATTTATTTGTTTGAGGACAAGCAAAGACTTAAGTTTGGAAAAGTTGATAAGTGGGGATTTTGACTACTTATTAACGCCTTTTAGCTTTTGTTTTAGTCTAAAAGCATTGAATTGTGTTCTCGAAACTAATGAAATTGTGCAAAATTGCAGGAATGCTGGAAGTTTGGTCTCCAGGGATGAAATCCGACTCAAAAAGGAGTGTTCCGAAACACAAGGCAATAAAGGGCGCAGAAGCACAAATGTGCGGCTCGCAGAAGAAATTGTGGATCACAAAATTCCATATGCGGTCGCAAACCAAGAAGAAACGTTTAGTAGAACTTTGTGCAAAATGCGAACTGCACATGAATTATGCGGCTGCAAAACTGGGCTAAGAGTCGAAGATTAAAGAGTATGCAAAAAAACCAAGTCCAGGAGCCTCTGTGAATTGCGAACCATACAAGAATTGTGCGGCCACAGACCAGAAATGTGCGGCCGCAGAAGATTGCCTCGCGGCCGCAGTTCAGAAATGTGTGGCCGTAGAACTCCACTTCCTGCCAGATGAAGAAATTTGCTGACCGCATATGGAATTGTGCGGCCGCAGAACCCCCCGAGAGGCATTTTTATCCGAGATTGTTAGCCTTGTATAAATAGACTAGTTTCACAAAATTAGGTCAAGTTGGAACATCTGAAGTGGCCGTAGCCGTTTTTCCTTATTACTTTAGGAAGTTTTACATTACTTTGTTGTATTTTCATTAGATTTAATCATTTTAAGCTTCCATTATGAGTTTAATTAGTTTTTATTTCTTATTCCCTTTAAATCCCATTATGATTAGCTAGACTTTTACTAGGGTTGTGACCCAACCCTAGCGTGTAAACCTTATAAGAATCTAATTTAGTGCTTGTTTCAGATTGGGTGTTGATTATTTAGCTTAGTTCATGGTTTAATTATAGAATTAATGGTTGCAAATATTAATTCATGCCTATTTAACTTAGTCTTTACTTGAGAAAGAGGGACCTAGTCTAGGATAACTTAGCTAACAAGGAATTGAGTCAATTGAGAGATTGATTAACCCAATTAAAGGGTTCATCCCAGAGATAGTATTAACCCGACTTGAGCTCTTATCAACTGTTTTGGGTGATACCCATTTCGTCTCGAGAAAGCCAAATTAAGCAAAACCACTCTCTGATCGAGAGGTATTGAGTGGGTAATGTAGAGTTGAGAGCTGTAATACACCCTAGTCAGCAAAATGAGCATTAATGTCTTTATCTCATTAGGAAAATACCTAGGTTATGGCCACAGCCCTAGGCCTTTTACCCATTTGGAAAAACCTTAAAAACAATTATCTCTGGTCTACTTTCTTTATCTTGGAATCTTTAGATTAACAGTAGAAATAGAAAACAAACCCTTGTTATGGAAGTGCAATCTAGATAATCCAATTGCTCATTTGAAATATATAATCCTAACTCCCATCCTAGCTCCTATAGGATTCGATGCCGACTCCTAGTTGGGTATTTATTATTGCATACGACCGTTTCATATCTCTACTGAGGTGTGCTTTGGACATGATCAAGGAGCCCGATCAATAGCCCGGGGTACGCACGACGGTGAAGGTGATGGGATCAATCTGCGGGTGATCTTCGAAATGTTACAAGCTCAACAGGCGGCGATAGCCCATCTGCAGAACCAAAGCCGTGCCCCCAGTAAAGTTGAGCCCGAACCATCTCGAGAAAACAGCCGAAGAAATGAACAAACCACGGAAAGGCCGGGTGAAGTTGAACCCGGAACCAACCCCAAAATAATAAAGATGCTTGAGACACTAACAAAGCGGATGGAATCGGGGGGGAAAGAAGATCGAAGCCAACGACAAAAAAATAGAGACCTGTAACTCCAAAGTTGATCAAATACCAGGAGCACCCCCGATATTGAAAGGCCTGGATTCCAAGAAATTTGTCCAAAAGCCTTTCCCTCCTAGCGCGGCACCGAAACAAATCCCGAAGAAGTTTCGTATGCCCAAAATTCCAAAGTATAACAGAACCACGGATCCAAATGAATACGTGATCTTTTACACGTGTGCCATCAAGGGAACCAACTTAGAAGATGACGAAATTGAGTCGGTTTTGCTGAAACAGTTCGGAGAAACCCTGTCAAAATGAGAAATGATATAGTATCACAACTTACCCCCTAATTCCATTGATTTGTTTGCTATGCTCGCAGATGCCTTCATAAAAGCTCACGCCAGGGCCATCAAGGTCGAGACCAGAAAGTCGGACCTTTTCAAAGTGAAACAAAGAGATAACGAAATGCTCAAGAAATTCGTATCGAGGTTTCAAATGGAGCGAATGGACCTGCCTCTAGTTGTAGACTATTGGGTCGTTCAGGCGTTCACTCAAGGACTCAACCCCCAAAGCTTCTTGGCTTCACAGTAGTTGAAAACGAATTTGATAGATTACCTGGTGGTAACTTGGGCTGACGTCCATAACAGTACCAATCGAAAATCAGAGTCGAGGATGATCAGCTCGGGACCCCCTACGGGTTCGTTTATCCCTTCAGAACTAATGACAAGTCTAAAAGAGTCATCGATCATGAACCAAGACTGAACAAAGGTCGATATCAACCGTATAGCGGAGATCGAAAGGGTAGCAGATCCGGGCATAACCCTGCGAGGAATGAAAAAAGGAGCGATCGAGGCCACAATAGTCGGGGACTCATGAGTAAATACGGTTTCGACAGGCCACTTGGGGCCAGGGAGGCACCGAGATTATCAGAATACAACTTCAGTATCGATGCTGCCATCGAGTGCATTAAAGATACCAAGTGGCCTCGGCTATTGCAGTACGATCCTGCCCAAAGGGACAGCAACCTGATGTGTAAGTATCATGATACTCATGGCCACAAGACCGAAGACTACCGACAACTAAGAGAAGAAGTGGCTCGGTTATTCAATAATGGACACCTCCGAGAATATTTGAGTGACCGAGCCAAAAATCAATTCAGGAATAAGGACTCCAACAAACAGACTGAGCAAGAGGAACCTCAGCACGTCATTAACATGATCATTGGCGGAGTTGACGTCCCCCAGGGGCCAATGCTAAAGTGCACTAAAGTGTGCATTACAAGAAAAAAATGAACCCAAGATTATATACCGGAGGGGACCATCTCTTTGAACGATAAGGATGCTGAAGGCATCGTGCAACTGCATAATAATGCACTGGTAATATCTATACTCATAAATAAATCTCAAGTTAAGCGTGTGTTAATTTATCCAGGTAGCTAGGCCAACATCATCAGATCGAGGGTCGTAAAGCAGCTGGGTCTACAAGACCAAATAGTGCCTGTAGTTCGGGTTTAAGACGAATTCAACATGGCATGCAAAACTACTAAAGGGGAGATAACCCTGCCGGTGAACACCATCGAGACCATTCAGGAAACGAATTTCTATGTGATTGAAGGGGATATGAGATATAATGCTCTATTCGGAAGGTCACGGATTCACAACATGAGGGCAATACCCTCGACACTACACTGGGCACTAAAGTTCCCGACACCGGGAGGGATTAAGACAGTTTACGGAGAGCAGCCGGCCACAAAAGAAATATTCGTGGTCGATGAGATAATCCCGATGTCCGCACTCTCGATATCAAAGAGCTTGGAGCCGGCTAGGAAGGGAGAAACTAAATAGCAATCACCAGCACCAGCCCCGACCGAACTGGAGAAGCAGGAAGCATGCGAGGATGATGATTACGGAAGGTATACCTGAGCACATTACGGAAGGTATACCTGAGCACGAGGCTAACTCCCGAGCTCAAGAAAAAACTCATTAAATTACTTATAGCTGATGTAGATTGTTTTGCTTAGTCCCATCTTGATATGACAGGAATCCCGCCAGAAATAACCACTCATAAGCTGAGCTTGGATCCAAAGTTTCACCCGGTTAAACAGAAAATGAGGCCTAAGTACGAAGTCAAGCATGTATTCATCAAAGACGAGGTATCTAAACTCCTTAAAATAGGTTTCATTCGGGAAGTTAAGTGCCTGAATTGGTTGGCTAACGTAGTAGTAGTGCCTAAAAAGGAAAACAAATTAAGAATGTGTGTAGATTACAAAGACTTGAACAAGGTGTGCCCCAAGGACTCTTTTCCTTTGCCTAACATCGATCGCATGATCGATGCAACGGCCGGGCACGAGATACTCAGCTTTCTCGACTCCTTTTTCGGGTACAACCAAATCCGGATGGACCCGGGCGATCAAGAAAAAACTTCCTTTATTACTAAATTCGGCACCTATTGTTATAATGTAATGTCGTTCAGACTACAAAACGCTGGTGCCACTTATCAACGCCTAATAAACCGGATGTTCAAAGAACAAATAGGAAAATTAATGGAAGTTTATATTGACGACATGTTAGTTAAGTCCCTGTGAGCAGAGGACCATTTGAAACATTTGCAGGAAACCTTCGACATACTAAAGAAATACAATATGAAGCTAAATCCGGAGAAATGTGCATTCGGGGTCGGATCCGGGAAGTTCCTTGGATTCATGGTGTCCAACTGAGGGATTGCGATCAATCCTGATAAAATCAAACCTATAGAAGACATCGTCATGGTGGATAGTGTCAAGGCCGTTCAGAGGCTAACGGGGCGCATAGCCGCCCTAGGCCGGTTCATATCAAGGTCTTCCGATAAAAGCCATCATTTCTTCTCGCTATTTAAGAATAATAATAACTTTTCTTGGACCCCGGAATGCCAACAAGCCTTGGAAGAACTCAAAGAGTACCTTTCGAGTCCACCCTTGTTCCATACTCCGAAGGCGGACGAGCAGTTGTACCTGTACTTAGCGGTATCCGAGGTAACGGTAAGTGGAGTCTTAGTCTCGGAAGAGGAAGGTACATAATTTACTATCTATTATGTTAGTAGAACTCTAGGTGAGGCCAAAACAAGGTACCCTCACCTAGAAAAATTGGCGCTCGCTTTGCTAAGCGCCTGTAGAAAGTTAAAGCCGTATTTTCAATGCCACCCCATATGCGTCGTAAATTCTTACCCATTAAGGAAAATAATGCATAAGCCCGAGATCTCGGGCCGGTTGGCCAAATGGGCCATAGAAATTAGCAAGTACGATATCGAATACCGACCCCGATCAGCCATCAAATCACAAATTTTGGCAGACTTCGTGGACTACTTTATGCCGGCCTTAATACCCGAAGTCGAAAAGGAATTGTTGCTAACCTCGGGGACTTCCTCGGGAATCTAGACCCTCTTTACGAACGGTGCCTCGAACGCAAAGGGGTCCGAACTCGACATCATATTGAAGCCGCCTACGGGTAACATAGTTAGGTAATCGATTAGAATTGTGAAATTGACTAACAATGAGGCCGAGTATGAGGCCATGATTACATGTCTCGAATTGGCTAAAAGCCTGGGGGCCGAAGTGGTTGAAGCTAAGTGCGACTCCCTCCTTTTGGTAAATCAGGTCAATGAGACATTCGAAGTAAAAGAGGAATGAATGCGAAGGTATTTAGAAAAATTATAGGTAACGCTGCATCGATTCAAGGAATAGACCCTACAACACGTACCCCGGGATCAAAATAGTGAAGCCGATGCTCTGGCTAACTTAGCATCGTCGAGGAATTCAGCTTAGGAATGGTCGTACAACTCATGAAATCAGTAGTGGAAGAAGGCCATTGTCACGACCCAAAATTCACCTAGTCGTGATGGTACCTAACCCAACCCATCAGGTAAGCCAATTAACAACTATCCAATTTAATGAGATTTATTAAGATAAGAAATGATAATACACCGCTTTTATACAAAAATTTCCCAAGGACTGGTAGTACAAATCATGAGCTTCTAAGATTAGAATTTACAAAGCTGGTATGAAATAAATATATCATCTGTTCGAAATGTACATAAACAGATTTTGATAAATCTAAGGCTACCATGAACAAGAGGCAGCTACGACCGGAACACAGGTATATCTTCAAATCCAGCTCCCGTCGATCACAGCAACATCAACATCCAATATCTGCATGCAAGGTGCAGAAGTGTAGTATGAGTACAACTGACCCCATGTACTCAATAAGTAACAAACCTAACCTTAGGTTGAAAGTAGTGACGAGCTGAAACAAAGGTCACGGTCCAACACCAATAGCCAACAACAGTTCATAACAAAATAATAGAAGTAATAAAAGAAGTAGCTCAGAGATAAAATGCTTAGCTCGTTCACAGTTCCAGAAAAATAGTCCTGCTTTTCAAATATATCAGTGAAAACCCAAATCCTTTAATTTTGTCACCAATATATGAGTAAGTTTGAAAACTGTGATTTTTTCCAAAACTTTCAACAGGTAATTATTTTATTTTTAAATAACATGAGGAAAATTCATCTCTATGCCTACATGTCAATATGTAGGAGAAGTCATGAATGACACAATATCGTACAACATGAGGAAAAATGCCTCTATATGCATGTATGTCAAGTGTGCATGTCAATGCGATGCAACTCAGTAATAAATCCATATGCATAATCTCAGAGTATCATTTCACTCAGTCCTCCCAGTCACTCAGTCCTCACAGTCACTCAATCCTCCCAATCGCTCGGCACTCGCACTCATTAGGTACCTATGCTCACTGGGGGTGTGTACAGACTCCGGAGGGGCTCCTTCAGCCCAAGCGCTATAAACTGCACGGACAACTCATGTGTTGCACGGACAACTCACATGCTATAGTATCAATATCTGGATCCACACGGACAACTCAGTCATCATTCTCTCCAGTCTCTCGGGCTCACAATGTCATGAAACTAGCCCGAAATGATGATATGATGTATCAATAAATAACAACAGAGACTAAGATATGATAGGCAACGAATGGACATGACTAAGTATGAAATTTCAATGTAAGCAAATAACTCAACAGCAGTAATGACCTTAGTGGGTCCAAACAGGATAAGCATATAGTCTAGACATGATTTCTAACATGAATCACAACTTGATAACTCTAGTACGTAGGGATTTCATGATTACAGATATGTTCAGGTAACTACACAGTACCACAGAAATAACGGAGTCACAGTTCACATGGTGCATGCCCACACGCCCGTCACCTAGCATGTGCGTCACCTCAACACCGAACACATAACACGTATAGTCAGGTTCATACCCTCAGCTCCAATATTAGAAGAGTTACTTACCTTGAACAAGCTGGGTCCAATATCGAGCAAGATAAACAATGCTCCAGAAATTTAATTATGTGTGTATCAACATCCGAACGCCTTCATATCTCCTCAATTCCACTCCAAATGATACGAAACTAGTCAAACAACATGCAAATTAATCAAATATACTCCAATGATAGTGGGACCCACGTCTCGAAATCCGACAAAACTCACAAAATCTGACAACCCATCCAATTACGAGTTCAACCATACTAATTTCACTCAAATCCGACCCTGAATCGGTATTCAAAACTCGAAAATTCATTTTATGAAATTATAGAAATTTCCTTTGATTTCTCTTGAAGATTTGATAATCATACACCAAAAATGAAGATTAATTCATGAAATATAATCACAAGGGATTCAAGAACACTTACCCCAAGTTGTGTGGAAAAATTCCTCTCCAAAGTCGCCCAAACCGAGCTCTAAAATCCGAAAATGGCTAAAAATAGTGAAACCCCGAACTTAAAGCTCCTGCCCAGCGTCTTCCGCATTTGCGGTCACTTAGTTGCATCTGCGGCCTCCGCTTCTGCGAAAGAAGCTCGCATCTACAAGTCAGTGTTGGCCAGCAGTGGTCGCTTCTGCGTCGTTCAAATCACATATGTGGTCGCGCTTCTACGCGAGTTGGGCCACTTCTGCGATGCCTCCCAGCCATCCTTCCCCAGGTCACTTCTGCTACCAGTTTTCACGCTTCTGCGAGCCGCACCTATGGTCCCTCATGCGCAGGTGCGAAGACACCAGCAACAGAAAAATTTCAGCATTTCCTTAAGTTTGAATTTGATCCGTTAATCATCCGAAACTCACCCGAGACTCCCAAGACCTCAACCAAATATACCAACAAGTCCTAAAACCTTATACGAACTTAGTCGAGGCCTCAAATCACATCAAACAACGCTAAAATCACGAATCATACCCCAATTCAAGATTAATGAAACTAAGAAATCTCAACTTCTATATTCGATGCTGAAACCTATCAAATCAAGTCTGATTGACCTCAAACTTTGCAAACAAGTCATAATTGACATAACGGACGCATTCCAACTTCCAGAATCGGATTCCGACCCCGATATCAAAAAGTCAACTCCCCGATCAAACTTCCAAACTTACATTTCCATTTTAACCAATTCAAGCCTAATTTAACTACAGACTTCTAAATAATTTTTCGGACACGCTCCTAAGTCCAAAATTACCATACGGAGCTATTGGAATCATCAAAACTCTATTATGGGGTCGTTTACACATAGTCAACATCCGATCAACTATTTTAACTTAAGCTTTAACCCTTGGAACTAAGTGTTCCAATTCATTCCAAAACCTCATCAGACCCGGACCAATTTCTCCGGCAAGTCACATAAAAATTGTAAAGCATAAATTGAGCAGTAAATAGGGGAACATGGCTGTAACACTCAAAATGACCGGCCGGGTCGTTAAAGCCATGCCGAAATGAACTCAACAAATTTAACTTGGGATTGAAGAAACAAGTATATAGACTACCTGAAGACTGGGAAGTTGCCCTCTGATCCTAAAGAATTGAGAGCTCTACGCACGAAGGCGGCCAGGTTCAGTCTCTCCGAAGGTACTCTATTTAGAAGAATATACGACGGCCCGCTCGCCATATGCTTGGGGCCGGGGGACACCGAATATGTTTTGAGGGAAGTTCATGAAGGCACCTGCGGAAACCATTCGGGGTAGAATCTCTGGTCTTGTCACCTTGGTCATTCATGAAGTGGAGAATGGACATTGTCGGTCCCCTACCATGGGCACCCGGTAAGGCTCAATTCATATTGTTTATGACCGATTATTTTTCTAAATGGGTCGAAGCTTAAACTTACGATAAGATCCAGGAAAAAGAAACCATCGACTTAATTTGGGACCACATAATATGTCGGTTTGGAATACCGTCGAGATAGTGCGTGATAACGGGAAGCAGTTCATCGGTAGCAAGGTAAACAAATTTTTCGAAGACCATAAGATCAAAAAGATCTTGTCAACACCCTATTACCCTAGTGGGAACGGACAAGCAAAATCAACAAACAAGACCATACTTCAAAACCTAAAGAAAAGGTTGACCGATGCCAAAGGGAAATGAAAGGAAATTCTGCCCGAAGTAATTTAGGCATACCGTACAACGTCTAAATCTAGTACCGGAGCCACTTCATCTTCATTGGTCTATGGTGCCGAAGCACTAATACCGGTCAAAGTAGGAGAATTGAGCCTCAGGTTCCGATACGCAACCGAGGAATCAAACGGTGAGGCCATGAGCACGAGCCTGGAACTAATGGATGAAAGGCGTGAAGCCGCCCTAGTCCGGTTAGCTGCCTAGAAGCAGCGGGTAGAAAGGTATTACAACCTAAGAGCCAACCTCCGACACTTCAATATCGGAGACTTGGTGTTAAGAAAAGCAACACTGCACACCCGAAACCCAAACAAAGAGAATCTGAGGCTAACTTGGGAAGGACGATATCGAGTCGTCGGGATTACCGGTAAATGATCATACAAACTCGAAGCAGAAAATAGTGCACAACTATCGAACAACTGGAATGTGACGCACTTAAAGTGGTACTACTGTTAAGGTACGACCTCATTCATATTTTTATAATATTACGAATCGGACTAACACTTGCAGGCAATAACCGAAGGAGAACGTGACTTTTAGGTCTGAAAGCACGCGTTGCACTTTTTTTCCCTTGAACCGATTTTGTCCCAAATGGGTTTTCCGGCAAGGTTTTTAACGAGGCAACAGAAAATCGTGCTAACTTAGAATCGAAGACCGGTTTTAAATCGGAGTCAATGGTCTCATCAACAGTATCCGAGCCCTCTCAAGATCGACCTCGAATACTGGGGGCCATCACTCTCGGGTCAAGCTTCTTAGCAAGGAAAGAAGGAAACTTTTTGCTTGAACAGTCTAGGCTTGGTGGTTAGGATTTATCATAAGGGCCAAACGGTCAAGTGACCGTGCTCGTATAGGCCACTGATCGTGTCCAAACCTACACCACTATAGAGTAGCGAGGATGGTCGATGTAGTTTTACCCAACGAGGTCGAGATCGATTTCCACAGTGAGTTAATTTGGTTTGGAGTTGGGTATCTAACTAATCTAGATGTGCTTGTTGTTCCTAATTGCACTTCCAAACATTGTTGCGATTGATTCTATTATAATTTTATATTATTGTATGCTGAGTGTAAGCTAAGTACAATATTTTTGGTGAAAGTTTTCAAGTGTTAAAAGGTACTAGGGAAGTGACTTCCGCCTAGGTGAGTATCTAATGGGTATCAAGAATCTAGGACAAGCTTGTTATGATTGGGGTCGTGATATAACCATCACACATAAGCGCTCACTCAATACCTCTCGGTAGTTTGAGTGACTTTGCCCGATTTGGATTTCTCAAGCCCAAATGGGTGTTCATATAATGCAAGTGAAATTGGCTCAAGTCGGGTATTACTATCTTTAGGTTTAACCCTTTAATTGGGGCTATCAATCTCTTGAGTTCACCCCAATTCCTTGTTAGCCTAATTTTCCTAGACTTAGTCCCTCTTTCTCAAGAAGATCCTAAGTCATAATGGCATGAATCAGTGTTTGCAACCACTAATTCTACAATTTTAGCATTAATTAGGCTAAATATCACTAACCCATAAATAATTAAGCCCTAAAACTCAAGACCCATTAAATACTCATACTAGGGTTGGGTCACAACCCTATCTATGGGGTCTAGCTACTCATAATAACAGCAGAAATCAAAGATAAAGATGAAATATAAGCCATAATATTAAAGTACAAGATGAAAATCTAAAGTTTGAAGGTAAATCTACTCTAAAATTGCCCAAAAAGGGAAAAACCAGTCGTTCACGTGCTCTATTCAACAAAACTTAACCTAAAATTGATAAAAGGATCTATTTATACTAGGCTGAAATTTTCGGATAAAAATGCCCTTGCGGAGGATTCGCGGACGCATAATTCTGACCGCGTACGCGCTTGAGCTTGAGCTTTCGCGGCCACGTAATAATGAGCGCGGTCCGCGTTTCTTCAATACTGGGCTTGGATTGGGCTTAGTTTTGCGGACTGCATAATTTTAACCGCGTCCATATGTGCTTTCATCGCGGTCGCATAATTTGGACACGGACCATGTTCTTCAGTTAAGCCCGACTTGCAGGGTCTCTGAACCTCAAGATGCGCTCTCAGCTGAATTCCCTTCGCGGCCGCGCCTTTCCAACGAGGTCATCGGTGATTTTAGTACTCAAAGCAGCTTCTCTGAATCTACTTTCGCGGACCGCGTAATAGTGGCCGCCTCAGCGGTGGTCCTTACGCGACCGCGCTTTTCTGCCGCTCTCAGCGCTCCAGTCTCAGCCTTGGATTCGTGCAGGTTTGACTCCTACATGAGTTGATTATGGCTTCTTTGCCTCATTTTGACCAAACCCTGCAAGCAATCACATTAAGTTAGTTTCTGGGAATACCTTTACGCATTTTTGACCCAAAACCTAAGCAAAAGAGAGCAAATAATAGGCTAAAACCCCTAGTTATCAGCCACCTTAGCTATAATACAAGCTTTTACACTCTTTCAATCTTATACACACATATTTGAAAGAATGTTTCTACCTTGCTATTACATACTTTTGCTTCTTAGAGCGTCGAGCCTAAGGGCTATTCCTACCCGAGGACTATCGTCCGAAATAAGTTCGGGCGGCTCGGGTCATCAAAACCCGGAGGCACAAAACCTATTAGGCAGTGCCTAAACCTAAAAGGCTATGGCCACCCTAAAATACGGTTAGGAGACGTCTGAAGCGCGTAATCAAAACGCAAGGCCTTCAATAAAAATTCAAAATCTGCTAAAAGGTTACCCTCGGTTGAGGCATCGTCTAAGAATACTTAAGCATCTTGGGAAAACTTACGGTCACTCTGAGTTTTCAAAAATTTCGAGCAAAATATTGCATCGAGATCGGGTTCTGTTCTTACCTCCGAAAAATAAATGACTTATTACTACATTTGATTTTATTCTAAGGCATTAGAGATATTTGCAATTATGAAAAGATGCTAAAATAGTAGAGACTTAAAATTGCCAAAAGGAGAAATTTTATATATTCTGAAATATCTTTACAAAGGCCCAACAAAAACGGCCTCGAACTGAACAAAAGAAATATGTACAGAATACAAAAACTAAAAAATCGTAAGGAATTTACGCCTGGTCTTTACCGGAGCCCGATTTGTCACCAGAACCATCGGGACCTTCAGATTCTTCGGAACCCTTGGAGCCCTCCTCACCTTCAGGTTCAACAAGCTTCTTCGCCTCAGCCTCAAGTCTTTTCCTTTCCTCGATCTCGGCAGATAAGTCAAAGCCTCGGGCGTGGATCTCTTCGAAGGTGTCACGGCCCAAAATCCTAACTTGTCGTGATGGCACCTAACGTAGTACTACGCAAGACAACTCTTAACAAATAATTCCCAACACATTTAACAAGAATGAATTAAAAACAGATTTAATAGCAATGGTCTCATAAACGGGATAGAAAACCCAAAACATAAAGCAGAATTTCCCAACTATCTGGGTCTCACAGAGTACATGAGCATTTATACATCACAAGTTTGGAAAATACAATCTATAATAGACTTAGACCAAATACAGTAAACAAGAAGATAGGGAAGGAGAGACAAGGTCTGCAAAACACGGCAGCTACCTCGGAATCTCCGAAAAATCAACTATGCGAAGGAATCAACACCCATTGTGTCAGGGAGCACCTGGATCTGCTCACAAAGTGCAGGGCGTAGTATGAGTAAAACCAACTTTATAAGTAACAATACTAAATAAAGAACTGAAGATAGTGACGAGCTTCACAACTAAGTCCAATTACAGTAATTTCCAACATAAGAAGGTATACATGCTTTCAAGTTCAACATTTAAAACTCAAACAGTAATTTCATATTAAATTTGACTGAAACAGAAGATAATGTCTTTCAGAAATTTCCAAAACAATGATATATGACAACTGAAATGCAGCAATAATGAAATCAATACATCCTCTCAGAGCAACAGTCACTCAGTCCTCCCATTCACTCCAACCTCATAATCACTCTTTCCTCATAGTCACTCATTCCTCTCAGTCACTCAGCACTCGGCACTCGGCACTCGCACTCAGTAGGTACCTGCGCTCACTGGGGGTGTGTACAGACTTCGGAGGGGCTCCTTCAGCCCAAGCACTATAACAAGCCAATCATGGCCTAAATCAATGAAATATGTTGCGGCGTGCAACTCGATCCCATAAATATCCTCATAATTAGGCCATCGTCCTCACTCGGTCATCAACCTCTCTAGTCTCTCGGGCTCTCAGAAATCATGATAAATAGCCCAACGGCAATGATATGATGCATCAATAATGAGCAATAGAGACTGAGATGTAATATGCAAGTAGAGTCATGATTGAGCATGAAACAATAATTTAGCAGATAATTCAACATGTACACGACCTCTATGGGTCCCAACAGTGTCAACACATGGTTTAAACATGATTTATAGATCAATTTCTCTAATACGTGGAAATATACGGATATCAACAGATTATTCAACTACACAGTTCCATGGAATTGACCAAGTCATAATTCCTACGGTGCACGCCCACACGCCCGTCACCTAGCATGTGCATCACCTCAAAACCAATCACATATCACAAAAATCCGGGCTTTCATACCATCAGGACCAAATTTAGAACTGTTACTTACCTCAAACCATGTAATTCCTTACTATGAATGCCTTTGCCTCACGAATCGGTCTCCAAACGCCTCGAATCTAGTCATAATTAATTCGATTCAGTCAATAAAAATTATAGGAATTAATTCCATATGAAAATACTAATTTTCCAAGAAAAATCCAAAATTGCACCAAAAATCGCAAGTGGGGCCCACATCTTGGAGCCCAACAAAAGTTATAAAATATGAACGCCCATTCAACCATGAGTCTAACCATACCAAATTTCGACATCAACTCCATCTCCAAATCTTAAATTCTTATTTTTAAATAGGCCCAAATCCTCTAATTTCACCCCCAAAAACACGTAATCTAGTCGGAATAATCGATGATAATTCAATATTATTGACTAACAATGATTACAAGTGACTTACCTCAAGATTTCCCGTGAATTCTAGCTCAAAAATCGTCTCAACCCGTGTTGGAAATGTCAAAAATGACAAAAATGTCGGAACTCCTCTGTTTTGTACACTGCCCAGTGCTTTCGCACCCGCGGACAGAAGTCCGCTTCTGCGGACTCGCTTCGGCGAAGAAGTTGTCTGCTTCTGCGACGAGTCCAAACTGCTCCCTTTCCGCTTCTGCGGTCAATCAGCCGCATCTGCGACCTCGCAGGTGCGGCAAAATCTTCGCACCTATGCAACCTGCCCTGCCCTTCACTCCTCACCGCTTCTGCGATGGTACTTGCGCACCTGTGGTGTTGCACCAACGATCAAATCTTCGCAGGTGTGGTTACACTAGAAGCAAAATTTCTAGATTTTCCTAAGTCCAAATTTTCAATCCGTTAACCATCCGAAACTCACCCGAAGCCCCCGGGACCTCGACCAAATACACCAACAAGTCCTAAAATATCATACGAACTTAGTCAAGCCTTCAAATCACATCAAAAAACGCTAAAAATACGAATCACACCCCAATTCAGGCTTAACTAAAACTAATGAATTCCAACTTCTACCTTTGATGCCGAAACCTATCAAATCAATTTCGATTGACCTCAAATTTTGCACACAAGTCATAAATAACATAACAGAACTATTAAAATTTACAGAATCAGATTTTGATCCGGATATCAAAAGGTCAACTTTCCGGTCAAACTTCCAAACTTAAATTTTTATTTTTAACCATTTCAAGCCTAATTTAGCTACGGACCTCAAAATAATTTTATGGGCATGCTCCTAAGTCCAAAATCATCATATGAAGCTATTGGAACCATCAAAATTCCATTCCAGGGTCGTTTACACATATTTCATCATCCGGTCAATTATTTCAACTTAAGCTTTCATCTTTGAGACTAAGTGTTCCAATTCATTCCAAAACCTCACTGGACCCGAACCAATCACCCCGGCAAGTCACATAAAAACTCTAAAACACAAATTGAGAATTAAATAGGGGCACGGGGTTGTAATACTCAAAATGACCGGTCTGGTCGTTACAAAGGGTCTCCCTTCAAGATAGCCGCCTCACGTACTCAGCAGTGGTCTTCAGGCGGGCCTCGGCTGCTTCGACGTCGGCCTTGTATTGAGCCACCATCTCGTCAGCATCGGCCGAGGTTATCTCCAACTTGGACCTTATTACTTGAATCTCTTTACCAAGAGTGTCCCGTTCAGCGATGGCCGAGCCCAGTTGTGTTCGGAGATCCTCATTTTGCTGGGCCCGTTTATCATCTTTCTCTTTTGCCACCCGAAGTTGAACTTCTACTGAAGATAGCTTGTCCTGGGCGGTCTCCTTCTCCGAGTCCAGCAGGTCCATCTTGCTTTTCCACCCGTCGGCCATTACTTGGATCTCGTCCATCTCCTTTCGGAGTTGGTCGATCTGGTCAGTCTTCTGCTGGACCTGCGAGGTATTGTCATTAGCCACTGCGATCAGATCCTCGTTTCTAACTTCAAAAACCTTTACCTTTTCAATCAAGTCAGCGTGCTCCCGCCTTAAGACCGATGCTTCTTTCTGGGCTCCATCCAGCTCGGCCTGAAGGTTCTTAATGACCCCTTCTTGTTGCTCGCTGAGAAGCTTGTACATGTCCTTTTTCTGGGCAAGCTCCTTGATCTCGAGCTCAAGCTGATTGACCTCAACCCGGTACCAAAGAAAGCTCTCGTGATGAAGTACTGAGGCCTGCAAAAATATGAAAAACATGAGAAATATCAAACCTTAAGTAAAGTTCGATGGAAAGTAATGATGCCTTACCTGGTTTAGCACTTGTTGCGCCTTATTGAAAAGTCATGACACGATCACCTCATTCAGTTTTGCCTAGTCCTCCTCGGTCACCAGAATCGGAGGTAGCTAGTTATCCCCACAGGAGCAGACAAAACTCGGGCATCCTCTATGACGGGGAGAATAACTAATCTCCTGCGACCGGGGTTTGCACTCGGAGCAGGGAACTGGTTGATCAATTTCGGGCTCGAGCTCGACCCACCAGCTTCTGAGGATGTGTCCTTCTTTGGAACTTCCAGGTCGCCCAGCCCGGAGAAGTCTTCCAAAGCAGGCGAGTCCACACCATAAAAAAAAGGAGTGAAGGGGATCGTCTGCACCATGGACTCAGTGTATGAGGGTGTCCCCAAAATCTCTATTACACTGGGCGCTTCCTTCGGAGCGGAGCCGGCGTCCTGGGAGTCCCACCCCGGGTCTCCACATCGATCTCTTGAGTCTGAGGGGGTCGACCTCACGAGTCTCCCCCTCGGATGCCTCCTGCTCCCCGGGAAAGGTCGTTCCATGGGTAACAAAAATAAGCTCATCCTCCGGCTCGTCCCTAAGTCGGAGGAGAGAGTCGGAATCTAGCACCCGGGAGCTAGATCTTCTTCTGGGCTTGCGGGCCACCCTCTTCTTTGGCTTCTTCACCTCGGATCTTGGGGAGCCCGAAGGTTTTCTCTTCATTTTCTTCTTTTCCTCCAGAGCAGCCCTGCGCTGCCCCGCAACAGAGGGATCAACGGGCAAGGACACATCCTTGTCCCCTTCCAAAGGCCTAAGTTCGGTGGTCTTAGGCAAACCTGCAATAACAAAGGGGAAGAAAAGTCAGTATAATGAAAGATATAAACATGTTATTAGTTATTTAGAAAGAGGCCTTACCATGAGAACGGGAATCACATCAGCCCTTCGAAAGCCCGCGCTGTCACGCCCCAAACTAGGGGAGGCACGACTGGCACTCGATACTGTATTCGATCGAGTTAGCCACTAAATATACTAGCTAACTAGACTGGGGGCCCAACAGATAGGGCAGCACAACATTTGAAATACTAAGCCTGGACCGTAAGGTTATGACATGAATAACAATAAGCCATATAAACATAGGAAGACAAGCCAAAATAATAAAATACTAGCTGGCCGATGAGGCCGCGACTGAAGACATACATGCCTACACACCTATATATACATGCCAAGCCTATGGGCTGGAGACTGAAAGCAGCAAAAAAAGAAACCCAGAATATTGTGTCCACAATAGCCTTCTAAGAGTGTCATAAGCACTGTCGGGATAAGGCCCCAACTATACCCAAACTGTACAACAAAAGTAACCATCCTATGAAAGCTCCAGGAAGAGGTGGAGCTTACCAACTCACAGCTGAACCCCGAAATCCTAGCGGAGGGGTCGATCAGAGTCCCTACCTGGACCTGCACGCACGAAACAAAAATGCAGTGTCCCCAGGCAACGGGACATCAGTACGAATAAAAATGTACTGGTATGTAAGGCAGAAAGTAGAATCATACATAGCTGATGCAAAAAGGTAATAAAGATACCACCTGACACTGAAACTCTGATAGCCTCCATGGCCGACATCCGACCTCATAGTAATAAAATATGCTTATGCTCGTGTAATCGTATGTTGTGAATACATATATATTGATGTAAATGCATGACATACCTAACCAAATGCTAGCAATGGCGGTCTCTCCCGGTAGCTAACCGGTATCATATTGCCAACTTGTGGCCATCTGTACAATATATATAGTCTTTCGGGCAAATAGGCCCCTTACCTCCGATTATAGCTCGAAGTCCATGCATAATATGTCATGTATGATATGAACTTTGAATGCACATAATAGGCCATAACAAGAACTTAGCCAACCTTGGTTCATTGGTACTCTTATTCTCATAATCTCATAATCACCTTCGTATCGCATACAAATGTCTCGTGGAACCTCATATCTTTTTTAATAAGTTTGAAAACTTAACTCGACTTTTAGAAAGATAACTTAACTCTGAATATGTTCATAAAAAGCTTAAGGTGCTTCACTTAGTCCTTATACCTGATTTCTTGATAATTAGTAAAAGAAAGTATTTCAAAAAAAAATCAAATGTTTTAGTAGTTTAAACATAAAAATTATATTTAAAAATTTTAAAATCGGCGTGTCACTTTAGAGATTTTAAAATACACTTTAACAAGGAAGAAGGACTGATCGCAAATACTAAATGCCTTTATTTTTAAGTCACACAACCCAAAGACGAATAAGAATTCATATATATGGACATATATTTAAGAAAGCCGACAAAATGACATATATAGATGTCGAATACCCTTTTTAACCGAACGAGTGGAATATCAACCTAATAGCATCATGAAAATACTTCAGCTACGATACCAATGCCTTTCACAGAAGGTCTTTCAAGCAACAGAATAGTAAAATATCACATTTGGCGTCTTAAGAATTTCCCAAAATTCGTGCTAAAAGGAAGGACGAAGCTTAGCCTTAACATACCTCTCCAACGAACGTCTGAATGCCTGTAGTTCCTTCACAAAAGTTGTTCCTTATGTCCTAAGCTTCGAAACCACTATATATATTCAGCTTATACGCACTTATAAATAGTTCATAAATGAGTTTAAATTGGCAGATTTGCCATATGACCCTAACTTGACGAAACGCCCGTAGAACTTTGTAAAAACGATCATAAAAGAGTCCCAAGATGATTACTTTGGCAAACCAAATATAAATCCTGAAGAACCAGCAAGAACAACAATTTCCTATCTTCCAAAAATAGCTCCAAACACAGCTAATAGAAGGGGAAAACGATTGCAAAGCGTAGAGATTGCGCTTCTAGGCACGGGGGCAAACTTTAATGATAGAAATCGTTAAACACGCACCTTAATTACTCAAGAACACCATGAAACCCTCTATTAAGCTTTCTCACTGTTTTGGGACGAAGATGAAATGTTTTGGGGTCTTAAAATTCAGATTTTCCGACTTATACCACTTGTTTGACCCGACCCGGTTCGCGACCCGATTTCAGCCCGGACAGTCTGCGGTAAAACAGTCATAACTTTTTACTCCAATGTCGGTTTGATGTGAGATTTCTTTGGTTGCAAACTAGACTCGTAGACCTTCAATTTGGTAGGTTGTGGGTCCCATAACCCTTTATATATTGGGAGAAATAAAAAATTTATTAGAGAAATTTACGATAACTTTTGCCGACCTTTATTTCGCAACTTGCTTGACTCCAAAACTTAACATGTGACCAGTGTGATATTATAATACCTCATAACACATTATTCTTAGCATATTATACACTCTTAGTCTTATCCCACAGGTGCAAGTTAACTTAAACCTTCCGAACGCGCGGGGTGCTACCCGAGCCATTTCTTTAACCATGAACCTTTGTTTAAGGGATTCCTTTGACTTAAAGCTTTAGTTTAGTTCCTTGATATTACCACACATTTTCAGTCTTATTCTCCCAATGTGCTATACCCAATCATATATACCTAATATAACCATGCCACGTTACGTATATTACGTAAGAGAAGAGAGAAACACCTGGGGTCTCACAGTCTCCCCCCTTAAGAACATTCGTCCGCGAATGGGTCAAGTCAATTCCTTGGTTTCATTTCTTGTCCGCTAATACGTTATTTGCGAGGCTATATTTGTTATATTTGCAAAGCATAAATCAAATTCTGAAGATTCCAACTACTAGGCTTCGTATAGCCATCTCGCAATAAAAAAAATTTAAATTGCACTTTCAAGTCATTTAAAATCCAATTAAGTTGTTGTAAAGAAATAATTGGCAATTATTTAAATGTGACTCACCTTAAGTCGTAAATAGGTGGGGTACTTCTTCCTTATTTCCTCCTCAGCTTCCCAGGTCATTTCTTCGATGTTGTTATTTCGCCATAACACTTTCACGGAAGCCACTTCTTTAGTTCGAAGCTTCCTTACCTGCCGATCTAAAATAACTACTGGTACCTCTGCATAAGATAAGTCTTCAGCAATGTGAATATCCTCAATGGGCGTAATACATGAAGGATCTCTAATGCACTTCCGCAACATAGATACATGAAACACAGGATGGACTGCTTCCAATTCTAAAGGCAAATCAAGCTCGTATGCCACCCTACCAATCCTCCGAATAATCTTATACGGTCCAACATACCTGGGGCAGAGCTTCCCCTTCTTTCCAAATCGCATGATGCCCTTCATAGGCGATACTTTCAGGAAAACCCAATCTTCTACATCAAACTCTAAGTCTCATCGTCGAACATCTGCATAAGACTTTTGCCGACTTTGTGCTGTACGCAGCCGGTCTCTAATAAGTTTTACCTTTTCCATTGCTTGCTGGACTAAGTTAGGACCTAGCAACTCTGCTTCCCCGACCTCGAACCAACCGATCGGCGACCTACACTTCCGCCCGTATAGTGCTTCGTAAGGAGCCATCTGAATACTAGCCTGGAAGCTGTTATTATAAGCGAACTCAATAAGAGGTAGATGATCATCCCAACTTCCTTTAAAATCTAGCACGCAGGCACGTAACATATCCTCAACTATCTAAATAGTACGCTCTGCCTGTCCATCAGTTTGCGGATGAAAAGTGGTGCTAAGATTTACCTGCGTGCCTAGACCCTTCTGAAAAGATTTCCAAAAATATGTTGTAAATTGAGCCCCTCGATCAGAGATAATAGATAATGTCACTCCGTGAAGGCGAACAATCTCTCGAATATAAAGCTTGGCATAATCCTCAGCTGAATATGTCGTCCTGACTGGCAGGAAATGAGCAGATTTTGTAAGCCTATCAATAATTACCCAAATAGAATCATACCTCCGTGGAGTGCGAGGCAAACCAGTGATGAAGTCCATATTTATCATGTCCCATTTCCATAATGGAAGCTCAATACACTGAGTTAGGCCTCCAGGCCTCTGATGTTCGGCTTTAACTTGCTGGTAGTTGGGACATTGGGCTACCATCTCCGCGATATATTTTTTCATTCCATTCCACCAATAGATCTGTCGAAGGTCCCGATACATCTTTGTCGCTCCGGGATGAACTGCATATCTAGAATAATGGGCCTCCGAAAGAATCTTGGCACGGAGCTCTCCTACTGACGGTACACATAAGCGGCCCTGGTATCTAAGGACTCCATCTCCAGTTAGCTCAAATAAAGGTTGTCGCTGCTGTGGAATACTTTCCCTCAGTTTTATAAGCTCAGGATCCTCGTGTTGTCGCTCTTTCACTTCAGTAACAAAAGAAGATTTTGCCGTATTCTGAACGAGAATGCGTCCACCCTCTGCATCTACCAAACGCACCTGCAAACTAGCTAGCTGGCATAGATATTTGGTCATCTTGACCTTATCAGCTTCAACATGGCTTAGACTACCCATAGACTTCCAGCTAAGGGCATCAGCAACAATATTAGCTTTGCCGGGATGATATAAAATATCAACATCATAGTCCTTTAGTAATTCTAGCCATCTTCTTTATCGTAGGTTCAGCTCCCTCTGTTTAAATAAATACTGAAGGCTCTGATGGTCGGTGAAAACATCAATATGAACCCCATATAGATAATTCTGCCAGATCTTTAGGGCAAATACAACTGCGGCTAACTCAAAATCGTGCGTAGGATAGTTCTGTTCATGTTTTCGCAACTGTCTGGAGGCGTACGCGATAACCTTACCATGATGCATAAGAACACAACCTAGGCCAATTCTCGAGGCATCACAATATACAACATAACCCTCGGTGCCATCCGGAAGAGTCAAGACAGGTGCCGTAGTAAGCCTTTTCTTTAGTTCCTGAAAACTTTGTTCACATGCCTCAGCCCACTGAAACTTAGCTCCCTTATGTGTTAGTTTCGTCAATGTGCAGAGATAGAGGAAAATCCCTCCACAAACCTTCGGTAATACCCTGCCAAGCCTAAAAAGCTACGAACCTCTGTCGGATTCAAGGGCCTCGGCCAAGTCATCACAGCTTCAATCTTTTGGCCATCTACCTTGATACCATCGCCAGTAATAACATGACCAAGAAAAGCTACAGAAGTTAGCCAAAATTTACATTTAGAGAATTTAGCATATAACCTGTAGTCCTGGAGATTCTACAATACAGCTCGCAAGTGGTCCGCATGCTCGGCTTCCGGTCGCGAATATATCAGGATGTCGTCAATAAACACAATCACAAATTCTACCAAGAATGGTTTGAATACCCGGTTCATAAGATCCATAAAGGTTGCTGGGGCATTTGTAAGCCCGAAAGACATGACAAGAAATTAAAAATGGCCATACCTCGTCCTAAATGATGTTTTTGGGATATCAATATCCCTGACTCATAGCTGATGATAACCGGATCACAAGTCGATCTTCGAAAAGTATTTGGCACCTTGTAACTGGTCGAACAAGTCATCAATCCGTGGAAGATGATACTTATTCTTGATAATGACTTTATTTAGTTGCCTGTAATCAATGCACATCCGCAAGGACCCATCTTTCTTTCGAACAAAGAGCACCGGAGCACCCCATGGGGATGTACTTGGCCTAATAAAGCCTTTATCGAGCAAGTCCTTTAGTTGTTCCTTCAATTCCCTTAGCTCTGCAGGAGCCATTCTGTAGGGAGGAATGGATATAGGCTACGCATCAGGAAGCAAATCTATAGCGAAATCGATTTCCCTTTCGGGGGGAATTCCTGGAAGCTCGTCAGGGAATACCATCGGGAATTCATTCACAATAGGAACCGATGAAGAGTCGCTGGCTCCTTATCTATATCCCTAACATGAACCAGATGGTATATACAACCTTTAGCAATAAACTTCCGAGCCCTAAGGTATGAAATAAACTTACCCTTGGGCGTGGCTGCATTACCTTTCCATTCAAGGATAGGCTCACCAGGAAAATGAAACCGGACCAACTTTGCACGACAATCAATATTAGCATAACAAGCTGCCAACCAATCCATACCCATAATGACATCGAAGTCTAGCATAACCAATTCAACTAAATCAACAGAGGTTGGACGGTCATTAATTAACACTGTACAATCTCGATAGACATGATTAGCTACAATAGAGTCGCCAACTGGCGTAGACACCTCAACTGGCTGTGGCAACAACTCAGATCTCATGTCAAGCTTACCAGCAATAAATGGAGTAATATATGAAAATGTAGAGCCGGGATCCATCAATGCATAAATGGCATGAGAATGTATTGTCAATATACCTGTGACAACATCTGGGGATGCCTCTGAATCCTGTCGGCCTGTGAGTGCATAAAAGCGGTTCTGGTCACCACTAGAACCTGAGGTGTCTCCTCCACCTCTCCCCCTACCACGGCCCTGAGTAGACTATGGACCTGGTCGGGGAGCACGGACTGAGGGTGAAGAGGCTTCTGTGAATCCTGAAGGCTGAGCTAGTGTACCTCTGCCTAACCCCGGGCACCGGCTAATATAATGTCATGTCCGCCCACAATGAAAACATGCACTCGAACCCTGTCTACATTGCCCGGTGTGCAGCTTACCGCACTGAGTACATGGAGGAGTAAGCTATCTCATCTGTGCAGAACGCTCCTGTCGACGGCCCTCAGGCTGGCCTGAGCTCTGCCCCGGTCCTGACTGAATATAACGATCAAACCGCTGGCCCTGCATCTGTGGTGGGAAACTACCTGCTGACCGAGGTGGATATTGATGGAGTGGGGGCCTAAAATCAACTCGTGGCTCCTTATAAGACCCCATAGTACGAGCCCTCTTACTCTGCTCCCTATCCCTGCGAGTATCACGAATCCGACGGGAAAGGTCCTCTGTAGTCTGAGCGAAAGCCTGTATACGGGAAATATCTACATCATCCGATAGGGATGCAACCCTACAGTCTCTAATCAGATGATCCCCCAAACCATCCACATAATGATGAACTCTAGCCCTCATGGTACGTACTATATCTGGTGCATACATTGCCAAAGAATTAAACTTATGGCTATAATCCCTCACACTCATACCCCCTGCTTTAGGCTAAGAAACTGGTCAAGATGGGCCTCCCGAACCTCCCGTGGCAAATAATGGGCTAAAAAAGCCTCAAAGAAGTCCTCCCACTCTGCTGGCGGAGCATCAGGTCCTCTAGATCTCTCCCATGCCTCATACCATAGGACGGCTACATCACGTAGTCGAAAAGAATCCAACTCCACAGCCTCAGTGACGGAGGCATGCATCACCCTGAATACTCTATACATATGGTCTATAAAGTCCTGGGGATCCTTAGTGGAACTGGATCCTGTAAATAATGGAGGGGCCAAGTGAAGAAACTCCCGTACCGTCGAGCTTTCTATCCGATCTCTCCAGGCATCTGCTCTTGACTCTAGCTGTCGCTCATGAATAGAAACCATCCTAGTCAGCAACTGCACAGCCTCCCTCATCCCCTGCTCCCCAATCTCTGATGGGGGAACAATAGGTGCTGGAGGTCCTGTGTCTCTAGCTGCCTCAGGTACCAATAGAACTGGTAAGGCTGGGGGTACTGCATCTCCCTGGGCTCCAACAAGTGCTGGGGAAGCTGAAACTAGGGGTACTGGAGACTCACTGTGAGCCTCTAAAGGAAATCTATCCCTCTGACCCGGTGGGGAACGACTGGTACCTTCTCCCGGATCCATACCTATCTCTCTTTGTGCCATCTCCTGAGCGTAGGTAGCCTGTTAGATAGTAAACACAAAGCACGATTTAGATTTCATATGTTCTTATAACTTCGCTCTATAGCACGATCTATTAATTGAAGGAAATGTAACCATTCCTAAATGCCTCATAGCCTCCTGATTATAAGTGTGGTACACAACACACCCATAAGCAAGACTCTACTAGACACGGCTTGTGGACTCCCTGGGATACGACCTGCACTGATACCAAGTTTGTCACGCCCCAAACTACGGGAGGCATGACTGGCACTCGATACTGTATTTGATCGAGTTAGCCACTAAACATACTAGCTAACTAGACTGGGGGCCCAACAGATCGGGCAGCACAACATCTGAAATACTAAGCCTGGACCGTAAGGTTATGACATGAATAACAATAAGCCATATAAACATAGGTAGACAAGCCAAAATAATAAAATACTAGCTGGCCGACGAGGCCGCGACTGAAGACATACATGCCTACACACCTATATATACATGCCAAGCCTATGGGCTGGAGACTGAAAGCAGCAAAAAAAAGAAACCCAGAATATTATGTCCACAATAGCCTCTAAGAGTGTCATAAGCACTGTCGGGATAAGGCCCCAACTATACCTAAACTGTACAACAAAAGTAACCATCCTATGAAATCTCCGGGAAGAGGTGGAGCTTCTCAACTCACAGCTGAACCCGGAAATCCTAGCGGAGGGGTCGATCAGAGTCCCTACCTGGACCTGCACGCACGAAACAAAAATGCAGTGTCCCCAGGCAACGGGACATCAGTACGAATAAAATGTACTAGTATGTAAGGAAGAAAGTAGAATCATACATAGCTGATGTAAAAAGGTAATAAAGATACTACTTGACACTGAAACTCTGATAGCCTCAATGGCCGACATCCGACCTCATAGTAATAAAATATGCATGGTATGCTCGTGTAATCGTATGTCGTGAATACATATATATTGATGTAAATGCATGACATACCCAACCAAATGCTAGCAATGGCGGTCTCTCCCGGTAGCTAACTGGTATCATATTGCCAGCCTGTGGCCATCTGTACAATATATATAGTCTTTCGGGCAAATAGGCCCCTTACCTCCGATTATAGCTCGAAGTCCATGCATAATATGTCATGTATGATATGAACTTTGAATGCACATAATAGGCCATAACAAGAACTTAGCTAACCTTGGCTCATTGGTACTCTTATTCTCATAATCTCATAATCACCTTCGTATCGCATACAAATGTCTCGTGGAACCTCATATCTTTTTTTAATAAGTTTGAAAACTTAACTCGACTTTTAGAAAGATAACTTAACTCTGAATATGTTCATAAAAAGCTTAAGGTGCTTCACTTAGTCCTTATACCTGATTTCTTGATAATTAGTAAAAGAAAGTATTTCAAAAAAAAAAAAATCAAATGTTTTAGTAGTTTAAACATAAAAATTATATTTGAAAATTTTAAAATCGACGTGTCACTTTAGAGATTTTAAAATACACTTTAACAAGGAAGAAGGACTGATCGCAAATACTAAATGCCTTTATTTTTAAGTCACACAACCCAAAGACGAATAAGAATTCATATATATGGACATATATTTAAGAAAGCCGACAAAATGACATATATAGATGTCGAATACCCTTTTTAACCGAACGAGTGGAATATCAACCTAATAGCATCATGAAAATACTTCAGCTACGATACCAATGCCTTTCACAGAAGGTCTTTCAAGCAACAGAATAGTAAAATATCACATTTGGCGTCTTAAGAATTTTCCAAAATTCGTGCTAAAAGGAAGGACGAAGCTTAGCCTTAACATACCTCTTCAACGAACGTCTGAATGCCTGTAGTTCCTTCACGAAAGTTGTTCCTTATATCCTAAGCTTCGAAACCACTATATATATGCAGCTTATACGCACTTATAAATAGTTCATAAATGAGTTTAAATTGGCAGATTTGCCATATGACCCTAACTTGACGAAACGCCCGTAGAACTTTATAAAAACGATCATAAAAGATTCCCAAGATGATTACCTTGGCAAACTAAGTATAAATCCTGAAGAACCAGCAAGAACAACAATTTCCTATCTTCCAAAAATAGCTCCAAACACAGCTAATAGAAGGGGAAAACGATTGCAAAGCGTAGAGATTGCGTTTCTAGGCACGGGGGCAAACTTTAACGATAGAAATCGTTAAAAACGCACCTTAATCACTCAAGAACACCATGAAACCCTCTCTTAAGCTTTCTCACTGTTTTGGGATGAAGATGAAATATTTTGGGGTCTTAAAAGTCAGATTTTCTGACTTATACCACTTGTTTGACCCGACCCGGTTCACGACCCGATTTCAGCCCGGACAGTCTGCGGTAAAACAGTCATAACTTTTTACTCCAATGTCGGTTTGATGTGAGATTTCTTTGGTTGCAAACTAGACTCGTAGACCTTCGATTTGTAGGTTGTGGGTCTCATAACTCTTTATATATTGGGAGAAATGATCTGATACATTTGACCCAAAGTTTAGAAAATTTATTTGAGAAATTTACGATAACTTTTGCCGACCTTTATTTCGCAACTTGCTTGACTCCAAAACTTAACATGTGACCAGTGTGATATTATAATACCTCATAACACATTATTATTAGCATATTATACACTCTTAGTCTTATCCCACAGGTGCAAGTTAACTTAAACCTTCCGAACGCGCGGGGTGCTACCCGAGCCATTTCTTTAACCATGAACCTTTGTTTAAGGGATTCCTTTGACTTAAAGCTTTAGTTTAGTTCCTTGATATTACCACACATTTTCAGTCTTATTCTCCCAATGTGCTATACCCAATCATATATACCTAATATAACCATGCCACGTTACGTATATTACGTAAGAAAAGAGAGAAACACCTGGGGTCTCACACGCGCCATGCGCGCTCAGAATACGTCATCTGAGTACAAATGCCTTCGATCCATACTTTTAGCCGGGGTACCGTATTCAGAACCCGGGCGACAGCTGCACGACCACAAGTATGAATGAGAAGGAAGAAACTTAAGAAAAAAGAATTTTGACGCTTAAAGAGCGATTGCACTTACGAGACACATTCCACTTCTCAGGGAATGGCATGTACTCGGGGGGAATCAAATCCTCATTCTTCACTCAAACGAAGCTTCCATGCCAGCCCCGGTCTCGGTCTTTGTCAATACTCAAAGGGGAGGCTTGCTGGCCCGATATGTAAGTTTGATCAATCCCCCTCGGAATATTCGGGGACTATATAATCAAAGTAGGTGGTCGATCGTGAACCGATAAGACTCGATCTTGTTCACGAAGTAGCGGAGGAGGATCATGATCCTCCATAATGATAGATGGATTTGCCCGAGGCATACCTCGTACCTCTTGTAAAAATCCAAAACGATCGGGTCCACCGGGCCCGGTGTGAATGGGTAAGTAAACACTTAAGTACCCCTCCACGTGGGTAGTAATGGCGTCCTCGTGCCCGGGTACTACTACATCTTTGCCTTCCCAATTACAGTCCTTTCGAACTCTGGGAAGAACGTCTTCAGTCACGGAGCATATGTATCTTGATACTCCTTCACCCCGGTTCTATTTGGGTGAGGGTTTCTCAACTTTAAAGTCGTCTGCAATTGAGCAGCCCCCGGAATGAACATTTTCAAGGGAGGCTCGTGGGCCGGTTCGTTAGCAGCCACCTCGAGAGAAGTCGTTTCAAGGGCAACTACTTTAGGAGCAACCGCACCAGTACCCGTGGCCGGTTGGGAAGATGAAGAGGAAACTTGTTGAGGAACGGATTTGGATGTTTTGGCCATTGTTATCTGGGGAGGTTTAAAAATTTGAAGAAAGAATACAAAGTTTTGAAAGAACGAGCTTTGAAGATGAAGAATAGGATATGAAGATTTGAAGGAAATCTGGTAAAAACCTGGAAATCACAATGAAAATTGAAGAACAAGGATGAAGATATTAAGATTTGAAAGAGGTTTGATGATAGCTGGAAAGCTCGAAGGTAATAGCTTGGTCGAAAAGTAGAAAAAGAACATAGGGTGGAAGCTTTTATAGGGAAACAAACGATGCTTCACATTCGTGGGCAACCAGCTGATGAGCGACACGTGTTCGAAGTCAGAACGACACGACTGATGGGACGTTTCGTCTCCTTCATCGTAACGTACAAAGGAAGGGACCAGAGAACATCCATTGTTTCCCATCGTTTTGGCAAACCTACTCTCTGAGAAACGAGGGGACTATTTGTATTCTGATAAAACCGAGTCTAATGAGCACTCCGGTTTCTCGGTGAGGCAAATGGAGCAGGGACGTGACTGTAAAGAATCAGAATCAAAACCAGGAGCCTCTCGTATCAAGGTCCCGAGCAAAACATCTGTCCTCGGAGCCATCGGGACCCCGTTCCCCGGGTCCGGTTCGAGCCCCAAAACGTCGGGGAGCATTACCAAATGACCGCACATGACTAACAAAGGGTCGTGATATTCGTGCCCAACTGGATATCACGTCGTGAATCCCGGCCCGTATCGGCAGAAAATCAGTGATTAGTAAAAAGGAAGATTTTTACCTTTCTTAGAATTGTACCCAGGGTAAAACTTCCCCATTATATAAAGGAGAATCTAATTATTCATTAAATACATTGTAACACGCATACCAAGACAATATACTTCTATTATCTCTCTTTATAAAAGTTATTCAAAGTTCTTATTTTTGTTTCTAAGTTCTTCATAAGTGCAAGCTCGGAACCGAAGGCAGGTTCCTCGTTAAGCCATTAACTGAGCTCGGACTCACTCTTATCATTAGTTTGGCCATTTATTACGTCTTTTATTTGCTTAATCTAACGTCAATGATCACTTGTATTTAATTAATCCACATATCTTTAAAACCGTGTATAAATTCAATTGTTATCCGTTTTTAAGGGTAAACAACCTCTACACCATCAACTACTTCATACATACCGCAGTAAACTCTTTGTTGGAGGCAAGAAATATATGTTTTTTAAGGAATGTCTTTTAAAGGGGAAAAAACTTGTTCAGTTTGGTACAAACATTTTAAATAAAAAATAAAACGTTGTAAAGGTGCAATCAACTATCTAGTAGAAAGGTGTTTAAGATACTTGCAACTTTGTGTAGACTAATACGAGTATTAAACGTTGTACAAATAATATCATCAACCACTTCCTTTTTTTTCCATTGAAATTTCTAGAGTAATTTATTCTAATGTTTAGTTAGGTACAAAAAATAGGTGATACGTAGCTTATACATGAATGATAATGAATGATGATAGTATATTAATTGGCCAATAGTTTTGGTAAAATAGTATTAAGAGAAATTCTAAAGAAAAATCTAGAAATAAAGATTGCTTGTTTAGATTAATTGATTTAAAGAAGATATTTTTAATGAACATCTGATCATTAATTTTTGTGAAAACATATATTTGGATTGTTTCCTATTCTTTCAACACATTTTTACCTAATTTTCAGAAAACAAACCCAGACGCTTTTGGTTTTGATATTTAAAACAAAAAAAAAATTGAAAACTTGTCTAAACCTTAATTTTGAGCAGCGATGAGCTCAATAACATTTCAAACTTATTGATACATTCAATTTATTAACTGTGGAGGTGATAATAAACATAGTTAAAAAAATTAGTACCAAAATGAAATTACAACTGAATATAGGGACTAACTCGGTGTTTTACTATCTTTTCTTTTCAGAAGAAACAAAATAAAGGAGAAAAAAAAAACATGAAACAAGAATTCGGAAAAGGAAGACTGGCAATCGCCGACTGACTGACAGAGGGAAAGAGAGCGAAGAGCTCTACTCGCAACTGCTCCAGTGGCCGGAAAGAAGCGGGTAGCAACGGCGTCGTTCCATTCTATGCGACACATAGTGGAGAAGAAAAAGGCTGTCTCTGCCAAAGGCAAGTTCGGATCCCAAAAGGTCAATTTCTCGATATTCTTTTAACAGTTTCTTGTTTTCTCGAAATTGAATAATGAAATTAGATTGAACTGATTGTACTATGGCTGGAAATGTAAATTGAGCTGCTGTGGCTGGTAAATTTCTATAATTGTTTTGTAGCACCTGATTTTAGTGATTTTATATTAGTGTTACATTAGGAAATTTAATTTTGTGCAAAATGCGAATTGATGCTGAGATAATGCTAAATGTTGGTGAAACTGGCCAAAATAATGGTAATTTCTGCGAATATTTTTTCTGGTATTTTCTAATGTATTTGATACAAGTTCCGGAAATTTTTAGACTTTGGGTCGCTTTCGTAGGGACACATTGGTGAAACATAGAGTAAGATGAGTTTAGTTGAAGAAGATTCTAGTTCTTGGTCTTATGTATTACTCATGAACTGAGATTTCACAGTGCTAAATAATTAGTGTAAAACAGGTTTCACTTGCCTTCTTTTTGTTTTTATTGTTGAAATGAGAACTTGTTTGACTTTTGTACAAGGTAGTTCATGAAATATATGAGTTACTGGTATGAAGTAGAGGAAATATTGAGTAAAAAGGGTAGAACTGTAGGAATTGGTATCAGACTCATCATGTGGGAAATGGGAATGTTCTGGATTTTTGTTTGGGCAAGTCCCGTCCTCTCTTGGTTTTGTTGTCATTTTACCTCAATTTATCTCCAATTTTGTTTTGATCGTTTACAATTGACTAGTTGAGAAAAAGAAAGTCTTCTATTAAAGAATGATTAAAGCTTTACTTTTTTCTGATCGAAAGATCTTTTTGATGCGCTATCACTATAAAGGTTACAACCTAGGCATTCAAAAGGAATGTTACTACATAAGCGATTAGAGCGATGCCCCCTTAAATAATTAATCCGGCTTGATTAACCCAAAATGTTTACTTGGAAGATGAAATTCTATTAGATTGATTAATGCCTTCAAAGTGCATTTGAAAAGTTACCTATTAGCTTACCCTTGTCATAGTTTTTTTGACTATCTTTGTGAAGACGAAATTCTATTTCTTTAAAGGTCAAAATGCCACAAGAATTAGTAGAGGGCCAAAGTGCCAAAAGTGTAGGTGCCACTTTGACAGGGAGGGCTTCCCTCCATTAATGTGATGTTCATGATGACATATGATGATGCTGACTGTAAAATATACTTTCTCTTCTTTGTAGTCCTGAGGTCTCAGATTTCTACATCAGATGTCTTAGATTTCACTTGACACCATTTGCTTGCTTTATAGCAAATCCTGTTACCTAAAATTATGTACTCCCTTGGGATTGAGATTCTAAATTTGTAATGATTTAATGCTCCATTTTACTCAAAGCAGGTCATCTTCTTGTGCTGAGAGTGACTTAAAAGACCAAAGATTTCACTTAAAGGGCCCTAGTTCAAAACCAACATGCAAGCAGCTTCTCATTGTTATCCTCTTCACTTATCCAGAAGGTCTCTCTCTTTGCCTTTTGGTTTTGTGTTCATATGTGAAAGTGTATTTTTACTTTATATAATGTGTCTGTAAATGTATAACATGCAACTTGATGTGTATGTTCAACTTCCATTTACCACACATGGTTACTGATGTGGATTTTCAAAATAGAGTGCATCACTTAGATTGACTTACACTAGCTTTGTATGGATTGCAGAGGCAGCTATAATAAGGTGAGTCATGTAAATGTAAAAGTTTTGAGCTTGAATTGGCTTCCTCGGAGATTTGACTTTAATCAAGGAGCTCAGACCCGTAAGGTTTTAAAACCTTTCAAACTGAAAAGATTCTGTGTGATTCCTAACTCTAATGATGGTCATCCAAGTCTGTCTGTTTCTGAAGAGGACACAACTGCATCTAAAGAGGACACATCTACAGTGGAAGAATGGGAAAATGGAGGAGAAACATTCTTGAGTAAGTGGTCACCTCCCAGGTACTTATGGAGGGGATTATCAGTTCCTATCTTGGCAGGGCAGGTTATTATTAGAATCATAAAGGGTAAAGTCCACTGGAGGAATACTCTTCAACAGTTGGAAAGAGTTGGACCTAAGTCGGTTGGTGTCTGTCTGTTAACAGCAGCTTTTGTTGGCATGGCCTTCACTATCCAATTTGTTAGAGAATTCACTAGATTAGGGTTAAATAGATCTGTTGGTGGGGTGTTGGCCCTTGCCTTTTCAAGAGAGCTAAGTCCAGTTGTCACATCAATTGTAGTTGCTGGGCGTATCGGTAGTGCATTTGCTGCAGAACTGGGCACCATGCAGGTATCTGAGCAGACTGACACGTTGAGAGTTCTTGGTGCAAATCCTGTTGATTATTTGGTGACACCAAGAGTGATTGCTTCTTGCATTGCGTTACCATTTTTAACCCTAATGTGCTTTACAGTTGGAATGGCATCCAGCGCTCTTTTGGCTGATGGTGTTTATGGAATTAGCATAAACATAATCTTGGATTCTGCTCAGAGAGCTCTTAGATCATGGGACCTTATTAGTGCGATGATTAAATCAGGGGTGTTTGGTGCTATTATATCCATCATAAGCTGTGCTTGGGGGGTCACCACGCTGGGAGGTGCCAAAGGGGTGGGAGAGTCGACTACTTCAGCAGTAGTTTTATCTCTTGTTGGCATATTCATAGCTGACTTTGCTCTCTCTTGTTGTTTCTTCCAGGGTGCCGGTGATTCCCTGAAGAATTGTGTGTGACATTTCTATTGTTTTCCCAATTTGGAAGTTTCAAAATGTTAAATTTTGTAGCCATTATTTTATTGTTTCAAGAGAATCAGCACCCATGAATGAACAAAAAATGGATGTATGCTAGTATTGGAAGCCAATTCTGAAGCAAATCGGGTTTTGTCACCCTTTTGGATTTTGGCTAAATTTCCCGTTGTGCTTCCTTTGACTCTCATTTGGTACAAGGCTTAATATGTTCAAGGGTTCGATATAGCATGTTAATAGATTTGGGTAAAAACTTAACCGCATCAGGTGTTTCCACCGAACAATACATACATGATACATGTTTTTATAAATATGGTTATCATTAAATCATGGTTAATTAATACTCATTAAACCATGGATAGATTTGGGGGTAAACGCTCAGTGCGAATAAGTTTTTCAAATTTCTAGTTAAAGTCATCTTTGTTTCATGTGTTCCTCGAGTTTGATCTCGAAACACTACCTAAATAACCACGGCCGAAGAGTTAAATAGGTAGCATCTTGATTGGTTTCACCACCGCTAGAGATTTTTGGATCATCTTATTTTTAGTTTTTGGCAATGATAAAAAGTGCTTAAAGACACTTACTTTTTGGTATGAAAAATATAAAAATAAGCCTAAAGCCTAAAATTGAGTATTACCAATTTATGACTTTTGACTTTTAGCTTATAAGCTACTTTTTAAAAGCCAATACAAACACTCTCATACTCCTATATATATTCTTTCTTCTAAAAGAAGAATTCTTATTGTACCCTATATAAATAGGGTATTACTGACTTTCTATTTCTTCAATTGTCGTTTTGGTTTGTTCATCAAGTCGTTATTACGGATGCGTTTGGTACGTAGGAAAATATTTTTCTAGAAACTATTCTTACTTATTTTCTAATTTTTGGTAAGCAAACAAATAATATTGTCCCCAAAGGATGGCAATGGGGCCAGTGTTGGCTCACTGAGGAGGCCACTAAAGCAAATTGCGATTTATGCCCCCAAAGTTGAAGGCCCGAAAATTATTATTTTTTGTATTTGTATATTATTTATATAGTATAAATTTATTAATAAAGGAGATTAGATTTTATACTTCAGTTTTTGGAATGTGATAGAGATTGTTCAGATAATTAATTGAATTTTATAATAAACATACACTATATATAAATAAATACCTTGATAACGACTTAGATAATTAAATAAAAAATGAAGTCTCTTGTAATAGTTTTTGGAATTGATTATTTCTTATAATGAGTGGATGAAGCTTTTTTTTTTGTTCACTCCAAAATAGACTTGCATTATTCCAAATGTATAAAATTATTTTGATCTACTTGGTGGTGTAAAATTAAGATCATTAGATTATGAGAATTTATAAAAATACTATCTTAACCCTCAATATATGTTTCTTATAAAATATTATGTAAACCCTAGTGAGTTTTGTTAACAAGTATCTTCACTGGTGGGAGCTAGCATGTAACAGGAATAACCAAGAGACGTACAAAAGGATCGGTATACAATCGTTACCAAAAAAAAAAACTTAGTTAATAAATTTAAGGCCTCTTAATTCTGGCTTTAGGCCATCACTTTAGTAGAGCCGCCCCTGAATGGGGCAAGGAGGTGTTGCGACCAAACACACTCACGCAAGTATACGCGGTCGTCAAGTAATAAAGTGACTAAAAGTCGGATATCGAACCCACGAGGACTTATGATTAACTATTAACTAAATTAGACTATCCCAATTATCTAAACAAGAATTAAATCTAAAAATATTTTATTCCAACTAATTAAATAAGAAAAATATAAATAATAAACTTTGAACAGAGAAAGAGCAGATTTTAATGATATCAATGTAATGAAAACGATCTAGGGTTATGGGCTATCTAACAATCCTATTGTATTCTTCAATTGAATTGACCGACTAATTTATCTAGCTTATTGGTTGACAGGGTCAATATTGCTCATAAGAATCTGTCGAGTTCTTACTCGCCTATTCAAGCTAACCTAACGCCTATATGTCTATGGAGTTAGAATCAACAAGAACGCATTTATAATTCCTGTAAATCAACCAAGCAAGGCAATTAGGTATATGTCTATCCTAACCACGAATCCGTTCCCCGATGCCCGAGTTCAAGAACTTGCCCTACTCAATCCTATATGCAATATAGAATTCCCACTTTCGAGTTCAATTCTAGATTCGTAGATAATATTCAATTGGTGATCAATCAATTAAATAATTAAGTGCAAGATTGAATAAATAAACTAATATGATAAATCAAGAAGTCAAAATCACTATCCGAATAACAATAGTCATGAAAGAACCACAACCCTAGAACGTGAAGTTTAGCTCCACATAGACATGGTAGCCAAACAACAAATCATACAAAGAAACATAAAAATTACTAAGTTTGGTGGGAGAAAGATGGAACTTGATGAATTCCGGCCTCCACAGCTTTGTCGTAGCTTTTTCCCTCTTCCCAATATGTTCGATAACCTAAAAGAGGCATTTTTAGCTTATATATTGCGTACAAAAGTCGTGGGCCAAAGCTCTCCTATTCCTAGTCCAATTCGGCTTCAGAGATTGATGCTAGGGTGGATGCGACGCATCCACCTTGTCCTCCATTTCAATTTTTTGCCTGCGAAGGTGGATGCGACGCATCCACCTTGTCCTCTATTTCTCAGCTTGCATGCGATGGTGGACGCGACGCATCCAGCTTCACTTCTACTTCCCAGTTTCGCACGCGATGGCAGACGTGATGGCCCAACTTCACTGCTAAGGTTGCATGCATGATGATGTTTTCCTAGGTTGGATGCGACGCATCCAACCCTTCTTCCTCTGGCTAAACCACCTTTTCTTCATAATTTGCACTCCGAACACCTTAAATCGTCACACATAACTTAATTAGTCATCAAACCAATAATTACACCATGTTGGGTGTTTTAAAGATTAAATAACATCAAAAAGTGGTTAAAGCATGGGCAAAGTAACATCAACACATATCGAAATATGCCAAACATCACTACCCCACACTTAAACCTTTGTTCGTCCTCGAACAAACCATCACTATAGTAAACAAAATAAAATTAAGCTCTTATCATTCAAAGCACACTACATCTATGTCCATAGTTATTTGCTACAATTAGGCTCTAGACTATGCATCAACACACTTCCCTTTTCTTATGCCCTTCTTTAAACATATTCGAACAAAGACAACATGCTCACAACAATCCTAACCTCAAAAACCGACTCAATGTCACAATGCACTCATGGCTTGAACAACCAACATCATAGAGAAGTCTAATAACGTTACCTATTCCTCGTGAAACCATGTGCCCTCACAACAAAAGCAGAGAGAGTAAAATCAATCCACACATTCGAATCTCATGCTCACAAAGAAAATCGCTCACTCTCACAAAAGAAGTCGCATGCATGCAGTTGGTACCATAGGCTTGCCCTTAATGTAAATCTCTACTAATGTAAACTCGCTCGATCTAAAATCAATTAGGACTTTTTCATGGTTGTAATGTGGGCTAAGGGACGGGTAGGATATATTTAAGGAATAGTGATTCACCCTCCTAAGCACTTTAACACATCATCAAATAACTTAAGCGCAAATTCTTCAACACCACTTCAATTTCACAAATAATATCACCCCAACAATATTTCCTCCTTCTTTAAGCACTACTTTAATTCATACCCACTAGCAAGAACAAGACAACAATTTATTCATTTATATTTTTCTTTCTTTCAATTTCCGCTAGTGGTGTATTATTTTACAAAATAAGTGCAACCTTCTTTCTTTCATTGGTTCCACTCAAAAGTCACCCCACACTTAGTCCCTTCTTACTTCTTTTAGCGCTCATCTAACACTTAAAGTGCTTTAAGAGGTAAAAGGATCAAAACAATGTCAATTAAGAATAAAAAGGGTATAGGCTTGTAATGTGGGTACCAAATAAAAGGTCTACAGGCTCAAAAGGTTTAACTAGGGATAGATTTTATTTGTGATAAGCAATAAGCTCAAAAAGATCAAAGAAAGCCTAAAATCATTTTTCAAACCGAGCATCACCTAAAATTTCGCTTCAACTGACATACCGGGCAAGTTCTCGACACAAGTACACTACATGGACTACACAAAAACCTCACCACACATGGCACATGACTCATTAAGGACGGTTACATTCCGACTCTCAAACAATGCAAGTATTCACGGAGCAACGAGATATTAAGCATTAAGCGCAAAGTGAACACAAGTCAAGAAAATGAGAAATAGGTGCCACAAAACATGCTATCCGTTTTAACAAGGCAACATCAATAATTTCAGAGTGAGAAGGGAAGATATTACATATGTAAAAGCTTAAATATGCCAGTATCAACCAAGTCAAGGTCACCTAGGTTCATCATTCTTCCTCCTTTTATTCCCTAAATTCCTAATCTACTCTAAAAAGAAAACAAAATTACCCGGTTCAAACTACATCCCATGGAAAAGAAGCGAGGCACAAAGAAAAACCACAGGGGATTATTACTATCTAAAGAAAGCTAAAAGACATATTTTGAATTTTTGTTTAGACTTTAATCCCTCAAGAAAACTGTCTAGGAGATCAATCGTCGGGAAAAGTCCAATTTTTCTACTTTTTCGTTTTTTTTTTCCTTCACAAAAGCTACTACACTTAAGAATGAGTACTACAAATAAGCTAAAATAGCACAGAAACTCATCCAAACGATCTCCTCACCCCACACTTAAAATTTTGCAATGTCCTCAATGCACATTATAAATAATAAGAGGGTAAACGAGACTCCCTGGTAGGCCAAAGGCCGAAGCAATAGTGGCTCACGAGGTACTCAGACTTCCCCCATGCATCGTCCTTTGTGTGGGCACCCCACACTTAGTCCTCACCATCTAGCTCGCTTTTGCACTCTTCTAATGGCTTTGCTTCCTATGCTCATAATCCTACAAAACAAAAATAAATACTACAAAATAATAAAAATAAAATAAAATAAAAAGTGAACAAAAATAAAAGAAAGCAGTAACGCTGGGTTGCCTCCCAACAAGCGCCTGATTTAACGTAGCGGCACGACGTGAACCACTTTTTGCCTCCACCTCGAACTTATGAATTGAGCCCCTAACATGGCATCCAGTTTGCGGCTATGCTCCAGTGGTGGGGCTACAAAGATAACCAGGCCAAGTAATAAATTTTTCACTCTACACTTCTCGGCCTTTAGATGAGGAATGTATTTTTTGCTTTTTGGCATGACAAATTCAAAAATATAGGCATCATGTTCCTCTTCCATTGACTCCTCCAAAGGCTTAGATGACTCGATTTCCATGTCATCATCCAAATACAATGTCGAAAAATATTTAGAATGAGGACCAACACGCCCCAACTTTAGAATTGTATTACTATTTATATCCTCATATGTGCACACATTAGAGTCTTCAAATATAACATTATCTGCTACCTCGCATGGCTCTAGTGTACTTTTCTCAACATGGGCATCATCAACAGAAATATGCTCGAATGATTGGCTCTCCACTTTTAGCTCCTCAATTTGGCGTATAAGCTCATTTTCAGCTTCTGACAACTCATTACTATTTTGTTGGGCGATAGACGCAACAACCTTTGCATTTAATTTATCTTGCAAGTCGTGAATAGTAGTGACAAATTTATAGATCCCTTGTCCCAGTTTAGATCTTCCCTCTATAAAGTGTCTCATCCCATCAGTAAGTTCCTCATGTTGAGCTTCATATATTTCTAACTTTTCAGCCTGTTCTGCCAGCCAAGTTTGGCTCAAAATCTCCTCTTTTTCAAAAATTTTCTCTTGCTGGTACTCGCTCTCTTCATTCAATTCTTCCATATTGGCCTTCATTCTTGTGATTGCTGCCCTCATTCTTTTCATATCTTTTTTGAGTTCATCATGTTGCTCTGCTACTTGCCTCAGAATATCCCTAATATATGCATCAGGCTCCATATCCTGCACTTCATTGCCCCTATCAAACTCAGAAACATCATTAGAAAGATCATAATAAGGGCTCAGAGAAGGATGAACAAAATTAGGACAACCATCCCAATGGCCATCTTGACCACCACACATATTACAAATATTCCACTCAAAGGATTGAGATTGTGCGCACAACTCGCTCCTGGGAACATTCTGACAATTTTTTCACCAGTGGGGTCCTCCACAATATGGACAAGGATCATCAAAATAAGAATAACCATCATTCGAATAATTTTTATTCCAAGATGCCATGCTAAAATAAATAAAAAATACTAACTAAAATAAAATAATAAAAAAAACATGAATAGATAAAAAAAATGTCTAATCTAGAAAAATAGCAAATTTCTAAGTTCCCCGGCAACGGCGCCAAAAACTTGTTGCGACCAAACACACTCACGCAAGTATACGCGGTCGTCAAGTAATAAAGTGACTAAAAGTCGGATATCGAACCCACGAGGACTTATGATTAACTATTAACTAAATTAGACTATCCCAATTATCTAAACAAGAATTAAATCTAAAAATATTTTATTCCAACTAATTAAATAAGAAAAATATAAATAATAAACTTTGAACAGAGAAAGAGCAGATTTTAATGATATCAATGTAATGAAAACGATCTAGGGTTATGGGCTATCTAACAATCCTATTGTATTCTTCAATTGAATTGACCGACTAATTTATCTAGCTTATTGGTTGACAGGGTCAATATTGCTCATAAGAATCTGTCGAGTTCTTACTCGCCTATTCAAGCTAACCTAACGCCTATATGTCTATGGAGTTAGAATCAACAAGAACGCATTTATAATTCCTGTAAATCAACCAAGCAAGGCAATTAGGTATATGTCTATCCTAACCACGAATCTGTTCCCCGATGCCCGAGTTCAAGAACTTGCCCTACTCAATCCTATATGCAATATAGAATTCCCACTTTCGAGTTCAATTCTAGATTCGTAGATAATATTCAATTGGTGATCAATCAATTAAATAATTAAGTGCAAGATTGAATAAATAAACTAATATGATAAATCAAGAAGTCAAAATCACTATCCGAATAACAATAGTCATGAAAGAACCACAACCCTAGAACATGAAGTTTAGCTCCACATAGACATGGTAGCCAAACAACAAATCATACAAAGAAACATAAAAATTACTAAGTTTGGTGGGAGAAAGATGGAACTTGATGAATTCCGGCCTCCACAGCTTTGTCGTAGCTTTTTCCCTCTTCCCAATATGTTCGATAACCTAAAAGAGGCGTTTTTAGCTTATATATTGCGTACAAAAGTCGTGGGCCAAAGCTCTCCTATTCCTAGTCCAATTCGGCTTCAGAGATTGATGCTAGGGTGGATGCGACGCATCCACCTTGTCCTCCATTTCAATTTTTTGCCTGCGAAGGTGGATGCGACGCATCCACCTTGTCCTCTATTTCTCAGCTTGCATGCGATGGTGGACGCGACGCATCCAGCTTCACTTCTACTTCCCAGTTTCGCACGCGATGGCAGACGCGATGGCCCAACTTCACTGCTAAGGTTGCATGCATGATGATGTTTTCCTAGGTTGGATGCGACGCATCCAACCCTTCTTCCTCTGGCTAAACCACCTTTTCTTCATAATTTGCACTCCGAACACCTTAAATCGTCACACATAACTTAATTAGTCATCAAACCAATAATTACACCATGTTGGGTGTTTTAAAGATTAAATAACATCAAAAAGTGGTTAAAGCATGGGCAAAGTAACATCAACACATATCGAAATATGCCAAACATCAGGAGGTTCAAAGTGGGACAAGTTTCAGGGGTAGATGTTACGAGTTTAATTGAACCCGTAACTTTCGATGCGGAGTAAAAATTTTTATGTAAAATTCATTAAAATTGCAAAAATAGTAGATATGAACCCATAACTTTAAAAATATAACGGGTTCAATACTAAAAAACTTAAAACTTGAACTTGTGTGATTTAAATCTTGTATTCGCCTCTGTTACTAGTATAATATACTTTGCTGCGAGCGGTTGAATAATTTTTAAAAAATTCAAGCGGGGAGGAGCGGGTTCTCTCGACTCTTTACTCTGATTTAAAATCAGAATCCGAATTATGACAACAAAACTTAGCTAGCGTTTGGACATAGATTTGGTTGAAACATGAAAAAAGATTTTTGGAGTTGTGTTGAAAAATAACTTTTAGAAGTTGAAGTTGTGTTTGGATATGCATTTTATTTGAAAAAAAAGTTGAAATTATGTGAGTAGAAGACAAATTTTCATCCAAAAACTGGTTTTGGGAAACTTGAAACAAAATTTCAATTTTTGTTCAAAAACTGATCATGTTCGATGAACAAACGATGTTTTCAATTTTTTTGAAAAAATAATAGCCAAAATGAACTTAGTTTCAGTTTCTCGAAATTTATTTGGAATTGTTTGTAAACCAAACGGATTTATACCTGATAATATATTGCCGCGTAAAGGTCTAGAAACTGCAATCACTTGCGATTAATTCTTCTAGACATTTAAGTATAGTACCTGAATCTTCTTTTTTCCATCTTACATAACCTAAGTGCACATGCAAGAAGCATTGGTGAATCTGTTATCATTTGGAACAATATAACAGCGGATTAGAATTATTGTGTTAGTGGATAATATCACGTTTTCTGAGTTAACGAGATTCATTTTTCGCTAATTTAATACTAAATAAGATCAGAATTACAAGAGCTGGAAGTTAATGAATATAGGTGAAATTTAAAAAAGAGAAGAAAACGTAAACAGCCAAAATTTAAGAAAAAATTTCATAATCCTAGCAGCAATAGATATTTTACATACATGACAACTAGATAAATATATCACCTAACAGAAAGCTATCAATTTGGATCGATAAACACGTTTAAAAAAAAATCTAAAGCATTAATTTTGTAATAAAAAGTCAAAAGGGGTTTAGTTTATCTCATAATCTTCTCTTTAAATTGATCCACGGCCTAATTTAGCGCCCGACATCAGCTTCATAAGGGTTGAATCCCTTCATATCCATATATATTGCACATATTTTCAAACATTTGTCTCCCTTTTCTTTGCTAGGGATTATTTTGCAATACAACAGTCATTTATCATTTTTATATAAAATCAAATGCTAATCAAGTAATACTATCCAAAAAAGACTTATGCTCATTGCTCACTTTACATAATCCATTGTTCTCATTTACAAAAATAAAATTAATACATTTGGAATATAACATGTATATATATATATATGTCATTTACAAAAATAAAATTAATAAAGTTGAAATATATCATGTATAATAATATACATACCGAAGCTTGGAATATAACCTCATAATTGCAATAATATATGTTGTATAAATCATGTATAAATTTTAATAAACTATGTATAAATTATAATAGATAAATTATACACAATGTAAATCATGTATAAAATTATACCGGATAATATACCAAGTAAAAATCATGTATAGATTACTGTTATATTTTATTATAAATTCTTGAGGTATTGTGTATATTGATTTGGAAAGCAACGAAATCTCATGATATAATAAAACTCTCCATTTTTATAAAAACAAACGTTAAACTTGTGTGTTTAGCAAATTAACAAAAATTAAAAAGGAAAAAAAAAAATTAAGCAGGACAGGTCAAGCGGGCCGAAAACATGAAAATTGCTATGCGACAAGTTGAATTTTTTGCGGGTTGAACCCCCTCCCCTCTGCTCCCATCGCTACCCAAAAACATCTATGGTTGGAGGGTCGGGTAAGTCGGGGGAGGGGAGTTTGGGTGTCGAAGGGCACCCGGGGTGTGTGGAGGGTGGGGGAAGGGGGGTTGGGAGTACGGGATGGGGGTTGAGGGTGCAAGGGTTGGGAGGTGTGCAAAACGCAATTTATATAGGAAAAAACTCACTTTATACCCATTAAGTCTAAACTATTTATCCTTTAACACCCAAGCCTAAACTAATTAACTTTTCCCACCAATGCGACCTAGACTATTTACACGGCCCACCCATTAACTATTTGCCTTCGCATTTGAAGTACAGAATATTAAAACATCCAGCTTCATTTTTGCAAGGTTACTTAGTAGCTATTACAATCTGATAACTAAATAATTTTGGTCTTTCTTTATTTTAAGTAGCACATATGATTACTTAATATATTAAGTTTACAGATCTGACTTTTGTGTGTGTATGAAAACCCACCATTGTTGAGCTTGAAGCTCCTGAATTTGAAATTTTATTTTGATGATTTATTGTTTGATTCGTTGTAGGTGCTATAAAATATTGCTTATAATACCTTCGAGTAAGCTTCCCGAATATGAAATTTTATGTGTATTTGAATATCCACCATTAATGGGCTTGAAGCTCTTGAATTTAAAATTTTTATTTTGAAGATTTCTTGTTTGATTCAAAGTGAGTGTTATTAAATATTGCTTATAGTATCTTATGGAAGTTTATACTGAAATTTGATCGCATTTGGAGCTGATCAGATCGAATTTTTCAGCTAAAAATCGAAGAAGAATACAGTTACCCAATAATATACCGCTACCGTATAAAATATGTTGTAGGAGTATATAGCTATACTACAATAGTTTACAATATACTGCAACGGTATATTGTAATAATCGAAGAAGAACACTGTTACCTAACAGTATACCGCTACAGTATATTTTTTTTCTTATAAACCATTCACCCGGGCTATGCTGGCCCGAGGTGATGGGGGGTTTGATATTATCCCCTACTTCGTATATAGATTGTAAGAATAAGTACAATAGAGGGGGACGCAATACCTAACCTCCAAAAGACAAATATTAAAAGAGATTATTGATGGTCTAGGACCTGGTGCGCATAACACCTTACAAAAAGGGGCTGCATTGTTAGTAAAGATAAGCAAAGATTATGGAGGTTCAAAGTACCATCCTGATTGTTTTTTTGCCTTTAACATGAAGGATGGAACTTGCATTCTATCAACTCTAACATCACCTCTTATTTCCGGAGGGAGGTCATTCTCATTAATGTAGATAACTCTGCGAGTAAGAGAATTAGCATGTTTGGAAAAAGATCAGCGACTCCATTCCCTTCTCTATAACAGTGTATTACCTTAATATTGTGTTGCCTTACTACCTCTAGGATAAGGGTAATATCTTTGTGAAGTTTCCATGAAATTTTGCATTGGTCAAGGACCATGTTTACAACCAGTAGCGAATCAAGCTCCAAGGTAAAGTTGAAGCAATTTTGAGCACAACACCATTGTATTCCTTGTAAGGCTGCTTGGACCTCTGAATAGTTGTTAGTCAAGAATTGGACTAGTGACGCAAAGGCCATCACCATATGTCCATTTCTGTTCCCAACAATGTCCCCAGCTCCAGCCTTACCTTGATTAGCAATGTAGCTCCCATCAGTGTTTAGTTTTCAGAAGTTGACTTTCGGTTTAGTCCATACAACCATGGTACTTTTGAGGGTAGGCTTGTAGGATTCAACAGTCTGGCATATCTTCCTCCAATTTCAATCCCAATGCATCTTATTGAATTTAAGCCCCATGGATATCTTAACCTGTAATAGAACTTGTTAGAAAATGTTATAGGTAGAGATCGATTTTGTAACACCCTGAATTTTATAAATAAATTATGTGTATTTAGGTGATCTTGTTTTTATTGCTAATATTTTATCACTTTTCTTAAATTTAATTTTTTTACTTTATTTGATTAAAAATGGGGGTTATTAAAAAAGGACTTATTATATCCTATTGGATCCCTTAAATCTATTTTGACCTATTTAATAAAAATAATATTTATCTTCTACCATTTGGGAGATAAACCCTTTGTATTAGCAAAATCTCTTTCTCTCTCTCATAAGATATTTTCTTCTTCTTCTTTTTCTTCTTCTTCTTCTTTTTCTTCTTCTTCTTCTTTCTTCTAGCCCTTCTATTGGAGAACTTTCAATCCACACAAGTACCATTCTTCCACTACTATCAAGATCATATTTGGTTACATAAAAATTTTAGTCTTTATTTTTTGAATATGTTAGAATGTTATCTTCAAGAATCAAGACGGGTTAAGCTTATTTGAAACCGCAGGTTGGATTTGTGGAGAAACTCTCTCAAATTTGTGGCAAGCTTCTTGTTCAACATATTTTGGTAAAATTATTAAGTTTGTTGTTAGAGAATTTGAGATTTTGAAAGTAAGAGATTTAATCCTGTTTTGGAACTGAGCAGCAGTTAGTATTTTGAGCATAACTTTTTCTCTAAAATTCGGATTATAGTGCTTTAAAATTTTGTAGAAAGATAAGACATAGATCTACAATTGTTAAGAAAACCAAAATGGTCAGTTCTGCCGTATACTATGTCAAAAAGGGGCTGAAATATAGGGCAGAGTTGCTGCCAGAGTTTTATTAAAATAGTTATGACCCATTTAGTCCCCCTTTTGATATTCATCATGATTTGGTTTAAGCATCTTTAAATTTCAGACCTTAAGCGAGTGTTGATTACGTGTTTAAGATACAAGAGACATTCTTTCAAGCTAAGGAGCACACCTTAGGACAATCACTCTTTTCTTGACTTAGAAGATCTTAAATCCCTTGATGTCGTTGAGCTTTAGAAATAGTAAAGCTCCAAGGTTTGCACATAAACTTGAGTGTTTCTTTCAATTTATTTGTTGAGATATTGTAAGTGGTTAAGGTTTGGTGAAATTTTACCTTACTTTAAATTTGTTGTCATATTGATTTGGTTGCTACTTTACTAGTTTACTTGCGTTGTTGCTTGAGAAAGAATATCTTGAGGCATTTTGATTTATTAGTGATCATTGAGGGTATAATTTCATAATTGAATTATGAATATGTTAAAATCATATGGGTGTAATGTGAAGTATTTTTGAAAGACGATTTAACTTGCCCATATATACGGATTGCTTGAGCATCATTCATTCTTGTTGGGATTTTATTCCTCTTGTGATAGTGACTTTGTCACTTTTATTGGCATGCATTTGTTTGGATCTTGACCCATCTTGACTTTGGATTAACATTTCAACTTAATCATGGACTTTGTCCATTTTGAGTATGGATGGGAAAGCGACTTTCAATATGGCTCTTGATTCTCTTGATAATTGGGTGGCGACCCTACTTGATCTAGGACTCTGGTCCTTCTTGTTACTTGATTTTGCTTTGATGTAATTGCATGACACGTGTATTGGGCGAATCAACTAATCGGTGGACTTTCTCGGATTATAGTCGAAAATCTTCTTGACATTTGAGATTTTGAATAATGGTATCTTGAACTATGTTATGATTTTAAATGTAGCCCTCTTGAGATAATTGTACCTTCATTAAGTACTTGATGTTGATTTTAATCAGCTCATATTTAGAATTCATTCCTTGTATTCATTTCATAGTTTACCTTTCTTTTATTATGATATGTTAGTTAAGTTTATGTGCCACTAAGCTTTATGCTTAGCGATAGTTTGTTACTATCGTAGGTGAAGTGCCGGGAGATGCTTGAGGATATCATTTGAAGTAGACTCTTTGGAAGATTAGATGAAGATCACACTTGCATAGGCATATGTAATTTTTTGTTTGTATACTTTTAGGGATTTGTACATGATCCATATGATACACTTAGATATGCACTCTTGAATGATTATTAGATCATGACACTATTATTTTGGTAACTTAATCTTGGTGAATGATTTGACCCTTTTTTGGGGGTGTTTATGCCCAAGTCTTGTAATTTATTAAATTTAGTACTTGAATTAAATTTGGGAGATTTTTATTTTTTGAAAACTTAACTAGCTTGTATTTGATTGAGAGTTAGATTTTATGCTTAGTTTGAGTCTTGAATGGTGTATAAAAAAAATATTCTTCTACTAAGTATTTGGTAAATTTTGATTTAACTTAAATAGATGTTGCTATTTTCTTATCCCTTTTTTTTATAGTTGTATCTTGAAATTTTTAAATAGATTTTTATGAGATTTTTCTAGGTTGAGATGTCGTATGTTGAAGTTTATTCATGGACATATTTTTTTTCTTTTTGCTAGTTTATTTTGTTAAAAGAATATTTAAATTTATAAGTATTACATTAGTGTTTATAAGTAGCATCCTCCTAGGGGATTGCTACAGATTTGGTGTCATACTTTTTGCCACATCTAGCCTTCCATCATTCCCACAAGACAATCATAGGGGTGATCTGTAAGAGTAATCAGTGCGCATGATTCTTGGTAGGAATGGACTACCCGTGATTAAGGATAGAGAGGATGTTTTTGCCTCTAGTCTTGAAGCCTAAGGGAGAAGAAATATAATTCCAAACACTAAAGGTCATATTACTGGTTGTAAAAATATGGTTCAAAGATTCAATTTTAGGAGCTCTACAGCAAATACAATTGGGTAGTAAAGCAACACCAAATCTCTTAAGTGTGTTAGCAAAGGGAAACTTTTTATAAATAATTCTGCAGATATTGAAAAGTAGTTCCTTTATCCATACCTTGGACATCATAGGCGTGAGTTCTCTTTTTTGTCTTAGGAGATGGAAGGCAGAAGCACATGTGAAGTTTTCTTAGACATTAGGGGTCCAAATAGCCCTGTCTTTGCAATGTTGCTGGCCTATATCCACCTGAAAAATTTTGCTTAAGATATATTTATTGACAATGTCTTATAATTTCTTCATATCCCAGCCTTAGTTGTGGATAAATTCACAAACTCTTGCATTGCCAGGTTTCTGAGTGTGGTTGCTATGTATGTTGATAGGACCTGCGGGGGTCTATTTTTCCCATCAAAACAAGTTGGTGCCTTCATGGATCTTCCAGAAAATGTGAGAATCAATTATATCTCTAGTGCGCTCATTAAGTTCCTCTAGGAATTGGAGTCATTAGGAACAGAATTTTTGGATAGTGGATTAGATCTAGGGCAATATTTTATATTGAGGAACCTGGTCCATAAATTATTTTCGACCCTAAATCTTCACCATCTCTTAGCATCAAATGAGTTGCAAATGTCTTGAAACTTCTTGAAACCAACTCCCCATTCATTGTGGAGGTAGCTCAAGTTTTCCCAGGAGCTCCAATGATAGCTATTTTGCCTTCCTTTTCTCCCAAGAAGAAGTTAGAGAGATACATTTTAATTTGACTAATAATAGCTTTTGGTGGTACCATAACATCAAGTAGGTAGAGAGTGGGACTGCAGGATATGTTTGATAATGATAGCCCTACCCCCAAATGACAGTAAGTTCCTTTTGCCAACTATCTGCTTTATTAAGCACCTTAGAGGCGAGATAAAAAAAAGTATAAGTTCTTCTTTCTGCCAATATAGATTAGGCAGCCTAGATAAGTGAAGAAAAATTTTACTTGTTTGAATCCTGTCCATCTTTTGATCCTAATGTTCACCCTTCGATTTCTTGAGTTTTGAGTGAGAAAGAAACTTTTATCTCTATTAACTTCCTGCCCCAAAGCATATTGATAGTCATTGAGGACCTCCATGATGAGTTTGATAGAATTCCTATCTCCTGAGGAGGAGAGAACCAAGTCATCAGCATAGCTCAAGTGATTGATCTTGGGGCCACTAGTGCTCATAGATAAGCCAATGAATTGGCTATTCTCATGGAGTTTATTTAGTGCTCTGGTCAGTGCTTCAGAATCCAAAATAAAGAGAGAGGGGGATATGGGGTCCCCTTGTTTTAAATCTCTGGAATATTTTAAAAAGCCGTATCTTGTACCATTGATTAGGATAGAGTACCAGTTGTCAGCAAGAAGCCTGTAGATCATATCAATCACAACCTCATAGAAGTTCAGTTTTCTAAGCACAACTGTAAGGAAGCTCCAAGATAATTTATCATAGGCTTTGGACATATCGAGTTTAATAATAATGTTGCCCCTAGTTATTCTTACGAATATCATGGACAATCTTTTGGGCCAGAAGGATGTTCTCAGTAATGATCTTGCCCTTGACAAAACCTGTTTGGTTATCAGAGATGAGTTTGGGGAGTAGTTGGGATAATTTGGTAGATAAGAGTTTGGAGATAATCTTGTTGGATACATTGCACAAACTAATAGGTCTGAGCTGGTCTAAGGTGGAAGGTGAGGATACTTTTGGAATTAGAACGAGGTTTGTGTGAGAGAAGTATTTAGTAAGACTGGTCCCGGAGAAGTAAGGTTGAACAAATTGGCATATCTCATTTTTAATAATATTCAGGGTAGCTTGATAAAAGTGCACATTAAACCCATCAGGCCCAACGGTACTATTAGGATCAATGGAGAAGACAACATTCCTTATCTCTTTTTCATCTGGCAATTCATACATGTATCTGTTGTCTTCATCTATAATAAGTGAGTCCACGCATTGTAAAATAAATAGATCATTATCGTTGGGGCTGTGCTCAAAGAGTTTAGAGAAGTGGTCCACAACAACATTAGAGATGGCCTTATTACCCTCAATCCATCCTCCATTGGCATCTTTAATTTTGTGTATATGAGCTTTCCTTCTTTTCTCTTTCACTACACTATAGAAATATTTAGTGTTGGCATCTCCTTCCTCTACCCATTTGATTCTTGCTTTCTGTTTGAAAATGGACTCTTGAATCTTTAGCCATCTGGTGTATTCAGTATGGGCCTTACTAAGAGTCTGCCTGTTATTATTAGTGTCGTTAGCATCATAGATTTCCTCTAATCGGTAGATATCAGTCTTTAATTTTTTAACTATTTCAAAAACATCACCAATGGTATCTTTGGACCAGTTGCTTAGGCCTTTAGAAACAATTAAGCTTCTGTTGTAAGACCCAAAGGTAGTTGCCCTGAATGTCAATATTTTAGATTTCCTCAACTGTAGAGAGATAGTCACTTTGAGAGGTCCAAAAATTGAGAAACCTAAAGTACCTGGTGAATTCAGCATTATCATTTCCAGCTTTGAAAATCATAAGGCTATGGTCAGATCCAGTCTTGCCTCTGTGGTAGACCGTATTAGAATGAAAAAGATCTGACTAGTCTTCATTAATCATGACCCTATCCAGCCTCTCGCTTATTTTATTTCTTCTGCACCTGCCATTGCACTAGGTGAAAGGATAGCCATTGAAGCCTAAATCGCACATCTCGCAATCCTCCATGCATGAAAGAAAATCTCTGCTCTCATTTAGGGTGTAAGGTGCACGACCTTTCTTTTCATCAGCATTCGTAATAACATTGAAGTCTCCTAGAATAGTCCGTGGTCCGTTGATGCAATGATGGACAGACCTGATTTTGCGCCAAAGTTTCCTTCTTTTTTTAATAGTAGATTTAGCATAGACCCATGTTATCCAGAATTTATTTCCATTGTGATTGGCCTCCAGAGTAATCTGTTGCAAACTATTGCTGATGATAGTGCAATTAGTGTTATTCCTCCACATACACCAAATTTTGCTATTTATTGAAAGCGGCATGATCAAAGCCCATAATATTCTTGTAATGCTAACTGATTTGCAACCAAGAATGATTCATGTAACACCACAAAATCAATTTTGTGCATCCTGATCAATTTGGCCAATCTTATGCTCGCTCCTTTGGATTTCACTCCCCTTATGTTCCAGTTAATAATGTTAATCATTAAAATATTTTGGGGGTTTGCAAGACACCTTCTTTGAAGTATATAGCTATATTGCAACAGTATACTGTTATAGTATACAATATACTATAACATGTAATAATATGCAATATACTGCAACAATATGTTGTAATAGTATATAATATACCATAATAGTATACTTTGACTGCTATTTTATTGAATGATTTAGGTGTTATTGTGCCAAGCTAAAGTCATGGTTATAGTAACATTATTGTTATAGTATACAGTAATAAATAAGTTATTTTTAATTTTTCCAACTAGGTCCTTGCAAATATTTTCTTAAATAAATTTTTTGATAGAGTTCCATGAAAATAATATTCATTGTATAAGAAGCATGTGTTTGGAGATATAAAATAGTAATATACCTATTTGGTATATTTATATGCAGTTTTGGTATACTATTGTGGCAAGTTTTTCACATTAACATTAACTACTAATATGCCACTTTATTATACTAATGAAAAAGATCTACAGAAAAAGAAATGAGAAAAGGTAAGACAAAAATATATTATACTCCCTCCGTTTTAACTTATGTGAACTCATTTAACTGGGCACAGAGTTTAAGAAAAGAGAGAAGATTTTTGAACTTGTGGTGCAAAATGAGGCGCATATATATTTTTATGGCTACAAATCATTGCATAAAGGTAAATTATTTTCAAATAGGGAAATAAGTAATTCTTTTTGGCACATACTAAAAAAGAAAATAGGTTCACATAAATTGAAACGGAGGGAGTATCAATATCGGTTATCTTTTTATTATTGCATAGGAAAAAAAGAAGAATAAAGAAAAGGAGCAAAAAAAGTGAATAAAATCAGATTATGCAGAAAAAGGAAATAAAAGGAAAAAAGATTTAAATGAAATTAGAAAAGGATCAAGAAATAAAAAAAATAAACAAAAGAGAAAAATGAGCCAAAATTGAGCATGGAATCAGATTATGGTTGAAAAAACAATATGATTGGAAAATAAACATAAAAGGAGAAAAAAAAAAAAGCAAAGAATAAAGAAAAACGAGAAAAAAGAAAAGGAGAAAAAAGAGACAATTACTATGATGGGTATGAAGGGTAATTAGTTTGATGATAGAACAGTAAATGGTTAGGCAATAGGGGTGGGTTATCGGGCAGACCGAGCGTATAATTACGTTTAACGGTTCGACTTATCGGTTATCGGATTATAAATGTAGTAATCCGCTAGCCATCCAATAAGACAATGGGCGGATTGATATCGGATTAACGATTATCGGGCGGTTATTGGGCGGTTTATCGTCTAAACCAAATAATTTTTTTGGGTATAATATTGAAATGAATTCTTTTTTATGGGTGATTTTGTTGACTGACTTCTTGTACGCATCCTAACAGACTTGATGAGCCGGATAGAATTGAAAATTCGGGTGAAAAAGTTATAAATTGGAATTGATATCGAGTCTTAGGAGTTCTTACTACTTCAAGATCCATAGGAAAGTCTGAATATAAAAATTCTTAACGGGTTAACGGTTTATCCGATAAGAAAATTGAGTAATCCGCCCCAAACCGTTAAGCCATTAATTATAAAATCTCAATCCGTTCGTCATCCATTACCCTAATAATTCGATACCAATAAGTCATCGGTTCGATTCGGTTAACGATTTCGATTTGATTTTAAACAACCCTAGCAGGCAAGAGTAATTAGTTTGATTTTTATTGGTAAAACTATAAAACTCCTATATAGCCTCTATTGAAACCCAATTTCTAATTTTGCGTAGTAGATAGGGAACCTAGTTAATAACCAAGGAATATGTAAGGCTAGTTCACGAATGACAAATCGCATTCTATAAATGGAATTATAAATTTGCTATCGGAAATAGCATAAATGTGATGTATAAGTGGCGTACAAAAGAGGCATGCGATTTATCGTAAGTTGCATTTACTAAATATTTCTGGTTCACTTTTACTTATTCAATAATTTAAAAATATATTTTTATTTTTAGTATATCAAGAGAAAATAATTTCTATTTTTCTGTTATACCCATAATATTAATTACTTTTAGTATGCAAAGTCAGTGAACGTATCACAATGCATTTTCAAATACTATTTATATAAGTAGCAATTAGTAAGTCGCGTGAATAATTTATGCGTGATTTATATGCGGGAAGCAAGCAATCAGAAAGGAGAAAAGCGATAGCTAAACAGAGTAACAATTGGCATACTTCAGTCGATGCCGGAGTAAATGTCGGCCAATCTCCCAATTCCTCTCAACACCACCTCAATTCCCGCCGTCAGAGATAACCTCTTCGCCGCCGTAGACCTCGGCACCAACTCCTTCAAGCTCCTCATAGTTCGCGCCGACCCTTCCACCGGCCGTTTCCTCACCCTCGATCGGTTTAAGGAAAGAGTACTCCTCGGCCTTGATACTACCACCACCACTACCTCCGCCACTATCTCCACTGCCTCCCAGCTACGCGCCACGACAGCACTTCGAAAGTTTCAGAATCTTCTTCAGTCCCATCGCGTTCCTCCCTCCCATTCCCGCCTCGTAGCCACTTCAGCTGTTCGAGAAGCTTCCAATCAATCGCAATTCCTTAACACGATCCATGAAATCCTAGGCCTGCAAGTTGACGTACTCTCCGGTCTCGAAGAGGCCCGCCTTATATACCAAGGTATACTTCAATTTCATCCTGTTCATGACCGTACAGTTCTTACAATTGACATAGGAGGTGGCTCTACCGAGTTCGTAATTGGCAAAGAGGGCAACATTCTGTTCTCCATTTCACTAGCGTTGGGGCATGTCACTTTAACTCAAAAATTTCCTGAAATTACAGAAATGCGGGAAAATATTAAGGGTATAATCCGAGCCTCGGGTTTGAGCGAGAAGGTTAAGCATTACGATATTAATAAAGTGATTGGTTCATCAGGGACGATTAGGAATATTGAAAAGGCTATTTTCCATGGCTATGCAAGTAAGATGGAGGGAAATGTGGGCATATTTGAGGAAAATAGGAGGGATTGGAGTTTTACAATGGAAGAATTGAGGGGATTAGTGAAGAGGTTGAGCGAGGAAGAGAGAAGAGTTGGGGGGATGGTTCAAAGGCAGAGTTTTTTCAAGAAGAGATCAGAATTTATTGTGGCAGGGGCAGTTTTATTGGAGGAGATATTTAAGGAACTTAAGATTGAGGAGATGGAGGTTTCTGTATATGCATTAGGGGAGGGTGTGATTGCAGAGAAGTTAGGGGAAGTTTTTAATCATTATGATCCGAGGGTGAATGCAAGGTGGAGGTCTGTAGTGAGGCTCGCGACAAGGTTTAATAACAAGCAGCGCATGAAATCTGCTGCATTGTGCTATAGTGTTGCGAAGGTATTTGATAATTCGGAATGGGAAACAATAAGAAGTTCACCATCTCTTGTTCCATATTTTTAGGGCGGAAATACTGTTTTGAGATGATTTTCTTAATGTTCTTGATGTAGGAGATATTTGATGGTTTGAGAAAATGGTATGAATCGGGCAATGGTTCTGATGGATTCGTTGTATGCTTGGAGGATAAAGATCTTGAGTATCTTGAGGCAGCTTGTTTGCTTCACAAAATCGGTCTTTATGTTGGTAAAAAGGGCTACCATAAGCAGTCTTACCATATTATAATGGTATGTGTTTATTTCTCTACTCAGAAGATTCAGATAAATTTCTGTGCCATTGCATGTGCAGGAGTTTAGGTAACTTTTGTTCATGTAATGCTGCAACCATAAAGTGACAAAAAGATTTGATTGGTGTATTTGCGTGCAAGAGTTTCAATGAATAGCATTGCATAATTAAAGCTGTGTCATGGCCTGTTTGGTTTTATATTTTTGAAAATGATTTTGATTTAGAATAGTGATAATTAGATAATTCAATAAATAAGTTTCGGTAAGATGATAGTCATTTTTGAGAAATGCGATTTTTTAAACAGTAACGGAACATTAATTGATTATAAAAGAGAATTAATTAGACATACTGATTAAATCGGGTGAACTAATCCAAACCAAACAGGCCCTAGTTTCTCATATTAAAGATAGAGATATACAACAACAACAACAACAAGTCCAGTGAAATCCCACAAGTGAGGTCTGGGGAGGGTGAAGTGTACGCAGACCTTACCCCTACCTAACGAAGGTAGAGAGGTTGTTTCCGAAAGACCCTCGGCTCAAAAGAAGTGAAAATGAAGCAATAAACAGACAGTAGCTAAAGATAGAGATATAGAGGGATAGATATTCTGAGGCATCTGTCTGTCATTGATTGATGATTAAGTTATCTGGATTCAGCTGATTCAGTCCTCTTATCTACCTTGAGAAAGAGTTATTGGGAGCATTCCCATGTAATTTATTATGACAAGCTTAACTTACTGTGCAGAATGGTGACCATCTGCATGGTTATAATGATGAAGAGGTTAAGGTATGGTGTCTCCCTTATTTACTCAGAATAAGATTCAGATTGAAAACTGATGGCATTTTCGTCAGCTTCCAGTTAATAGCTTTACTTGTGCGGCACCATAGAAAGAAACTTCTCAAGTGTGATCATGTTGTGCTTGAGGAATTGACAGAAGAGGTATCATATTGTGTTTTGACCAAGAGCTATCTTAATTTTTTGTGATATAGAGACTTCTACACTCTCTAACTGCATTATGGGTGTGTATCTGGCATGCGTAAGTTCAGTTTTTAGCAAGTTTTGTTAACTTTGAAGAATCTGCTCTAAGTACCAACACCCCCGAATATGTTCAACTTTTAGCAATTTTTTCAATATATTTTGTAGATATGCACGGAATACCGACACCCATGTCAGTAAATTGACATGAATAAGACAAATGCAGATAACATGTTAGCATAGATGGAAGCTCTTATGTTTGTTTAACCCTTATCTTTCTACCTTAGATGAGATGGAAATCCAGAATTCTTTGTGCAATTCTACGTGTATCTGCTGCAATAGAACAACTTCAGCTGGTCAACATCGACAATGCGGAATTCTCACATACCTGCGAAGGATTTAAATTGGTATATAACCTTTACAGTCATCCTTATGTTTCTCTTCCTTATATCTTCTAGGAACCCATGTGATTCTGTTCAGTTGATCTCTTGTGGTACAACTTCTTAATGCTATAGAAGGAGGCAAAAATGGTTCTGACATTTCATCATGTGTTATATCTTCTGGCCGATCTGATATTTTCCTCACAGAGGCAACAAGTCCCATTGTCATCTGAAGATACATGATATGTTTTGGGTCGTTCATTCACATTTGCTGCTTTAATGCTTGTGATAGATCATACCAGCTTTTTGCTTGTTAGACAACAATCGCAATTCTCAAAAATTACGCGAGGTGGAATTTTCCTTCTGAAGGCTAATTTTTATTTTATTATCAAGTGATGAATAACTGTTGTTGAGGACATATTGGTTCAGACAATTAGACTATTTGACACATTTGCTCTACTTTATTTTGGTAAACTATGGTATAAAGAAAAGAAGAGAACATTATCATCAGCGTCCTGGTTACAAAGATTGGCACAAAATAAATTCTAAATGCATAGATGCTTCTAATCAATTGGACTCAAAAACACTAATAGTCTGTTTGGCCAAGCTGGAAAAATCAGCTTATTTTCAGAAGTGTTTTTTTCAAAAGTGCTTTTCAAAAAAGTACTTTTGGAGAAAAGCAGTTTGTGTTTGACTAATCAATTTGAGAAGCACTTTCGAATAATAATTTGTGTTTGGCCAAGCTTTTCAAAAAGTGCTTTTAAGTGTCAAATTACAAATAAAGACACGAAAAGATTTGCTTAATAGTTAATATTATCTAAGTAGATAAATAATTACAAATATTTATTATTAAAGATAACAATTAAGTTTTTTATTTTATTTAAGTAAAATATAAAATAAAATTGAAAAGTACTTTATTCTTTCAAGATAATTTAAATATATCAAAAAATCATTCAATAAATATGAAAGTTCATCCCAAAAGTCATTTTATATTACTTATTAGTTTAAACTAAGGTTATTTTGGTATATATAATATTTTGCAAGGGGTATTTTTGGTAGGAAGAAAAGTCAAAACTGCTTCTGCTTCCCTTCTAGGGAGAAGCTACTTTTTTTTACTTCTTCAAAACTGCTTCTGCTTCTAGCCAAAAGCACTTTTTTCCCCCAAAAAAAGCTTGGCCAAACGCCTCAAATTGACGAAAAAAGCACTTTTTTGAAAGAAAAAAAAAACACTTTTGGCTTGGGGAGAAGCTTGGCCAAACAGGCTATAATATTGACTACTTCCAATTTGTCTAGGATGAAAAGTGTGACCTACTCCCAAGCACCTCTGATTTTAGCTAATTAAAGACACAGGTTTAACCTCAGCAATCTAAGAATTAGCTCAGCTGCATGGAAGTTTTTCTCCAGGTGCTGCAACCCTTATGTATTCATGTAAATAAATTTGACCAATATTAGATAATCAAATTGTTTGTAGAAGTAAATGCATACTTCTTTTCCTGACAATGCATACTTAAAAGTTTAAGCATTTGCATTGTCACGTCATTTACGCCATGAATGTTGTAGGTGCTTGAAGCAGGAAATTTGCCCTCCCCTGATAATGTGCTGCCATCAGTGAAAGACTTTGAGGCAGAGCTTGGTAAAGAGTTGGAACACTTCAGAATGGTAATGAGCAGTTATGCTATGCCAGCATACTTTTTCTGCAGCCTATGCCAAAATTCTTTGATGGAATCTTGGCATATATTCCTTGTTTTTTTTCCGCTTTTCAATAGATCATCATGCCATATATTCATTTATATCACATGTTATACATTTTATTAGGTGTTCCAGGAAAGATTGTCAATTGCTGTCACTTCAAGCACTTCACCATAATCTGGAAGAGATGTTAGGAATGGTGAGATACTTTTTTGGTTTACTAATAAATCTCTAATGTATGTTGTATGCACACTCATAAAACACATAATATACACATAGATATAGACAGAGACACAGACAGACACAGACACATACACGGATACTTCAACTGTTACAAGCAACGGTTATTACAGTATTCTTGTGAATAGTTGCTGGATGGAGAGAGAAAGCATTGTTGCCTACTTCCGAGCAAGGGAGTTGGAATATAATGTACTTATATTTTATTTTTGTAACTCTTTTACTTAAGTTTAATTTTCTTATGTAATCTTAGAAATCTATGTTCTGGTTATTATCAGTTTTAACTTAAGCAGTATACATATAGAATAGCACGCCTCTCCTCTCCTGTGTTCTTGCTCTGTTATAGCGGTTAAAATAAGTTAATTATAAAGTGGAGAACAATGGATTGTTCAGAACAAGAGCTTGGTCTGATTTCTGATTTCCTTTCTGACAGTAAGTTTGTTTTACTTATTTTTTCCTTTTCCTTTCGATAAGCTTGATTTGACTCTAAAACAGCAACATCAATTTTGCTGATGCATTTGTCCCTAAAACTCAAGGGTTGATGTCTTAAGTTTGTTTTATGGATTCTCAAATATTGTGCTTCACAGAAGCAGAACTAAAAACGGGAAAAAACTGAGTTTTCCTATTTATCAGTTTTTATTTTCAGGTCAAATTGTTGAAAACAAAGCGTAGGCCGTATGTTGCTACTATGCATTACGTATGAAAGTGATACACGAGAGGATAGCTATCTCAAAATATGAAATACAGCCTCGACTGACTATTTCTATTGTCTGATGAATTCAGAATATGCCGAAAGAGTGAAATCTGGATAAAGTGCAAGTGAAGTTAGTCAAAAGTAACAACAACAAAAAACCCAGTGTATCTCACAAATAGGGGTTCTGGGGAGGGTATTATGCACGCAGCCTTATCCTTACTTTATGCAAGTAGAGAGCTGTTTCCGGCAGATCGTTGGCTCCTAGCAAGCATGCAACAGTATAGAGAAAAAAATACAGTAGTGTAAAAGTCAGAAAATCATTAACACCAGCTAGAAAGTAGAGCAACCAACACAAGAAATTAAAGATAAAGACAGGAAAGCGGAAGAGTCTTTTGACCATCCAAAATAACCAAATCCTGATAGGACGTCCCGAGTAGTAGAATCCTAAGCTTGGCCCTGGCTAAACTTTCAAATCTTAGGGGTAGTTTGGTACGCAGTTTAAATTATTTCAGGATTATAGTCATGAGATTATAATTTTTAGGCTAATTTATCTCACCTGGAAGGTGGGTTCAAGTGGGATAGAGTAATACCAAGTTTGATGGGATAAGGTGGGATATTCAGAATTAAGTTTGGGACTAAGTTCATACTATGTTTGGTTGATGATATAAATTTGTCCCAGGATAAATTTATACCGTCAATCAAAAATAGTATAAATTTAGTAGTATCACATTTTATCCCATCTTATTTGGCATACCAAACGATCCCTAGCGTCATAATGCTTTTTGAATTCTCCTGGCCATTATGTTAATGCAATGAATTTTTTAAGGAAAAATGTACATGTTGGACGAATAAAAGGATTCAACTATTTAGTAGAACCATGTTTAATTTTAAAAAATCTGTGTTTAAGGTTAACTTCATAATATAATAGAACACATAATTATTCGTAATTATACGAGGGTGTTTGGGAAGCTTATAACTAGCTTTCAAGTTATTTTCGGCTTATCTATATGTCCGGTAAAATTAAAAGTATTTATAAGCTAAAATAAGTCAAAATTCATAAGTTGGTCGCCCCAACTTATTATTTTTTAGCTTATAAGCACTTAAGGTTTGACCAAAACTTTTATTAATCTAATCCATATACTACTTGTGTAAAAATCTCAGAAGTATTGAAATCATTCTACTATTATCTCCTACAAGTTTACTATATAAATTGATATTCATTTTTATTTTTTTTGTTGGTAAATAAGCAATTTTATTACCAACTAAGAGAATACAGCTCAAGAAGAAAAAGCAGAAAACATCAAACTGGACTACCCCAGGTTTGCTCTCCGACTCTACTCAGTTCACCCTGTCAAATAGCCTAAAATCTTTATAAGACAGGATAAAAGTTCATATTATTTATTTTGTTGTTCAGCTTCTTGTACATACTAGTTCTCACAAAGACCTCCTGGATGATTATCTTGATAATTTATGTAGGTTGTCTTCTTTTGCTCTGAAACACCACTAAATTCCTTTCTTGCCATATGTGGCTGCTGCACTCTTCTCTCTATGATTACTTTCAAGCCATTGTATTTCCTCAATCCACTCCATAACATTCCTTGATATACCTTGCCATTCCAATATCTTCCCCCAAATAAAAGTAGATACAATACATCTGAAGAATAGATGTTCAATACTTTCCAATGCTGCCTGACACAAAAGACATGTATGATCCACCACCATTCCCCAGTGAGCTAGCCGATCCTTTGTATATAACCTTCCATGAGCCACCATAGTAACTATGAACAGCCATTTAAGAGATCCCGTGTTGTTGCATATTAATCTTCTCCAGCTAACCTTTATGTACTCTCCAAGCATCTTTAGATACATCTGTTTGATTGAAAATGAGCTTAGATTCATCAAATCTTCTTTGGTCATACCAGCTTCCTCAATATATTGCTTAGCTTTAAAAACTTTTTGTATCATCCAACAAGCTTGCTTGGGAAATTTATCCCACATCGAGTCTTCTTTCCCATAGTATATATGAATCCACTTCACCCATAAGATATTTTTCTTCTTACTCAACTTCCATAGTAGCTTACACATAGCCGCTTTGTTCCATAGGTGAATGTTCAGAAGATTTAGTCCTCCTGTACTCTTTGGTAGACATAGTTTATCCCAGGCTCGTAATGCCTTTTTGGAAGCCTCCATGTTTCCTGTCCATAGAAAGGTTCTTGTAACGACCCGACTTGTCGTTTTGAGAATTAACGTTTCGTTCAGCGACTTAAGATCCTGAGTAACTTTGTAACATGTATTATGACCCGCGTGTATTGTCGAGTTTGATTTTCGGAAGATTCAAAATTTAATTGAAAGAACAATTCTTATTTTTGAAGTTTAAATGAAAATAGTTGACCGGAGTTTGAATTTTGAGCCAACGACTCCGGAATGGGATTTTGATGGTGTCAATAGCTTCGTATAGTGATTTCAAACTTAGACATATGTCCGGATTTAGATTTGAAAGTCCGTAGGACAATTCGACGCATTTTGGTAAAAGTTGTAAAATAGAAGATTTTTAGAAAGTTTGACCAGGAGTTGACTTTATTGATATCGGGGTCGAAATTCGATTCCGAAAATTGGAATAGATCCATTATGTCATTTATGATTCGTGTGCAAAATTTGGGGTCATTCCTGATAGATTTGATATGTTTCGGCACAAGTTATAGAATTTGGAAATTTCATAAACTCATAAGTTTGATTTGAGGTGTGATTCGTAGTTTCGATATTGTTTGATGTGATTTGATGCCTCGACTAAGTTCGTGTCGTATTTTAGGACTTGTTGGTATATTTGGTTGGGGTCCCGTAGGCCTCGGGTGTGTTTCAGGTGTGTTATCAGATCATTTTGGGCTACTTTGGATGCTGGTTTTCTGATATCTGGTTTTTTTCTTCGCGTTCGCAAGGAGCCTCTCGTGTTCGCGAAGAAGGATCTGGCTTCTGGGATTTTGTTCTTCGCGTTCGCGAAGAGGCGCTCGCGTTCGTGAAGAAGGAATTCATATTGTCCGTCACCCGATTTCGGAAGCTTATATCTTGCAATCTATATAGAATTTGGAGATGATCCAAAAATGAAAGTTGTAGCTTTTTGTGTCTAGGTTTTAGCAAATCAAATTGTTTGGTATTTAGATTTGTGTACAAAAAGATATGGTCTGGGAAGAGTTTGAAAATCGTGAAGAAGAAATGTTTGTGTCTAGGTTTTAGCAAATCAAATTGTTTGGTATTTAGATTTGTGTACAAAAAGATATGGTGGATAAATCACAGGTTGTCTGGGAAGAGTTTGGAAATCGTGAAGAAGAAATGTTTGTTGCACAGGGCTGACTTTGGAAGCTTATATCTCGAAATATATAAGGAATTGAGAGATGATCAAAACATGAAAGTTGTATCCCTTGATGACTAGTTTTCAAAAAGTTAAACCAGTTGTCATTTGGAGTTTTGTACAAAACATTATGACTATTATACTATAGGCTACCTGGGAAGAGTTTGGAAATGGTTGTTGAAGAATTTGTTCATCGCGAACGCGAAGAACAAACCCCTGGGCAGCAGAATAAAGTCAAAAAATGAGACTTCCTCTCATTCTTCCATTTTTGGATGAAGAAAGCTCGGGTGAGGCAATTTTTCGAGAGTTTTTCAAGGAAAATATTGGGGTAAGAATTCCTAACTCGATTTTGGTTAAAATATATGAATCTATTGTTGTTTTTATCATGAAATTAGTGAACTGGGTTGAAAATGGTAGAAATTTTCTATACCTTAAATTGAGGATTTGGAGGTCAATTCATTATCGAAATTTAATAAAATTGGTATGGTTGAACTCGTATCGGAATAGGGGTTCGAATTTCATAAAAATTCTGTCGAATTTCGAGAGACGGGCCCCGCGTTGACATTTTAGAATAAACTTTTAAGTCGACATTTTATTATCCGAAATTATTTTCGATTAATTTTAATGAAGTTATACAATTAATTTGGATAGATTTGATCTGTCCGGAGGTCAATTCAATTAAGAAAGCTATTTTGGAATATCGGTCTAACTTCAAAAAGGTAAGTATCTTGCCTAACCTTGAGTGGGGGAATTACCCCTTAGGCATTGAGTCGTATGTGCCATTTGTATAATATGAAAGCCGCGTACGCGAGGTGACAAGTACGTACTCGGGATTATACGTGTAAATTTTGTTGGCTTAAAGTCGTGGGCATTTTTAAGTATTAAGTTAGAAATTGGTGGCACTTATTAAATCCTTATTTGTCATGCCTCGTTCTTTGTTTGTCGAATTTGTTTTATATGATAATTTGGTATGATTGCTACTTTGAATTGTATGTGAATTCTGTGTTCTTGTTGAGTTGACAATTCATGGAAAGAATTACATTATGGATATTCCATCCGCAAATAATTAATTAAACAAGTTTAAATTGAGACGTTAATATATTTATCAGAAATTTATATTTAAGAAGAGGTTGTTCTTGCTGAGTTATTTTTCCATCTCCCCTGTTTGCATATTTACTTTGGGACTATGAGGCGGTACCTTGGGAGATCCCCCTGTTTGCATATGTACTTTGGGACTACGAGGCGGTACCTCGGGAGATCCCCTTGTTTGCATATTTACTTTTGGGACTATGAGGCGATACCCCGGGAAATCCCCCAGCTACATATTTACTTTTGGGACTACGATGCGGTAACTCGGGAGATCCCCCTCTGAGCATTTACATTTGGGTTTACGAGGCGATACTTCGAGAGCGCCCCTGTTGTTTTCCTCTATTTGTTGTGCTGTTACTTTTCCTCAGGGGATTCCCTCCCCCCCCCTCCCCCTCCCAGGGTTAGACAAGACACTTACCTCAAGCCAAGCTCAATCAGTCAATAAGAATGCCTTTCCCTCGATTTTTCGACTCTGATCGGCTCTCGAATCTAGTCAAAATTAATTCGATTTAGTCAACACAAATTATAGGAATTAATTCCATATGAAAATACAGATTTTTCAATAACATTCGAAATTTATCTCAAAAATTGCCTGTGGGGCCCACGTCTCGGAACTTGACAAAAGTTATAAAATATGAACGTCCATTCAACCACGAGTCCAACCATATAAATTTTACCAAATTCCGACATTATCTCGACCCTCAAATCTTCAATTTAAACCAAGAGGTTTTTTTAAATCTTCCAACTTAATTCACCAATTAAATATTAAAAACAATCATGGATTCAGGTAATTTGACCAAAATTAAGTTAAGAACACTTACCTCGTTATTTTTCTTGAAACTCTCCCGAAATATGCCTCATACCGAGCTCCAAATCGCTAAAAATGGAAAATGGAATGAAGTCCCATTTTCAAAACTTAAACTTTCTGTCCAGGCATTCCTTCTTCGCGAACGCGACCCTTGCCTCGCGTTCGTGAAGCACAAAAATGTGCTGCCCAAACTTTCCTCTTCGTGAACGCGAGGGTCCTCTCGCGAACGCGATGACAAGGGATCCCAGGCATTCGCGAACGTGACGCCTCACTCGCGAATGCGTAGGCCAACGCGTGAAGTCCACCCTAGCCCTCACTCTTCTTTGCGAACGCGTCTCCTCTCTCGCTTTCGCGATGCATACTGGCCCTCATCCTTCGCGAACACGAAGAACTAATCTTCCCCTTTCTCCAACTATTCGTCGCGAATGAGTGACACCTACCACGAACGCGAAGAAGGAAACCAGACACCAGAAATCTACAGCTTCACCATCTTCCAAGTCCAAATTTCATCGGTTAACCATCCGAAACTCACCCGAGGCCCCCGGGACCTCAACCAATTAAACCAACAAGTCCTAAAACATCATACGAACTTAGTCGAAACCTCAAATCACATCAAACAATGTTAAAATTATGAGTTATACCTCAATTCAAGCCTAATGGAACTAGGAAATTCCAACTTCTACATTCGACGCCGAAACCTATCAAATCAAGTCCGATTGACCTCAAATTTTGCACACAAGTCATAAATAACATAACAGAGGTATTCCAATTTTCAGAATCAGATTCCGGCCCCGATATCAAAAAGTCAACTTCCCGGTCAAACTTCCAAACTTAAATTTCTATTTTAGCCATTTCAAGCCTAATTTAACTACGGACTTCCAAATAATTTTCGGACATGCTCCTAAGTCCAAAATCATCATACAGAGTTATTGGAACCATCAAAATTCTATTATGTGGTCGTTTACACATAAGCCAACATCCGGTCAACCTTTTTCAACTTAAGTTTTCATTTTGGAGACTAAGTATCTCAATTCATTTTAAAACCTCACCGGACCCGAACCAATTACCCCGACAAGTCGCATAATAATTGTAAAGTACAAATTGAGTAGTAAATGGAAAAACGAGGTTGAAATACTCAAAACGGCCGGCCGGGTCATTACATTCTCCCCTTCTTAAACAAATGTTCGCCCTCGAACGGGTTTAGAATCATACCTGGAGCCTCAAATAGGTGTGGATATTTGCTCCACATCTCCCGCTCAATCTACCACATAGCCTCTCCGACTGACTGGCCCCTCCACTGTACTTTCACTGAAGCTATATTCTTTGATCTCAACTTTCGAACCTGCGGGTCTAAAATGGTCACCAGCTCCACATCATACGTCAAATTACCATCCAACTGTACTGTACTGAAATCCCAAACATGTGACGGATCCCCGACATACTTCCGGAGCATCGATACATGAAACACTGGATGAACACCCGATAGACTAGGCGGTAACGCAAGTTCATAAGCCACCTCTCAAATCTTCTTAAGTATTTCAAAAGGCCCAACATACCTAGGACTCAACTTGCCCTTCTTCCCGAATCTCAACACACCTTTCATGGGTGAAACCTTGAGCAGAACCTTCTCCCCAACCATGTAAGCAATATCACGGACCTTCCGGTCGGCATAACTCTTCTGTCTAGACGGCGTAATGTGAAATCGGTCCTGAATTAATTTAACCTTTTCCAAAGCATCCTATACCAAATCAGTACCCAATAGCCTAGACTCACCCGACTCAAACCAACCCACCGGAGACCGACACCGTCTCCTATATAAAGCCTCATACGAAGCCATCTGAATACTCGATTGGTAGCTGTTATTGTAAGCAAATTCTGCAAGTGGAAGAAACAGATCCCAAGAGCCCCCAAAATCAATGGCACAAACGTGTAGCATATCCTTCAATATCTCAATAGTGAGCTCGGACTGTCCGTCCGTCTGAGGGTGAAATGTTGTACTCAACCGAACCTGTGTACCTAATTCTCGCTGCACTGCATTCCAAAATTATGATGTAAACTGCGTGCCCCGATCCGAAATGATAGACGCTGGCACACCGTGTAGGCGAAAAATATCGCGGATATAAATCTCATCCAACCTCTCCAAAGAATAAGTAGTACCAACTAGAATAAAATGCGCGAACTTGGTTAACCGATCTACGATCACTCAAATAATATCAAACTTCCTCAAAGTCCGTGGAAGCCCAACTACGAAGTCCTTGGTAATACGCTCTAACTTCCACTCCGAAGTTTCAAGTCTCTGAAGTAATCCGCCCGGTCTTTAATGCTCGTACTTTATCTGTTAATAATTTAAACACCGAGCTACAAACCCAACTATATCTTTCTTCATTCGCCTCTACTAATAGTGCTGTCTCAAATCCTGATACATCTTCGTGGCACCTGGATGAATGAAGTACCGCAAACTGTGAGCCTCCTGGAGAATTAACTCATGCAACCCATCTATATTAGGCACATATATCCTGCCCTACATCCGCAATACACCGTCATCCCCAATAGTGACTTCATTGGCATCACTGTGCTGAACCGTGTCCTTAAGGACAGGCAGATGAGGGTCATCACACTAACGTTCTATGATATAATCATAGAGAGAAGACTGAGAAACCACACAAGCTAGAACTCGGCTCGGCTCGGAAATATCTAACAAACTGGTTAGCCAAGGCCTGAACATCCAAGGCTAAAGGCCTATCTGCTACCGGTAAGTATGCTAAGTTGCCCAAATTCTCCGCCTTACGACTCAAGGCATCGGCCATCATATTGGCCTTTCCGGGATGATAGAGAATGGTGATATCATAATCCTTAAGCAACTCCAACCACCTCCGCTTCCGCGAGTTAAGATCTTTCTGTTTAAACAGATGTTGTAGACTCATGTGATCGGTGTAGACCTCACAATGGACACCGTACAAATAATGCCGCCAAATCTTCAAGTCATGAACAATACCTGCTAGCTCAAAGTCGTGGACCATGTAATTCTTCTCATGTACCTTTAACTGTCTGGACGCATAGGCAATCACCCTACCATCTTGCATCAACACTGCGTCGAGACTAATACGCGACGCATCGCAATACACAGTATAAGACCCTAAACCTGTAGGTAATACCAATACTGGGTCTGTACTCAAAGTTGTCTTGAGCTTTTGAAAGCTCTCCTCAGATTCCTCGGTCCACCTAAACGGAGCCCCCTTCAGGGTAAATTTGGTCATAGGTGCAGCAATAGAAGAGAAACCCTCTACAAATCGGCGATAATACCCCGCCAAGCCAAGAAAACTCCGGATCTCAATAGCTGATAACGGCCTAGGCCAATTCTGCATTGCTTAAATTTTCTTCGGATCTACCTGGATCCCCTCACACGAAACTATATGACCCAAAAATTCCACTGAATCAAGCCAGAATTCACACTTTGAAAATTTTCCATATAACTTCTTTTCTCTCAAAGTCTGAAGCACAGTCCTCAGGTGTTGCTCATGATCCTCCCGGCTCCGGGAGTACACCAGAGTGTAGTCAATAAACACAATGATGAATGAGTCAAGATAGGGCTGAAATATACTGTTCATCAAATGAATAGATGTTGATGGGGCATTGGTCAACCCAAAAGACATCACAAGGAACTCGTAATGACCATACTGAGTCCTGAAAGCAGTCTTCGGGATGTCTGGCTCCCGAATCTTTAGCTGGTGATAGCCTAAACGCAAGTCAATTTTAGAGAATACTCTAGCACCCTGAAGCTGATCAAATAGGTCATCAATACGAGGCAATGGATATTTGTTCTTCAATGTAACCTTGTTCAACTGGTGGTAATTAATACACATCCGTATAGAACCATCCTTCTTCTTCACAAATAAGACAGGAGCACCCCAAGGCGATACACTGGGCCGAACAAAACCCTTATCAAGCATCTCCTGTAACTGCTCTTTTATTTCTTTCAATTCTGTTGGGGCCATATGATATGGTGGAATAGAAATGGGTTGAGTGTCCGGTAACAAATCAATGCCAAAGTCAATATCCCTATCGGGTGGCATACCCGGACGATCTGCTGGGAATATATCGGAAAGTCCCTTACTACCAGAACTGACTCCACGGTAGGAGTATCAACACTAACATCTCTCACATAGGCCAGATACGCATCGCACCCCTTCTCAACCATTCGTTGAGCCTTAAGAAATGAAAGAACCCTAATAGGAACATGATCCAAGGTACCTCTCCACTCTACCCGTGGTAGACCTAGCATAGCCAATGTCACCGTCTTGGCGTGACAATCAAGGATAGCGTGATAGGATCACAACCAGTCCATGCCTAAAATAACATCGAAATCCACTATACTGAGCAATAATAAATCAACTCTGGTCACAAAACCACTGATAACAATCAAACACGACCGATACACACGGTCAACAATAATGGAATCACCCATGGGTGTAGATACATAAACAGAAGAACTCAAAGAATCACGGGATATGCCCAAATATGGGGCAAAATAAGATGACACATAAGAATAAGTGAAGTCTATATCAAATAAGGCTGATGCATCTCTATGACAGGCTGGAACAATACCTGTGATAACAGAATCGGATGCAAGTAATATCTAGCCTGACCTCCCCCTCTAGGGCGACCTCCACCTATCTGACCTCCGCATCTAGATGGTTGTGCTGGTGGAGTGGCAGCTGGTGCAGTAATCATGGCCTGAGAAGCCTGAGGGCCTGTGGAATAGGTGGGGCCTGCGAAATCTGTGGAGGTGCACCCCTCCTGAATATGGGGCAATCCCTAACCATATGACGAGTGTCACCACACTCAAAACAAGCTCTCGGAGGATATGGCTGTTGTGACTGGCTCGGGCCTGATCGATTGGACTGACCACTGGAAGCACCTCGTACAAGAGGTACACTAGACACTGGCGGTGCATAATAGGGATCTTAGGGCCTAGGAGTGGCCGGAGTACCGCTGGCGGCTGGAAGTACTGAATGAACAGGGCGACTCCCACAACCCCTACCCTGACGAGCTGTAGTTGGGGCACGAGAACTGTTATACGTGCCAGAATCTCGAGGTCTCTTAGCTTCTCTCTCTTCTCTCTCCCGGATCCGCATACCCTCCATCTCCTAACAATTGACACCACCTGATGGTATGCGATGTCCATCTCCAGCTCTCGGGCCATACTGAATTTAATACTAGGGTGGAGCCCCTCAATAAATCGACGAACTTGCTCTCGAACAGTAGCAACCAAGGCTGGTGCATGCCTAGCCAAATTACTGAATCAAACCGCATACTATGACACGATCATAGAACCCTGGTGTAACTGCTCAAACTCTGCGCGCCATGCATCTCTAAGACTCTGAGGAACATATTCCCTCAAGAACATATCTGAAAACTGAGTCCAAGTGAGTGAAGATGCCTCAGTCGGACTATCCAACTCGTATGCCCACCACCACTGGTAGGCCGCTCCTCTAATCTGGAATGCCGTGAAAGAAACCCCACTAGAATCCATAATACCCATAGTACGGAGGATGCAGTGACATTCTTCAAGAAAACCCTGAGCATCCTCTGAAGCCAAACCGCTGAAAGTGGAAGGGTGGTACTTCTTGTACCTCTCGATCCTGAGTTGTTCCCCCTCCGAAACTGATGTCCTAACCCCGGGCCGAACTGGGACAACTGGTTGCACTGGTATAACCTATGAGGCATGGTCAACTTGGGCCCGTGGCTCTGGGGTACGGGCGGCGGGAGTCCGTGCTCCTCCTCCGGCCTGAGATGTGGCAGGAGCAAGTGGAATCAACCCTGCCTGAGCTAGTGTGGCAAACATGCTCAAAAACTGGGCAAGAGTCTCTTGAAGTGCAGGGGTAGTAACAGGCGTCTCAGGTGCCTGCTCTCTAACTGGAGCTACTGGTGGTTCCTCTGCAACAGCTCGTGCAGGTGCTCTGGATGTACCACGTGGTCTTCCTCGGCCTTTGGCTTAGCCTATGCCCCGACCCCGGCCTCTTGCAGCTCCAATAGGGGGCGTGGGTGTCTGATCATCGAATCCAGTTGTGCGTGTCCTCATTATCTGTGAGAGAATATAAAGACAAAGGTTTAGAATTTCAAAGTCAATAAGTGCGCACGATAAGGAATCAAAGAAGTGAACATTTCCTAACAGTTCCGTAGCCTCCCGAAGATAAGTACAAACATCTCCGTACCGATCCGTGAGACTCTGCTAACCCTGCTTGTGACTCATAACACCTATGAATCTAGAGCTCTGATACCAACTTGTTACGACCCCAATTCACCCTCCGTAGGATGTCGTGATGGTACCTAGTCTCTAAGACTAGGTAAGCCTAACAAATTGCTGAATAACATAATAAGAGTTTGAAACTCAAACCTCAATAGTTGTAATAAATGAAAACTGCAAATCAAAGAACTACAATCTCCCAAAACTCGGTAGAAATAAGTCACAAGCTTCTAAGAGAAATATTGATGTCTCTATACATCAGAGTCTACTAAAATAAGGAAAACAACATGATAAGGATAGAGGGGGACTCCGAGGTCTGCGGACGCTGGCAGATGTACCTTGAAGTCTCCTCACACAGGTAGCTCACTGATATCTGGGCTGATAAGAAGTTCATGGATTTGCATAAAAAGATGTGCAGAAACGTAGTATGAGTACACTACAACTGTACCCAATAAGTGCCAAGCCTAATATCGGTAGAGTAGTGACGAGGCCAGGTTAGGCCCTATTGGAAATAATAGAAAAGTAAGACAGATGATATAATAATATAACGAAATGACTGAGAAGTGAACAACACAACAAATAGAGATAAACAATAGGGGCACTCCTGAGGTACCACCTCATAGTCCCAAAATAAATATGTAGTGCAGGGGAATCTCCCAAGGAACCACTTCGTAGTCCCAAAAGTAAATATGCAGTACTGGGGGATCTCCCGAGGAACCGCCTCGTAGTCCCAAAAGTAAATATGCAGTACAGGGGGATCTCTCGAGGAACCGCCTCGTAGTCCCAAAGTAAATATGCAACAGATATCCGAAGGAAACAACGAATTTACAGCAAGAATCTCACAGTTAAAGATTTAAATCAAAACAAATAAGCAGGTAATTCAGCTAAGCATGTTGCACATATTGCAAGTAAGAGTTAGGGCACGTAGACATGTGATACTAGACTAAACATGATCACTACATATACTAGAGCCACTCAGTTAAAGAATTTAAAAGAAGACTACTCAGCAAGAACCAATATTTCCAAATTTAGCCAGCGTACGCACTCGTCACCTCGCGTACACGACGCTCACATATCATAAAAATGTTACAACAATATCAAATCATAAGGGGATTTCCCCCACACCCACACACACACACAGGGTTAGGAAAGCCACTTACCTCAAGCCAAACTCAATCAGTCAATAAGAATGCCTTTCCCTCGATTTTCCGACTCTGATCAGCTCGAATCTAGTCACAATTAATTTGATTCAGTCAACACAAATTATAGGAATTAATTCCATATGAAAATACAAATTTTTAATAAAATTCGAAATTTAACTCAAAAATCGCCTGTGGGGCCCATGTCTTGGAACCCGACAAAAGTTAAAAAATATGAACGCCCATTCAACCACGAGTCCAGCCATACAAATTTTTACCAAATTCCGACATCATCTCGACCCTCAAATCTTTAATTTAAACCAAGAGGGTTTTCTAAATCTTCCAAATTAATTCACCAATTAAAAGCCAAATACATAGACAACCACCTAAACTTGGCACAAATTTCTACTTAAACACTTCAACTGAGACTTGTTCCTATTAGACACTTTAACTTAAGTCAATCTATACCTATTAAACACTTTGTGACTAACCCGTACACAAAATACATTGCGTGAAATTCACACGCTCCTACATGATAGAATAAGGAATAAAAAATGCCAAGTGTCTTTTCAGTTAAAAAAAGATTTTGAGAAAATGAAACAAATAAAACAGTCGTCGCACCCCCCTTCCCCCCTCTCACTATTTCCGGCAAATTTCAGAGTTATCTTGCTCTGAAACAAAACAAGTGCTGGAAATTTCAGGGCTACGACAAATGCTTTTACGGTCGGTGTTTGATGGCGGAGAGTTAAAGAAGGTGGTGTTGGTGAGGCAATGATGGAACTGAAACAAAGCATGTCACAGAGGAGTTTGACGGTGTTGGAGAAATAACGGCGATAACAATTAAAAATTTATGTGAGGTGTCCAATTTCCCTAGTCGCCTGAATTTTCAAAGTGAGTCATCGAATTTAATAAGAAGAAGGGTTTGATAAACACTGGAAGACGACAACGTCCGAGGAATATCATAATTGGAATTGCCGTCGGCAGTTGCAGTGGTGGCGGTGGGGTTGGTGTAGCTCTCTATTCCAAAGTCCATCATATAGCACAAAGAGTAAATTATTGGGAAATAGGCGCCTATACGTTTTTCTTTTTTGTAATTATATGAGGTCCTCAAAGATCTATAGAGAGAGTTAAACAGAAAGAGAGGAATTTATATTTTGTAGTGGAAACTTTAGGGAGACAGAGACATAAGGTTGAGAAGAAAGGGACCATGGCACCTGTGCGTTGGAGTAAGATTGAAGGGGACCAAAAAGGTTCATGGTTGTTTATGAAAAAATTGGGGAAGGTTGAGAGATCGTGGAGGAGAGAGAAGAAAAAGAGAGGAAAAAACACTAAAAGCAAAAATTCTGGTTGTTCACGCTCGAATATGAAGTGTGGTACACGCATTGTGCCACGTAAGCTGAATGTGTCTAATAGGTTAGTTTGAAGATAGATTAAGTGCCTAATAGGAACAAGTCTCAGTTTAAGTGTTTAAGTGTAAATTGGTGCCAAGTTTAGGTGGTTGTCTATGTATTTGGCCCCAATCAAATTTGGCCCCAATCAAATGTTAAAAACAACCATGGATTCAGGTAATTTGATCAAAATTGGGTTAAGAACACTTACCCCGCTGTTTTTCTTGAAATCTCCCGAAAATCGCCTTTTTCCGAGCTCCAAATCGCTAAAAATTTAGAGCTTAAACTTTCTGTCCAGGCATTCCTTCTTCGCGAACGCGACTGCCTCGCATTCGCGAAGCACAAAAATGTGCTGCCCAAACTTTCCTCTTCGCGAACGCGAGGGTCCTCTCGCAAACGCGATGACCAGGGATCCCAAGCCTTCGCGAACGCGACGCCTCACTCGCGAACGCATAGCCCAATGCATGAAGTCCACCGTAGCCCTCACTCTTTTTCGCGAACGCGTCTCCTCTCTTGCATTCGCGATGCACACTGGCCCTCACCCTTCGCGAACGCGTCCATTGCTCCGTGAACGCGAAGAACTAGTCTTCACCTTTCTCTAATTGTTCTTTGCGAATGTGTGACCCCCACCGCGAACGCGAAGAAGGAAACCAGACACCAGAAATATGCAGCTTTAGCCATCTTCCAAGTCTAAATTTCATCCGTTAAACCATCTGAAACTCACCCAAGGCCCCCGGGACCTCAACCAATTACACCAACAAGTCCTAAAATATCATACGAATTTAGTCGAAACCTCAAATCACATCAAACAATGCTAAAACCATGAATCATAGCCCAATTCAAGCCTAATGGAACTAGGAAATTCCAACATCTACATTCGACGCCGAAACCTATCAAATCAAGTCCGATTGACCTTAAATTTTGCACACAAGTCATAAATGACATAACGGAGGCATTTCAATTTTCAGAATCGGAGCCCCGATCTCAAAAAGTCAACTCCCCGGTCAAACTTCCAAACTTAAATTTCTATTTTAGCCATTTCAAGCCTAATTTAACTACGGACTTTCAAATAATTTTTCGGACACGCTCCTAAGTTCAAAATCATCATACAGAGCTATTGGAACAATCAAAATTCTATTTCGGGGTCGTTTACACATAAACCAACATCCGGTCAACCTTTTCAACTTAAGTTTTCATTTTAGAAACTAAGTGTCTCAATTCATTTCAAAAGTTCACCGGACCCGAACCAATTAACCCGACAAGTCCCATAACAATTGTAAAAGCACAAATTGAGTAGTAAATAAAAAAACAGAATTGTAATACTCAAAACGACCGGTCGGATCATTACAGTTAACATGTTTCTTGTGAAAAAGATAATAACAGATAAAGACATCAACCTCAATAACATTTTCCTTTTGAGACAAAAAGGCTCTTGACTTTACGTGATTATGAAAGCCATCTTAGTCTGTTAGTCTTCTGTCTGAATTCTTCTAGCTCTGTCTCATGCAATATACTACTATAATTAGTTAAAATGTCACGTCAATAATACTATTAATGACATTCTAATGCTGGAATATACCCTCAAAATGCTTTGTGAAATAATGAAGAGCTTGAAAGTAGCGGAAAGAAAAAGCAGCCTTTCTAATTGTGGTAAGGGCAAAATGTAGTGTCCTCCTCTTTCCATGCATGAATAATGAGTATGATCAAACAATTTTGTCTGCAGCCACCAAAGGCACTATCCAGGAAATTGTTTTCCTTTTGTACCTTTGGGATGAAAAGACTACGAGAAAGACGTCTGGAATCAACACTTTTTTAAGGCCCGTTTGTTCATAATTTTTTTTTCTTTTTTTTAAATTTTTTTTCTTTCAAAAATGTGTTTGTCCATGAAAATTTATAAATTTTTGGAAACTTTTGTAAATATTTTGAAGATGAGTTTTTCAAATTCCCTACTCACGAAACTATAATATTGAAATGTATGTCCAAATATAATTTTAATTTCAAATATCATTTTTTAACTTAACTCCAAATATTACTTTTTCAAAATTACATTTTTTTAATGTCCAAACGCCTACTAAACCATATGATTTGGAAGCCTCTCAAGTCTCAACCGAGTACAATAGGGCTAAAGAGTTGTTTCTTACCTTTGGTAAAAAGGGATAATTAGCATATTCTTGAAAGAAAGTTTTGTATTAAATCTCCCGGAATATTAGTCAAATTATTTAACAAAGAGTTAGTAAATCTGGAATTTACATATATTTCTTTTTTGAAAAAGTAATCATTAATGTCCAGAAAATAAAAAAAAAAATTAGTTATCCCTAACTTTATCTTCAAAATTAATTACTCCATGCCAATTCAAATGACATTCTTTCTATCTTGGGACGGCCACTAATGTTACTACTCCAACAAATATTATTTTATACATTCTTTAATACTCCTTATGTTCTAAAACAGCATAGTGGTCTTATCCTCAGATAATTGTCACCCACCCAAAGACTTTTAATGGGATTTAAGAAATATTTCAAATTTTCTTTGAAAGATCTGAAAAATGAGTGAATTTTTTCTTTGAAAAATATTCAAGGGGCGAAATCAAAGAACTGTTTAAAAAAATACTATTCAAATAACGGTCGATGATCCGGTTGGTTTCGAACCAACATAACACGTCATTAAAAAAGACACGTAGACCTTATCGGGAAGGAGAGAAGGTAAAAAGTCCAAAATAACCCCCTCTTTCATCCTTACCTATTAGTTGTACCTCACGTTCAGTACAGTCACGTACCCTGCGCATAATAGCGCAGCAGTCAGAGACAGAGACTGAAACAAAAACTAACAATAAACCACAGATGGAAGAAAGAGAGTAAACACACACATTTGTCCTCTACCATTTTTAGCAAACAAAAGCTTTACCTTTCTTCTCTTCCATTCTATTTATCTTCATTGCGCCTTTTGCCTAGGGCTTTTTTCTGATATTTATTCCCTAGTACTTTATAGCATTCAATTCCATTGAAGAAAAGTTACAAAACCTTAAATTGACTTTTTCTTTTTGGAAAAATACACCGACATTGTTCTTATTATGTGGCCGTGGCCGTAGAAAGAAAGAGAAATCACGGTAAAGTTACTGGACTTTGTTTGTTGCATGTTATTGAGTACTCTATGAGACAGTGCAACTTTCGTATTTATAATAATTTTGGCCGCAGTGGAGATTGCTATTGAAGCATTGCTGAGACGAACGACAAAAGGCTCGTTTTGGTGAGAGTGTAGGTTCGTTTTCTGCTTGTTGGTTAAACGAGAATTCAAGAACCGGTGAGTCATGATTAGTTTCATCGATGTGATTGCTTTTAAAAAAAAAAACAAATGTTGAAATTGTGTCTGTTGTTTTTATTTATTTCTTCTTCTCTTGTTCGATTTGTGAGTGGTTTGTATGGAGAGATTTTTCTTAGAACTGTTTCATTGATTGACTTGTATAGTACAAAAAGTTAAGCTCTGCTTCAATGCTTGATTAGTATGTGCAAACTCTCTCCTGCGACGATTAAATATGTGTGTATGAGTTTTACCTCGATTGATGTTGTTAACTGATAGTTTGATTTTTGTTCTTTACTGATCCAAGTTTGGATCTTAAAACTGTTAGGAAAAGAGAAGTCAGAAGAAAGAAAAATAATTTATTGGAAATGGTTTCCACTGTAGGATGATTTGGGGAAACAACGTAGGGGAAGTGCCTCACTAGACCAGTTCCAGAAAATGAGCTTATCTAGATAAAATTGATTGAATTTAATGTTGAATTTATACTCGTCTACTTGGTTAGCTTCTCCAGTTCAAGACAGGTAAAGGAAGCAAAGAAGAGAGTCAAAGAAAAAAGAAAAACAAAAAGGCAAAATAGAACTCTCTAGATGTTAGGTACCAATTGGGAATTTAAGGAAAGAATGTTAAGGTACACCTTCTTTATGCTATTAGCAATTGGATGAGGTATGGTGAAGAGAAAAAATGGGAGTTATAACTTGCGTAATCTTTATTATCATTGGCTGAGTTGTAGGTAATAAGAGATGAAGAGTGAAACTGTATGTAAAACTGTCCAAGTTTTGAGCACCAACTGGGAGGTGAAAGAAAGAGAAGGAGAGCGGTGAGATCAATTTTGTCCAATATCCTCACGCTTGTCCGAACATTTTCCTCAAACATAACTAGAACTTTCCCTACCATTATCTCATATATCCTTTTCTTACACTTCCAGACATAATAAAAGCAATTTCATGGATATGTGTCTCTTTGCTTTAGTGAAATCTTGGTTCCATAGTAGGTCTAAAGGTTTTACTGCACCACCTTGAAGTTCAAATAATACTAATACTTGCCTCCTTAGTTCCATTTCTCTTGTTGTGCTGCTATTTATCACATTCTAGTTTCATGCTTTCCTTTGGCAGTATAACATTGTTGCTGATGCTGTTACCTTCTGTGATATCTTGAGCGGTGGCAAAGGTTCCCTTGTTTTTTCCTTTTTTTTGAGGTGGGGTGGGGGGTGGGGGGTGAGGGGGGAGGACTAATATTTAGGTTAACACCACTAAAGTACAGGTGATTTTATATCTTTGTTAACGTTTTAAGTGTTACATAGTTATGTATATAAGTATGTTTAGTCCCACATTGGAATAGGAGTAATATGTACTATGTAGAGTATAGCTATAAATAGGACTTCTTGTATTATATCGTGAATATAATATCAATAATATTCTTTTCCCGTGCTAACTCTCACATTAAGGATCCCCCTCTTTATTGTTGAAGAATCAATTTAAACAAAAGCATTGAAGCATAGTTTTAAATTTTGAAGCCTTTAAGTTTGATCTTGAAGCATCTTTTCTGGCTGCCCTTTGATGACACTTGTGAATAAAGGAGCATCTTGATCTCTTACATTTAATTTAACTAATTCCTAATTAAGATTTCTGAACCAGGGAGCATTACTACTGATAGGTTCTGTCTAACTTGGGAAAACTTCTTTTACTACCACTTATTTCATTTTTGTCGATTTGAAGAAGCAAAATTATCTTGAGCGGGCAATGTGCCCTGTAATCATGCTTTAATAAGTCCTATATCCTGGTACATACAATGGTTTGCAGAATTTCTTGCTGAGGTACTGTTGCATACAATAGACTGGTTGCTAGAATAATAATGCTTATGATGGTGAAACTTTCGCCCTCATATATAAGATCTTCGAAGTCCTATGTGTTTTTAGGAGTGGTAAGAAAGGTTTTTCTTCATTGGATGCGTCAGGTAGGAGGTCAGCACGAATCTGTCTAAACTGATCTAAAGCATCTTTAATTGAGCAAGGGTACATTCTAGATATTAGATTACCAAAACACTGATAACTTAGGGTCTTTTTCACCTAAAGAGGCTGTTACTTGTAAATAAAAGAAAATTAAAAAGGCAGTTACTAGTTCTGCAAAACTTGCACATCTATGATATTTGTCAATTTCACCTAATATTTATCATTAGGTTTGAGTGAATTCTTCCATGTCAGCATGAAGAGAAAAGGTCAATGTAGTGCATACCATGTAATTCCAACAATTTCGTCTTATAGAACCAAAGCAAGGATATCCAGAATCATTGTTCCCTTAGATCCTTATACCCATATTCTTAAGTTACCAAATGTATATTTCTTATATACACTGATATATGAAATTAACTTACCACTAGGCATGAAAGGGTTGAAAGAGAAACACAATGAACTTCTAGGTGTGGTTTATTACAGCATGATGTAATCGTTTGAAAAGAAAAACACTCCGCCGTGTTTTTCCTCGATCAGTACTCAGTCCACTGTAATTATCAAAAACCAAAAAGGAAAAAAGAAAATAGAAGATAATACAGTCAAATGGCTCCTCTTATTGAATTTTTCGGTAGGATAAAACTTCAAAGACAGAACTATCTTTCCTTTTTTTTTTTGTATAAGGTATACAGTACTAAGTTTGTCTAGCATTAAAAATTTGAATATGCAGCACAACACTAAATTTATCTAGAGTTAAATTTGGGAGATGCAGCAATTGATTCAGAAAATTCCAGTCATTTTTTTATGCAACAAATGCTAAAATATCCGTTAAACTTTGTAAAGATGCACAAGGTTCACTATTCATGGGTTTTGGCATGGAAGGATGATGAAGTGTCTTCTTTGGTCCACTCCGTGTGCTTTCTTGCCTTGCAAAATGAATCCTCACCATGATGCTTCTAGAAAGCATAGAAAGGTTGGTATCTTTCCCTTTTTACATATGTTGAAGCATAAAATGCACTGAAACACTTTAAGTGGTTTCTACCCTTTAAGGTTGGTTTCTTTCTCTACCAAGCACTTCCTGTCAAAATCTTTTCTAAACCACCTTCCTCTTTGACTAATTTTATCACCCAAGAGGCCCTTTTATTAATTTTATCACTAAAGAGTTAACAAACCATAACATAAAGGAAAATGTAAAAGCCTAAAGAACAAAAGGAGAAAGAAAACCCGTGCTCCCATCTCCAAAGTCACTTTCTCTTACTCAAAATTCATGCTCCACCCCAACTACCTAGCGACCTTCCCATAAGATGAAGGAAAAGGGAAAAGCCAAAAGAACAAATATGGACAATGGAAGAGCCATGCTTCCACCTTTAGTGTTGCTCTCACCCTAACTGCCTAGCAACCTTCCTTCCAAACATTTTTTTAATAAACATATGATGTGGTTTATCGGATGTCACTCTCTAGTCGAGGGTTTATCTGAAACAACCTCTCTCTCCTCCCAGGGTAGGGGTAAGGTCCGCGTACACACTATCGCCCCAGACCCTACTTATTGGAACTCACTGGGTTTGTTGTTGTTGTTGTGGTTTATCGGATGTGTGTGAGTTAGATGCACATCATGGGTTGGAACCTTGCCGCAGACGAAAGCCTAGTATTCAAGTGAAAAAGGTAGAGTAGACCCATCATCTACCGAGTTTCAACTGCATGCATTTCTCGGTTATAAAAAATATATATTGTGGTTTCTGGGACAAGATATGTTGAACCTCTAACTAATCCATCGAGCACTTGCTACCTCCCACTACAAATATCGACAACCTGCTCGTCATAACTTAGGCAGATGAGAAGAATTACTTAGTGTTACCTTCTGTTGAGATTCGAACCTTGCTTTTCATTGTTGTCATTCTACCTCTTTGACCGTTAGGTCACCCTCTTGTTCTTCCTAAACTTATTTGAGAAAGGTACCTTAGAAACAGAAGATTGCTCTTGATTGGTTTGAGGCGGGCCAAAAAGGGAACTTTTTTAATCAAGTAAAAATAAGTTTCATTGATACGATGCATCAAGGGGATGCAATATACAAAGTCAGGTTTAACTCCTATAGAAAACTTAAAGAGCCAACAAATTTAAAAAATTGATTTACATCATTTACATCACAATGACTGCTCCAACAAAACAAGTTCATTAAACATCTAGTTTTTATGGAAGGAATAGCAACTGAAACTCCCTCAAAGCATCTTCGTTTCCTTGCCCTCTATAATGTCCAAACAATACAGCCTGGTTTAGATTGCCTTAGTCGTCTTCTTGATTTCTGCACTTTCTGACACCAGCTGATAAACGCATCCTTCAAGCTGTGTGGCATTATCCACTGCAAACCAAAAAGAATCAGGAACATGTCCTAGACTTCTCTAGCAACTTGACAGTGTAGGATCTGGTGTATGGATTCCTCCATGGCTACCGGCATAAAAAACATCTATTGCAAAGCTTGAACCCCCAGTTAGCTCATTTGGTGAGCTCCCTGTCTTCCCCATTTGAGGTGGAGGGTTCAAACCCCATTAGTAGCGTAACATCCCCTACCTCTTTCCCGCGCCCCTTTCCCTAATATAATAATAAAAAAAGTCCCTCGTCATCAGATATTCTGAGTAAACACGCTTCGTGCATCAATATCCAGCTAAAACAGGCCACTTTTGTAGGTAGTGCTCCATATCAACTTTCGTGGCCACGTTTCAATTATATAACCAGTTTTTACCAACACGTCGTATCCTGTCTTGACTAAGAACACTCCGCTGCAGTCAATTGCCCATTTTATTTTTATCCTCTCTTTGAGAATTGATATTAGCTTGTTCCAGCATGTTCATTCAGGCCATTAGAGACTCTAACCCCTAGTCTTGAAAATTTCTTCTGAGTTGTATGTTTCAATAGTTATTACTTCTATGTTCTGCAATCATGGCATCGAGAAATGAGGCAATCCGATAGATACTTGGAAGTTCCTCTCTAAGGGTATCAGTACCAATCCAGAGGTCTTGTGACAATCTGATTGTTTCACCATTCCCCGTCTCAAACCTAATTTTGGCACTCACAACAATTAGACAAAAGGAGAAAGATAAGGATGGGTAATTGGTTAAGAGACCAAATAAAGACAATGTGATGCAAGTAAACACAAAGGGGTGTCCTTAAAGGTCAAGCGTCCCTTCAATATTTGTTAACCCATAGGTTCAGAAAGCAAACTACAGTTCCATCCCCTAGGGCCAAAGCTTTATTCCGCGAAAAGCCAAAGTTAGAAGTAGGTATGATGAGAAATCAATGAGGCAAAATATTGGTATTGGTTAGTTTTTAAAAAAAAAAAAATTAATAATAATAGTTCATTGATATGGTGCAAATATTCTGGTATACAAGTGGTACAGAAAAGTGGAGAATATATACTAAAACATAGTTCTCTACAAAAAACGCCCAATCAGTCATTCTAACTAGAACCTCGTGGGTACACCAAAAGCTTAATAAAGAAAAAGTTTGCCCGTAGTTTGTGCAAAAGTATTTTCCACTTACTCAAAAGCTCTCCTATATCTTTCTCCTCATAGTATCAACATTGGTGCCGAGGAGCTATATCCGTACATTAAGTATACTTATTAACCCCAAAAAGTGGCTTGATAATTTTGGTTCATAAGTAGTGTAATTCTGCTATGTGACTGACAATTTATTATTCTCATCCTCTTTGTTTCCCATGAAATGCTTTTGTTGATTTGATAATATAGCTCTCGAACTCAAGGCTTGCAAATCCACTACTCCAGCTACTATGCCCAAGTCCAGGTACTCAGTTAACAATTAAGGCCCTTAACCATACACTGTAAAGTCGTACCTGAGTTCATTGAATATGTTCCTCCTTTATTTTAACCCATATACTCTAATTATATTGAAGCTTTTACTCTGAAACTTAATAAAGTCTAGGCTCAATAAAATTAGGAGAAATTACTGTGTGCTCCTAGTGGATCAATTATGAGTATGACAGATTTATTGTTTGTCTTGTTTGTCAAAACTTGTGCTTGTTGTTGTCTTTCTTGCAGGGGTTCATGCAAGAATTTAGTTTAATTTGAGCTAGGGAGATTAACTAGTGACAGTCTTGGTTTTAACTCCAAAAAGAAAAACTATAATAAAAGAAGAGGGTGTGGATATATGACCTTGGTTTGGCGATGTTGCTGCAAAATTGACTAGCGTTTGGAAATGATTTTAGTACAGATAGGGCCTGTTAGTTAATTTCTTATGCATTCCTGATTAGGTTATATTTATAGAGAATCATATATGTTGTATATATTTTCTAGCGTACCAGGAACTTTCCTGCCAAATTAATAAAAATGTTGCTTTACCAAAAACAGAAATGCCGTTAGGTTGCCCAAATTTTCCTGTACAGAAAGTTCGAATGTATTGCATGTTATGTACTACAATATATGTATTATTTTGATTGTTTACCCTTCCTCAGTGTCCACAATTATTTGAAGAGTTGGTCTCTTGCCTTAAGGTCATTCTACATAAGGATTGCCAGTTTCTGTTGGATTGCATTTTGTTTGTTCCTGTCTCCTCCATCATCATTGACTGATAGCTTTACAAGACTTTCTTTAATGCAAAAGTCATCTTCTTGCAAAAAAGCAATTATGTTTATAGGAATTGGGACATTGTGGCATCTAGCTTATAGCTTGCAATGATATTTGAGAATGTTTATTCTGTCCTTTCATATTAAAAAATGCAGGTTTTTTCTACTTCTGGTTTCTTCAACTTTCTACCATGGGTCTGAATGAAAAACCTTTACACCTACATAGTCGAAATAAAGTTCAACATCCCTTGGCTGTATCCAGACATGCTTTCGGTGATCTATCCAATGTTTCTCCAGTGGTTTTTCTCTACCTCTTAAAGGAATGCTATGTCTACGGTAAAGTTCTTTCCCACACTTTGTCTCTTTTTAAAAGATGCTGTCTTGCTCCAAGTTATCATTCCATCAGTTTTAGGAACTCTTTTCTTTGAATACTTTGTTTGCAATTAAATATCCGATCATTCTTTTGGTTATTTCTTTTTTTTTCCTTAACCACATGACAATTGAACCTTTTTCAACATAATGATCAATTAATATAGGAGTTGACAAATCATTTGTTGGCTGCTTAATATATTTTTTCCCCTTTTGAGGCGACTTTCTTCTTTTAAGAAATTGAATCATAACGAGGGACATGGGCGACAATCTGATATGGTAAAGAATGAAGAAGTGTTGAATTGTCATTCTACCTCTGCTCCTCTTGTCAATGACATTTTTTCTATGCCTGAGTAACTACACAGTCTCAAAAACCATTCAAATCTTTCAGACTCCAAAATGGAAGAAGAGGAAGCGAACTTGACCCATGAGTTTTGTCATCATTCTCTGAAGTTGTAGTCTAAAATACCCTGTGAGATATGCTTATCAGCCACTGGTCCACCTTGTAGATTTAACCACCCTAATGATGTGGATTGGTAATATAATTTAAACTTGGATTGGTATTAACTAGTTAGAATTGCATTTGGGGTTGAAGTGATGCAGTAGGCACTTTATACAGCAAAACGACTGTGCCAGACCACTGTGTTACAATGTGTTTTGCTTTCAAGCGATGTCATGAATGATTGAGGCTTGATGCGAAGTGCCATAGACACATGCCTAAAGAACATTGGGGATATCATGCATATGACATGGAAAATGACAGATGGGAGAAGTTGTGGATACATAATAGGAGATAGATAGAAGAAGCTGTGTATATTGAATTAACCATTTCCACTCCAGTGTCATTCGAGCCAATGATGATTTTAAGTGGACTATTAAAGATAATGTAACTGTAGAACTTGATAATCTACAAAAAAAATTATTTATTCTTCAACACCTTTGGCAATATGAAGTATGAAGATCTAGGTAAGATATTTTTGTTCCCACATATCAAAAAGACTTCTATGTACTCCTTCCATTCATGCAAAAAGGAGTCGATGAGTACCATTACTATCTTCTGTGTGTTTTCATGAGAATAGTTTTTGAGATGAAATAGCAGGTTTGTGTTGCAAGAGAACAAAAGCTACACGCAAGTCAGTTATTTTTTCCCACCAATATGGTACAAAACAGACATGCCAGTCAACATATTAAGTAATATTTCATGGGGTGTCTTCGGTGGGTAGAGACACTGGCTTAATTCTTTCATTAATAAACATTGACTAGTCATTCGTTGCCATATTGTTAGAAATATCTTAAGCTTTATTTCCTAAACCCAAAGCAAGATTTTAGGGCAATAAATGGAGCGATATCTCGAAGTCATTTTTGTTTTCTTCTATGGATGATTACAGTGTAGCTCAATTTGATAATATTTGATCATGATATTTTTTCTCACACAAGTTATTGTTTTACATAGGAACCTGCAAGGCGACTGCCAAGTTTCGTGTTCTGCAACAGCAAGTGTTTGAATCTCTGTACAATGATCCTCGGCCCGGAGCAGCCATCTTTGTTGCTCAGTGCCTGTACGTGTTGCCTATATTTGAGTCACACTGTGATGGATTCAGTCATTTGATAATATCTGCTCTTCATCGTTTCCTGAAAGTGGGAAATGGCATGAAAGGTATATTGAAAGCTAAACTATTTGCTGCCAAATTGTTTCTGGCTATTGTTAATGGCACTCTGGTTCATGATGAAAGAATCCTAGTCAAAATCCTTGAACTTTTTGATGTCAGTCTGTCAAACATAGAAAAAGCTATGTATGATACAGATGAGAAGGATCAAACATGCCATGAGATGGCTAAGGTATTGGTTGAACAATATATTCTTAGGTTAGTAGAATCCCAGTCATACATGACCGCAGTTTCTTTGTTGGAGCACTTTTCTATCCGGGAATCTGGGGAATCTTTTCTACTTAAAATGATGGAAAGCAAACAATACAGAGCGGCAGAAAAGTGGGCAACTTTTATGGGGAAGCCAATCTTGTGTACCCTTGTCCAAGAATACGTTGACAGAAAACTGCCAAAGCATGCTTTTGATGTTATAAGGCAACACAATCTTCGGAAGGAGTTCCCAGAAATATATCATCAATACAAAGAAAGGCAAGTGGATTCGTCCACTTTCAAGTGGATTCGTCCACTTTTGTGTGGCTTAGCATTTCAGCTATATATATATATAAATTTTTTTCCTATGAATAGTGCTGACTGTGACAGTATTAATTTACAGCAAACTGAAGAAACTAGCAGAACAGGGTTGCTGGGATGTTGCAGAGGCGAGAGTGAAGGATGATCCTCAACTTCTTGAGTACTTGGCAAGTACATAGCTACAATGACTCTTGTCGATTTTCTAATTCATTTTAGTGCTATTACATTTGTTGTCAATTGCTAGCTTTATTCTTGTGCTGTTGAATTCGTTGTCAAGATTACTTGTTAGTAGTCTTGAGAAGTGCTACACATAGAGCCTGACATTTAAGCGTCAGATTCATCTCATAAGTATATTAGTCCTGATCAGTTTCTTGTAATCTGATGAAAAAGAGATGGATTTTGAATTAGAGTGAGGGCATGCTAAGACATTTCTTTTCGTGCTTTCGATCTTCTTACTTTGAATAAAGACTAAAAAAATAACAGATAGGCAGAAAGGCTTTACACAAGACCACAGAGCGAGAGAGAGAGGGGGAGAGAGAGAGAGAGAGCCTTCGCTTACCTGCTTAACCGCACCGTCCTATCGTACCTATATAGCCTTTAGATGTTGAACTTATTCCTTAGAATTTGAATTCTTTTGTTGTTGGGCTGACACTCGGAGATTAATGTTCATGTGAGACCCGTTAAAAGTACCTAGTGACTTTGCAATATGTGAATGTGCAATATCACTTGAGTAAAAACTTATATGTGTTGGCTTTTTATCGTTTTTAATAAATTTTTCATGAAAAAGGTTTATTTGGCTATGGAAGCTGGTTACATGGAGAAGGTTGAGGAACTCTGTGAACGGTATTCCCTTGAAGGTTTCATAAATGCCAAAGGTACACTGGATCCCTCTATTTTTTGTTAAGCAACCAGTCTAAGCACTTTTTAAGTTTTTAAATCTAAACACTAATGAGCTTTATTTGCTGACCTCTCCAAAAAGTATTAATCTGCATAAATGTTGAATCAATATGAACTAGAGCAAATTTGAGTCTGTTAAGGTTGCCTTTGACTATGCTTTCTTCTGCTGCAACCTTGCATTAGATCTTTGCTGAGATTCTCTTGGTACAAAGTGTATGCTTTTGTTATCGACTATGTTGAGGGGGTCCACCCGAGTATGGTTATTCTGAAATGATGCGACTTAAATGACACATATGAAATTTACTAGCTGTTCAACCAAGAAAGTGATTTAAGAGGTTGCAGATCCATGAGTACTCGTTCAAATGTACAACTAAGTGATTTCATTTTATTGTTGTTTGAGAAGTCATTCTGGTTGATTCTGGAAATTTTTGACTTTGCATATGGATCTATCAGTTTCATATCCATAATGGATTTAAACCTTTAACTTTTGACTTCATAGCTAGGCAACCAATTGATTGTGAAGGACCTGATATCCATGAATCTGAGAAACCTTTCGCCAAGAGGATGGATAATCAATTGGAAGTGGTTTTTCAGATCTAGAGAAGTGGGACTAAGATTTGAAAGATGTAATAGCTCCGGCTAAGCAAAAGAGTTATTCTAACTTATATTCTTGCCTTTTAATTTTACAAAAGAGATGGAGCCCGAGATATACCCACTAGTAGCTGAGACATGTGCTACAAGAATGAATGTCTAACATCTTCTCTATGAAGATGTTGAGTGTCCGAGTTTAAGAACCTTTCATAGACATATATTCATATGCACTATTTCTGAGTTCTTCTGAGTTGTTTCCAGTATAATTCCCTTAGGGGTCGTTTGGTAAGCGGACTAAGTTATCCCAAGTTTGATGGGATAAGGTGTGGGATAAGGGGGATAAGGTGGGATATCCAGTATTAAGTCTAGGATTAAATTTATACCATGTTTGGTATAAATTTAATCCCTTACCTTATCCCCGTACCAAACTACCCCTTAGGCTTTCATTTAATAAAGATAGATGCTGCCTATTATGTTTCTGGACTTGGTTGATTCCTTTTTTCCTTTTAATTATTTCTGGATGTTGGCTTGTGGTTTATTTCAAAGTTGCCAGCTCCGAGTAAATTATCGTTTTGTCTAACTCCTACCTTATTCTTACTTGTACAGCGCTTGAGGCAAATTTTCCGAAAGACCGATACTTGCAGCTTGATGAATTGTCAATAAAGGAAGTAGTCTGGGTAGATGAAGTGAATGGCTTGCATGATGCTACATGCCACATTGAAGAATGTAAAGTTGTGGGCATTGATTGTGAGTGGAAGCCTAATTACGAAAAGGGAAGCTCATCTAACAAGGTGATTTTGGATAAAAGCTGAGTACTTTTTTTAAGTAGTGGTCCTTACCAACTCAATATCAAGCTATTTTATTTTTAAAAGGGTGGTGGTAAAAAAAGTTTGATTCCTCGTTTCTCACAATCTAAAAAGGGCAGGGAAGCCCGGTGCACTAAGCTCCCGCTATGCGCGGTCCGGGGAAGGAACAGACCACAAGGGTGTATTGTACGCAACTTTACCGTGCATTTCTTCAAGAGCCTGTTTCCACGGCTCGAACCCGTGACCTCCTGGTCATATGGTAGCAACTTTACCAGTTACGCCAAGGTTCCCCTTCTTTCTCACAATCTAAAGAGGGATCTAAATGTATGACTGATGAAATATCTTGGACTACACCAGAATCAGCTTAATCTATCCAGGCAAAGTGAAGATATTTATGTTGATACATACCTTCCTAACTAAAGTACCACAACAAAGTAGTTACTTCTTCCCTGAAACATAATGGACTTCGCTTCTCTGTGCTCTTCCCCCCTCGGGGCTGATAAGAAAATGAGCCTAGAAGTCCAAAGACCAATTCATAATAAGTTGCGTTTCATGGTTCGCTCGTGTGACAAAAGAAGAATGCATGTGAGTAAATCCCGTTTTGTTCTAATCTATTATTTACTCATAAGGATCTAATGTCATTATTAATTATGGGTCATGAAAAGGTTCTGGGCTAAGTTTCCTGGTCCCTTTTTTGTTTAATTTCTCTCCCTCTGGAATCAGGCAGAGTACATAATTTGGTGATTCATCCATCTCTTTATTTTGTCTAGGTAATAGAAGGTTCCGAGTTTTCCATTGAACTGATTTAACTACCCCTTGCTAATATGAAAATATGAGTGAAAGTTCCAGTGTTTTGTGTCTCTCATGATGAATAAAGGGGTACGTCTAGTGATTAGGCTTTCAATGCTTTTTTGTGTATTGTATCTGCTTTTTTTGAATATGATAGTGAGAATTTTGGAGCTATAGGATATTCGCCTTTTGCGATGGGTGGTAAAGATATGATGTTCTCCATCAATGTCTTCTTGTTGGTTTTTTAAAAGATAGGGCAGCAAAAATATTAAAAATATTGATTGAAAAATGTCTCTCAATAATTTTATTAAGCATAACAAGGCTTTAAATAGCCAATTAGGAACATAATCTGCAGAAAAATCTGCATAAGAAGAATTTAAAAAACCCAAAATATCTCAAACCTAAAAAATCTAACTAAGTAACTTATTATGCTAAAAAAGTTACTGCAGTAACTGAAAGCAACAAAATTTCAATACTCTTCCTTTGCTTCAGTTGCTGCAATTTAAAATGTTGCTCCTCCTCAATTCTTGCTTATGTTGTTTGTGCTTGAAGATTGTTTTGAGTATCGCTGAAATTGCACACTTTTGTAGTGCAGTTTTTTTTCTTCTTTTCTTCTTTCTTTTTGTCTTATTGTTTTGTGCATAAAAAACACCCTTAGTGACCCCGTCTTATCTGAATTCTCTTTTGAAAGTATTTGATTCTGGACAATGATAGAATTTTCAGGGATTGCTCGTAAGGATTGTTTTTCCACTATAACATTCAACAAATCATAGGTTTTAAGATATGATTTTATTTTCACTGAGCAAATCCGATAGTTTTCGCCGGTGAAAGTTTGTGGAGCATTCAAAGAGAGACTGATGCTTGCCATGTTTGAAAATGGGTTTAAAAATTGATATTGGTTAAAAATGATTTGAAAATGGTTCTTTGGAAGAACTCACAGATCTGTAAGACCAATGAAGCTCTTGATACCACTGTTGGTTTTTTAAAAGATGGGGCAGCAAAAATATTAAAAATATTGATTGAAAATGTCTCTCAATAATTTTATTAAGCATAACAAGGCTTTAAATAGCCAATTAGGAACATAATCTGCAGAATTTAAAAACCCCAAAATATCTCAACAAACCTAAAAAATCTAACAAAAAATTAAATTCAAAAAGTAGATTTATCCTAAAACTAAGTAACTTATTATGCTAAAAAAGTTACTGCAGTAACTGAAAGCAACAAAATTTCAACACTTCTCAATCTAGTCGTTTATTGCATTCTTTCCCTTCATTTAGAGACGACAAACTTTATAATCTTTAACTTGAGTGTCCTTGTTGTTAGGCATGATAGAGAATACGTTAAAAATGACTGACTCCTTTGGAGTGAAGAAAATGCACGTTCAACAGTATAATAGCTTTTCTATTTCCCCCTGCAACAGGTTTCTATCATGCAGATTGCTTCTGACAACAAGGTTTATATACTTGATCTGATAAAGTTATATGAAGATGCTCCGGATGTATTGGATGACTGCTTAACCTGCATATTGCATTCAACAAGAGTACTGAAGCTTGGTAAGAGAGAACATTGTCTTGTAGGAGATAACAACAACATTCTTAGGCATTTTCCTGTTTAAAGGTTCATTACACCTTTTATGCTCCAAGAAAGAAAACTCGTCGATTTTCATGGCTTCTTTTCAATTTTGCACTACTTATATCGAACAGTATGCATTCATTAAGGGGGAACGCTGATATAACAATATATTTGTATGGAACACATTCCTGCTTTTCTTTGGTCTACCAGTATATTTTCAATCTGTAAACTCTTGCAGAGAAATTTCTGCAGTCATAATTGGGTATTTTCCAGGTTACAACTTCCAGTGTGACATGAAGCAGCTTGCTGGGTCTTATGGACAGTTGCAATGCTTCAAGCACTACGACATGCTACTTGATATCCAGAATGTGTTCAAAGAACCAGGGGGTGGTCTCTCTGGTCTGGCAAAGGTAATTGATACATTTCCTACACATTTAAAATAAAATTAAAAATTAGAAAGAAACACACACACACACACACACACACACACATATATATATATATATATATATATATATATATATATATAGGGTACAAATTCTTGTTGGTTCTTTTGTCAAAAGAGATGCAATTTTTATAAGGAAAACGACGAATAATTCTACTCCATGTTTTTTTTTTGGTTTCTTTCTGGATACAGAAAATCTTGGGCACCGGATTGAACAAAACAAGAAGGAATAGCAACTGGGAGAAACGGCCTTTAACTCAGTTTCAGGTTTATATGATATATGTTTATACATTTTATTTTATCATGGATAAACAGGAAGTGCTAGTATATGTGGAAAAGCTTCCAGCAAATGAAATGTATTTATTTTAATTGTCTATTCTGCTGTATTTTCTAAAGAAATGAGATCAAGAAGCTAGTGACTTTGTCCTTGTGAACTGATAAAATCTGATGTTACCATTCTCCAAAAAAAAGTGAATGATAAGATCTGATCCTTGTGCAGGTAAATAGTGATTTTGGCTTATGGTTCTGTATTATTAGATAGTAATACCTCTTATTTCTACGGTTGTGCAGCTAGAATATGCTGCTCTTGATGCTGCTGTTCTTATTCACATATTTCGTCATGTTCGAGACTATACACAACCTGCTGGTGACCGTGGTGGGCTTTCCAAATTGGAGTGGAAGTCTCACATTGTACGAATAGAGTACCTCTTCCCTCGTCTCTGTTTTTTTCCTCTTAAGACGTTCATTCTCATCAGGCTCAGTAGGCATTCACTGTATGTTACTACTTCTATCAATAAATTTTTGTACGCTCACGTTAACTTGTGCTTAATATTTTTGCAGGTTTCCCATATTGATAATTCAAAAATTTCAAAAAAGGAAGCTAAAAGGCGAAAGGCCAAAGCTGATAAAGCTCCACAAAGCATCAAATCTAAGGAGCTTTTTGAACAAACTTAAACTTAAAGCTAGGAAATATAGTTATGATACACCTCAATTTTACTCTCTAAGTATTTTTCTGAGAAACATGTTAACAGCTTAAACTGTTGCTGGTTTGTGTGTATATAGAATAGCATAGCATTAGTAGAAAAATACTACTTGGTAAAGCTTAAGTTGCTAATTTTTGGTACTTATTACTAGCTTCTGTGCGTATACTTTAAAAAGGGAATCTAACCATGATATTTACTCGAGGCAAAAGTAGGTTGATTTTATGAATGAGATATGCTAATGACGCGGCTACTGTCTATTGAGAACCATTTATTGCTGGTTCAAAACTATTTCCAATGGTGTACGCGGAATGTTGCACAGACAGCGTCAACATATTGTCGCAATTCGTCTTAAAATTTTGTCTATACAATCTTGGAATTGTCTATAAGAACACCTAAAAGTCTCCCAATTAATGCACCAGCGGCGGAAGTAGCTTTTTAGCTTGCCGAATGGGGGTGTGCGCGCGTCTCTGTGTGTGTGTGAGAGAGAAAGCCATTGAATTTTAATAAATATTATATTTTGAATATACAATTTCAAATATTCAATTTGTTTAGTGTTAGTAACTTGAAATATTGAACTCATCGTAGATGATGATGTACGTCGAGAAGGCTAGTCATTGTTGCTGTATGTGGAATAGTTTAAGAACATAACAAAACTTGCCAAAAACTATTAATCTTTATATTCCCCTAAAAATTGATGGATTAAGTTGTTTAAGAGTTAAGACCTACGGTATCCCGGAGGTCAAATGGTCAAATTTCCGATAAATCCTGAAGTCAAAACCTTATACTCCCTTCATTTCAAATTAGATGATATCGAGAGTCAAACAGTATAAAATTTGATCAATATTTTAAAATAAATTTTTTAATCATACTAATATGAGAAAAATTGCAACTTATAGTATTTCTCATACCGTTTTTGAATATCTAAATTTTAATTTTAAAATATTGAGTTGAGTTAATCCAATTTAGCTTTAAAGTTTAATTAAATTAACTTTCGATAAACGAAATGTATCATCTAAATTGAAACATAGGGATGATAATAAGTACTTTTTTGTGGTGTCCAGCAAATCTTACGTGTTTGCACTCTCTGCCTATCGATGGTTAATGTGACCATTTTCACCATTGAATCAGACTAATTTAATTTAATTTTTAAGTTAAAATTGAAATAGTCATATATTTCATGAAATATTACTACTAGTCATAATTTTTCATAGTAACATTTTGGAATAGAAGATAAATATTTTTATAGTATGAGAATTTTGTACACTTTTTAGTTAGCCCAACCAATGTTTATGAACCTCCGCCCGAGTAATCGTCTATATATTAGCAGTCCAACATTTCTAAAGCCTTAATCTTCTCTCCTCCATTCCTCTCTGTCTCTCTAACCACAAAACCATCACAAAAGACTCAGAGAGAGAGAGAGAGAGAGAGACAGAGAGAAAGAGGAAAGAAGAAGAAAATGGAAGATTTCGCTTTAGCTCATCGGAGATATGTGAACAGCGGACAAAGGATAGGAATAATCGATGACAAAGCCTATGCAGTTAATAACATCTACGTTGTTCGAGCACATCATCATTTTCCGACAACAACATCGGCGGATATGATGCCTTCTCATAAGTACCAAATCTCAAAGTCAAGTAACTATCAATTACCAGAGAATCGGCCATGGTATTCAACGCCTGAGCTTAAAAGGAAGAAGAGGGTGGCCAAATATAAGATATATTCCATGGAAGGAAAAGTCAAGAAATCTTTCAAAAATGGTTATCGTTGGTTCAAACACACTTGCTCTAGAATTATTCATGGCTTCTAATTTAATTTCTTCGTCTAGGCATGTAATTTGTTTGTTTTCTTTTATGTAATATTCGTGCATGTTTACATGCATGGTGTTATGACAATTACGTTATTGTATTTCTTCAACAGCTGTATTTCTTCCTTCGTCATTTTCTTTTTTCTTTTGGTTAATTTCCTCGAAAACGTAATTCCCTGGTGTACATGTGGATTTGATTGTGCAATTCTAGTGGCTCCCTTTCACATTTAATATTTGTCGTTTTATGTTTGAATTTTTTGTTTTAGAATTTATTAGAGGATCAGGAAATGAAAGAAAGATGGTTTGAAAAGACTTCAGGAGCCTTCGCATAGTCATACATATAAAATAGATTTTCTAATAAAAATATAGAGTCTAAACAAAAGTTAGTGGGTTCGGACGAGTCCGAGGTACCATTATGTGAGATATTTTCCGAGGTACCATTAAACTGGAAGTCTTGATAGTGCATTATATGAGTTATTATTGTGTAGGTAGAAGAAGCAAGAATCGGGTGTTATTCGGTTTGTGTTTTAATTTAAATAGGATCCTTTTTGTCTTTATTCAAAGAATATGAGCAATATTTCAACAATCTTCCTTACTCCTTTTGACGTTACGTTTTCTCTGCTGAATGCTGAGATTAATGCCAATGAGGAGGTCTGTTTTGATCGAGGTTGATCATCTGATAATGGAAGTGTCAGAGCTATTAGTAATAAATGGATTTAAAATCTTTAAGGAGGTTAGAAGTAGAAAAAGTAGTTATTATTTGGTAACATATATATAATTAATGTCTCTTGCAACTAGGATTTCAAGGGTCAATTTAGACATTAACTATCATTTAGAATGACATCAATTGTTGATGCATTTCCCTCTTGGAGATAATTAAGATTTTAAGTTTTAAAAGCTACATTTCAAGTTGTTACAAAATATACAAATTTTAAGAAAAAATGACGCAGAAATGCATAGGAGGGAATATTTTGAAAGAATATTCAGTCCAAAATAGCGACCATTTAATAAGTACTGCAAGTCTACAAATTAATAACACATAAACTTAATAAATAGTAGCTGGTAGTTAGATGAATTGGAGTCATTACCAAGGTCTCTTTAATTACATCATCTATAAACCCTCACCTTTGAGAGTAGATAACGGTTGATTAGTTTAGTAACGGTTGGTATAACAAATGAAACTGTTTAATTAAGGACTATAGATTATTCTCTTATTGTCACATCATAATTAACTATAAACTGTAGTGTATCTTGAACATATATGGTAATAAGAGGCGCGGAGTTAGAATTTGAACTTTATGGATTTTGGATTATAATCATTTTAAGTTATTGAGTTTTAAATTAATAATTTGTACATATTCATTGAATTTCTCAATACAAATACAGGATTTGAACAAAACCTATTGGGTTCGACCGAACCCGCAACTAACATCGTGAATCCGCCCCTGATGGTAATGAAAGTATAGCGTAGAAATGGAGAAAAAAATTACCCACGGAATGTTTACGTTAAATCATACAATCTATACAACGACATGTACTTATTGAGTTTGTGGAGACAATGTTATATAATTTTCCCCTCATAAAAGTAGGTAGGGTAGTAGAGAAAAGGACAATGATTTAGTAATGAACAAGTTTAAGGACCACAAGATCCGGAAAAAACAAAAATTCGTGCGGAAATTTTATTAAATTTTGTGTTTCTCTAATTTTAGCTCTAAATCATTAGAAGTATGTATCTAAATGATATCAAAATTTCTTTTACTTACCAAATGGATGTACGTTGTTTTTCTGGATGAAATATTTTCCTATATAACTGTCGCGATTTTGGTTATCATCTTCTTTATTTTATTTTCCAGCCACCTTGCCTAGAAATGATAGATACAGATAATCTCAAGGTTTCAAAATAATAATTTGATATGTACAGAAAGAATAGAAAATGCAGTATAACTTTAAAACTTAGTATTTATTGTTTCACGGAATAAAATAGAGCTAATTGTTAAAAATCATACAATTTTTTATGCCCAAAAAATAATTGTTAAAAAAAATCTAGGAACAACTACACGGTATAGTCGCCATTCAAATAATATCTGACAAAGGTATATTTGTTATAAATTAATGGATTATATATATATATATATAATCAGTATATATTTTAGGACAAAATACAAAATCGGTCGGTCGACCAAAACTAATTGCATTCGCTAGCCAAAAAGTGTATAAAACATATTATATGTATATAATACACATAGATAAAAAAAAATGTTGGATATTATTTTTGAAATTTCTAATAATATATTCTTTCTATATTTTTTATATATTTAACGAGCAATTTAATTATTTTGAACAACCGGTCAAATGTGTTAAAAGCCCAAAAAACTAGGGTGACAGACTCACGTCTAAGCGGGAACTTTACATAACTATCACAGTTAAAAATAAATATAACAAATTTTTAGCATGAAATCCAATATTACAGCTGTGGCAGGAAAATATTTATATTTGTAGCACACGGTTCCATTAAAATAGGAATATTAATTATTAATCCCTAAACATAAGCAATTTGAATGGAAAGTCAATAATTTTTTGTACAAAAATCATGCCTTTTTTCTCTCTTTATCTATTAGCTTTCCTTCTTTTTCTTCATCTTCTTAATTTTATTTTTTGCCGAAGCCAATATATTTTTTAAATTTGTTCCATTCGTTTTCTTTTTAATTATCTTTCTTAAGTTTTTCTCTTCCTTCTTTCTTCCTTTCTTAACATAAAGATCTTATTTCGATAATAATATACGTTAATATATACAAAATGTATATATAAAAAATATACATTGAATTAACACATATAAAATATACATAAAAAACACATCTTCAATTAAGATGACACTTAGACATGTGAAATATACATAAAAATATATCTTAAATTTAATTAAGATGGCATATAAATATAAAAAAAAATACATCCTAAATTAAAATGGCACTTGACATATAAAATATATTTGAAATATGCATTAAAAATACATCTTAAAATAAGATGGCACTTCACAAATAAATATACAAAAATTATATACATAAAAATATATTTTGAATTAAAGTAATATTTGATATACAAAGTATAAAAGACGTATAAATCAATACATCTTGAATTTAGGTGGTATTCACATATGCATCAGATTTTCAAAAATGGAGTGAAGAAGATGAATGTTGGAAAGGGAGAATGGAGATGGACAAAAAAAGTACTTCCCATGATTAGTGAGTCAGTTAACTTATTAAATGTTGAGCTTAATTTTTATAATATGCTAATAATGAAGAAAAAAGTGTCACGCCCCAAACTCGAGGAGCACGACCGGCGCTCAACGGTGTGAACCCGGTCAAGCAAGCATGTAGAATACTTTTTACCCAAACTCACCCGTGATTTAAAGAGAATACATAACTTTGTTAATTAACCAATAAGGAGATCATGTAGACAATACCGAATTCATTACCAATAGTTACGTCATTTAATAAGTCTCAAAACACACACATACTTTCATGGTTCAAAGTGGAACAAGTGATCTAATCACAGCACGACTTGTTTAGCATTCCCAGCACTCATATACAACTCACACTATGTCTACGGAGCCTCTAAAGATACCAAATGGTACAATGATAGTGCCGGCAACAAGGTTTCGGCTATACCTCAAAACATGATAATACATACGAAATAAAAGATGCACAACCCCGGAATGAGATGGGGCTCACCAAGTCAGCTGGAAAGAATGAGCACCCCTATCACTTATCAGTATCCTCTGTTGTGGAACCACCTACATCTATTAAAGATGCAGCGCCCCCGACAAAAGGAACGTTAGTACATGTTGAATAGTACTAGTATGAAAACCAAACACCTAATCAAGAACTTGGAAATACAATATGGATGTGATGAATTAGGGTGACAATAGAATAGCATAAATAGTCGTTTAAGCCAAAGCAAATTTATCATGAGTTGTCAATAACATTTATAAATTTTAAGACGAGATCCTCTGAAATTATTTTTATACAAAGCGGCCCCACCGCCTCACCCCAATTGTGCAAGCACAATAATACAACTCTACTCAAGCGGCCCTGCCGCCTCACCCTAATGTATGCGGGTGGAGGTGTAACCACAGTACCAAAAACAAAAACCTACACAAAGCGGCCCTGCCGCCTCACCCCATTATGTGCGGGTGGGGGTGTAATAACGATACCAATACCTATACAAAACGGCCATGCCGCCTCACCCCCAATATATATGCGAGTGGTGGTGCAATAACAATACCAAAATCCTACACAAATCGGCCCTGCTGCCTCACCCCAATACGTCACCTCACAACTTCTGTTAGAACATGCATGCCCAACACTTCACTCCCAACCCATAAATGTTATCAATTAATTTATTTTACAATCTCTACAATACCAACACAACCTACATTAGGCACTTATGACTTCCAATCACCATCCCATAAGTCATAATACATATTTCATACATAATTAATCACCATAGATTAGTTAGAGATGGTAGACATACTTCTTATAGTGAAACTCTTGAGAATCCCAACTTGTAGTGTTCTTGACCAATTTGGGGATTTAAATAAAAATCTATGGATCTTCAAGATTAATCCTTGTTAATATAAGTGTTTAGGAGTAGTAATCAACTCAAAATACTCCAAAAATATTACCTTGGTTCATGGGAGGGAAGTATAAGATGGATTCCCTTTGATAAAGCAAGCCCTAGCTCAAAGAAATGACTTAGCCATTTTCCCTACCCGGCCTTGGGGTATTTATATGGATCCTACGTGTGCGGCCGTGCACCTGGGCAAGTGGCCGCACACACAAGGCAGAAACTCCCAAATATGCTCGGCCGCGCATCTGGGTGCGCATATAACATAGGTCCGGTAAAATGGCCATAACATTCTGTATACATATCTAAATGATGAAAGGTTTGATGCGTTGGAAACTAGACTCAAAGGGATTTAAATTGATATGTAGATAACCTCCTAAGTCTTTATAGTTTGGTAGCAGCATGCGTTTGAATGATCTTGTGTGAATATTTCTGAAACTTTAGCCCATTGAATAGTTCCCAACATGGATTAGTCCTAGGGATATCCTTAGGCCCTCAACAATATCCAATACAGCTCCTACATGTATTATCATGATCATATAAGTTGTTACAGTCCTTAACCCCTCGTGGAAGGCAAGACGACACTTAAGCGACTTGTGAGTGTGCTTGTGGCCTCGGACTAATAGGAATTTTTTTTGAGTGGCCTCACATCCTCCCCTACTTAATATCATTCGTCCTCGAATGAGGGTCAAAGTTCACTATTAACATCCGATGTGACTCAACAGCCATACCACACACCAGCAGTCCCAAATTTGACTAACTTCCTAAATTTCCAAAAATTTCACCAGAGTTTCCCTTGTAGCTGGGCCTATCCACCTGCCAGAGAACCCCAGAAATAAATCCTAACAACATATACATAATCCAATGACGTAACATAACACAAAACAACACCAACTGTGGCCTCATAAGCAACATATAACCAGAAAGGAACACCTTTAACATCAACGGTACCAGTGATACAAAATTCATAGGCGACAATTTCATAGAAAGATTACATAGTTATTCAAACAAATAAGGATACTTCTTCTTCATCTCTTCCTCGGCCTCCCAAGTAGCTTCTTCAACTTGTTGGCTTCGCCATAGCACTTTCACGGAGGTAATTTCTTTATTTCTCAGTTTTCGTACTTGCCTATCAAGAATGGAAACTGAGGTTCTTCATAGGTCAGTTCTTCATTAACCTCAATAGTCTTAACTGGCATATATAAGCGATGGATCTCTGACTACCTTCTTCAACATAGACACATGAAATACCGGGTGCACTAATGACATCTCAGGTGGTATCTCCAACTTGTACGCCACCTGACCAATCCTTTGAATGATTTTGTACGGCCCGACATACCTCGGGCTCAATTTTCCCTTTTTACCAAACCGCATTACACCCTTCATGGGGCAAACCTTCAAGAATACCCAATCATATTCTTTGAACTTCAAATCCCTACGACGGACATACGAATAGGACTTTTGACGACTCTGAGCAGTCTTTAACCGCTCATTAATGATGTTGACCTTCTCTATAGCCTGATGCACGAGGTCTAGTCCTATCAATTCAGCTTCCTCAATCTCGAACCACCCAATGGGAGATCTACATCTCCTACTATATAACGCCTCGAATGGTGCCATCTGAATACTAGCATGATAATTGTTGTTGTAGGCAAATTCTATGAGTGAAAAATGGTCATCCCAGCTACCCTTTAAGTCTAGAACACAAGCGCGCAACATATCCTCAAGCGTCTGAATAGTTCGTTCTGCCTTCCCGTCGGTATGTGGGTGGAAGGCTGTACTAAGATTCACCTGAGTACCCAAACCTTGCTGAACTTTCTTCCAAAAATTAGCCGTGAGTTGTGCCCCTCAATCCGAAATGATAGAAACTAGAGTGCCATGCAACCTGACTATTTTCTTAATATACAACTAAGCATATTGTCCTGTTGTATTGGTAGATCTAACTGGCAAGAAGTGTGCCAATTTCGTGAGTTGATCCACAATCACCCAAATTGAGTCAAACTTGCACAGAGTGCGCGGTAGCCCCACCACAAAGTCCATATTAATTATTTCTCACTTCCACATTGGAATTTCTATGTTCTGAGCCAATCCACCGGGCCGTTGGTGTTCGGCCTTTACTTACTGATAACTCAGACATCTTGCCAAAAAGTCTGCCACATTCCTGTTCATGTCTTCTACCAATAGACTTCCTTGAGATCATGATACATCTTTGTAGAGCCCGGGTGCACAGAATACCTAGAAGTATGAGCCTCGGTCATGATTCTTTCCCGGAGACCATCTACATTTGGAACACATAGCCGACCTTGGTACCTTAGTGTGCCATCATCCATGCCGAGAGAAAACGCCATAGTCTTATGTTTATGAATCCCCTCCTTCAATTGTACCAACAATGGATTGTATTGTTTCTCTTTGACTTCCACAACAAGCGATGATTCAGCCCTGTTTTGCACAATTACTCCTCCTTCCATAGAGTCCGCAAGATGAACTACCAAACTAGCCAACTGATGAACTTCCTTGGACAATGGCCTTTGATATGCCTCCAAGTGAGCCAAACTATCCATAGATTTCCAGCTAAGAGTAGCTGCCACAACATTGACCTTTCCCGGGTGATATAGGATATCAATGTCGTAATCTTTGAGTAACTCAAGCCATCTTCTCTGCCTCAGATTCAACTCATTTTGTTTGAAAATATATTGAAGGCTCTTGTGGTCCGTGAATATATCCACATGAACCCCATACAAATAATGATGCCAAATCTTTAATGCAAAAATCACCGCCGCAAGTTCTAAGTCATGTGTTGGATAGTTCTTTTAATGATTCTTGAGTTGCCTAGAAGCATAAACTATAACCTTGCCATGTTACATTAATACACACCCAAGCCCGATCCTTGAATCATCACAATACACCACAAACCCATCTATACCCTCTGGTAGGGTCAACACCGGTGTCGTAGTCAATCTTGATTTCAGCTCCTGGAAGCTCTTTTCACAAGCATCAAACCATTGAAACTTAATTGCCTTTTGCGTCAATTTAGTCAACGGAGAGGCAAGAGTAGAGAACCTCTCCACAAATTTCCTGTAATACCCAGCTACGCCCAATAAACTGCGAATCTCTGTTGGAGTTGTACGCCTTGGCCAATTCTTCACTGCTGCGACCTTCTGTTGATCAACCTTAATTCCTTCTCTAGAGACGACATGACCCAAGAATGCGACAGATTCAAGCCAAAATTCACATTTCGAAAACTTCGCATATAACTGATGCTGATACATAGTTTGCAGAACTGCCCTGAGATGATCGGCGTGGTCCTCTCTTCTTCGTAAATATACCAGAATATCGTCAATGAATACTATCACAAAAGAGTCGAGGAACGTCTTGAAAACTCGATTCATAAGATTCATGAAAGCTGCCGGGGCATTTATTAGCCCAAAAGACATCACCAGAAATTCAAAGTGCCCATATCGGGTCCTGAAAGTTATTTTAGGAATATCCTGCTCCCTGATCTTCAATTGGTGATACCCGGATCTTAAATCAATCTTGGAGAAATACTTAACACACTGCAATTGATCAAACAAGTCATTTATCATTGGTAGTGGGTACTTATTTTTTATTGTGACTTTGTTGAGTTGCCGATAGTCAATACACATCTGTAGTGACCCATATTTCTTTCTTACAAAGAGAACCGGTGCACCCCAAGGCAACACACTCGGTCGGATGAAACCCTTCTCTAACAAATACTTCAATTGTTCCTTTAGTTCCTCCAATTCTGCTGGTGCCATTCTGTACGGTGGAATAAATATAGGTTGTGTGCCCGGGATCACATCAATCCCAAAATCAATCTCCATGTCTGGTGGGATACCAGGGAGCTCATCCGGAAATACATCCGAAAATTCATTCACAACTGGCACAGACTCAAGTGTAGGTGCCTCAGCATCGGTGTCTGTAACCCGGACTAAATGGTAGATACACCCCTTGTTGATCATATTGGTGGCCTTAAGGTAAGAAATAAACCTACCCTTCAGCACCACATCACCCCATTTCCATTCAATAACTGGCTCATTTGGGAATTCAAATCTAACGGTTCTAGTTCGGCAATCAAGCTTGGCAAAACATGAATAAAGCCAATCCATCCCCATTATTACATCAAAATCAACCATCCCCAATTCGATAAGATCGGCCATAGTGTCCCGGCCACGCACCGTGACAACACAATCCCTATAAACCCGTGCAACCACAATAGACTCACCAACCGGAGTAGATACAGAAAACGACTCATGAAGTTATTCCGGTTCTATCTCAAATTCCATAGCAACATAAGGAGTGACATAGGACAAAGTTGAACCAGGATCAATAAGATCATACACATCATGAGACCGGACAGTCAATATACTTGTGACAACATCTAGTGAAGCCTCTGAATCCCGACGCCTCCGCATAGCATAAAATCTATTGGTCCCTCCCGAGTTTTGGGTACCACCCCTAGATGCACCACATCCTGCGAGCGCTGGAGTGCCTCGAGCTGGAGGAGGTGTTGTGGATGTAGTAGCTGTAGAGCTAGCTGGTTGCGTCGTACCTCTGCCCATGGTCCGGCGAGACGAGCGAAAATCCCTCTGAATGTGACCCCTCATACCGCACTCATAGCATATATGTAGGTCCATGAAACAGACCCCAAAGTGCATCCTCCCACACTTAGGGCATGTAGGTCCATGAAACAGACCCCAAAACCCTGCTGGTGGGGTCCCATGTTGCCCTAACTAGGCCTGAAAAGACTCCACTGCTACTGACTAGGCCCTGATGGCTGTGCACTCATTGAAGACTGGGCGAAAGACTGAGATGGCCCTAATGACCCTCCCCTGAATCCTGACATACCACCACCACCACCGGAAGAACCGCCAAAGTTACCTGCAGACCGGGCCTTGCTGCTACCTTTACACTCCATTCTATTTTTTAGTTTACGGTTCTCTGTAGCTTGAGCAAACGCCACCATCTTCCCATAGTTCATATCAGAATTAAAGGCGGCTGTAGCGACCTCATTAATAACCAAGGGGCTAAGGCCCTGTACAAACCGACGCACCCTGGCCTCTATAGTGGGCAACATGTGAATAACATACTTGGACAGTTGTGCGAACTCCATGTGGTACTCCCACACACTCATGCTACCCTGCTTCAGGCTCTCGAACACAGCGGCACGGGCCGCCTGATCTCATCCAAGTCACACCTCTATTTGAGGTTATGAAACGGTCGATGCAATAGTAATACCCAATAGAGAGTGAGGGTCGAATTCCACATGGAGCTATATGAATCAGATTTAGAGGTATATATTGTGGTAAATGAGCTTAAACTATCATAAATTACACTTCCACAAGGTTTGGTTGATTATAGGTCTAGTTTAAACTAAGATTGCAAGATAAATAATTAAAATTAAGAAATTATTTTTGTTGTTGTTTTCAAATAAAGTAAAAGGCCTAGGTATATGACCTTCACCTAGGTGTTTGCCTAATGGGTTGTAAACTGTAAAGCTTGTTTCTTTGGTCGGGGTGTATTATAGCTATCAACACTCAAGATTCCACTCAATACCTCTCGGTAAGAGAGTGATTTTGCCCAATTTGGCTTTCTCAAGTCCAAATAGGTATTGAACAAAACAATTGATAAAATGCTCAAGTCAGATTTTATTATCTCTAGGTTCAACCCTTTAATTGAGACTATCAATCTCTTGATTTTATCCCAAATTCTTATTAGCCAAGTTTTTCTAGACGAAGTTTCTCTTTCTCAAGAAGAGACCAAGTCAAATAGGCATTAACTAATATTTTCAACCATTAATTCTATAATCAAAAGCAAGAACAAGGCTAAATAATAAACTCTCAACCATAAACAAGCCATAAATCAAACACCTATTAGGTTTACACACTAGGGTTGGGTCACAACCCTAGTTAGAAATCTAGCTACTCATAATGGATATAGAAGAAAATTAAGAAGGAAATGGCATGACCCAAAATCCCACCACACGTCGTGATGGCACATAAGACTAGGTAAGCCGATTTTCATTACATGTCGACGCCATTTTTTTTATTTCAATACAGGTGTCAAAACCAACATCGGAACAAATATGAATATAACAACCTTCCAAGACTGGTAGTACTGAGCCACGAACTCTAACTGAATACATGAAATGATCACGAGGACCGAATATACAATACTGTTTGATTAAAAATTAACAGTACAATGAAATGGAAAGACTCCAAGGGATTGCGACGACCAAACAACTCTATCGTAAATCCTTACGATCCCGCTTTAACTCTGCTCAAGTCCGATATCTCCAATACCTGGCTCTGCACAAAAATGTGCATAAGTGTAATATGAGTACACCACGATCGGTACCCAGTAAGTATCAAGACAAACCTCAGTGGAGTAGAGACGAGATACAGTCAAGACACTCACTAGTCAAATAACATGTCCAATATAGCAGTGTACAATAATACTGAAAAATAACTAGCAATAATAACAACAAACTCAACCAGTGATATAATAACAACGCAACCAGAACATCATAATTATTGCTCTGGCGAATAAGGAATACAAGTACAATCAATAAGTCAAGTCCTTCAAATATAAATCCTCCACATATAATTCTTTAAGATAAATATCTTTCAAATATATTTCTTTTGAATAAATATCTTTCGAATATACTTCTTTCAAATAAATATATTTTCAAGTAAAAGTCACCATGTGACATCTCATTTCACAATCATAAAAAATACGGGTCTCAGCCCACTTTCATATTTTTCACTGCACCTTGTGCCCGTATTTCTATCACAATCACACGGACAACTCACGTGTCAATAATAATATCATCATATTTTCTCTGGCACCTCATTCCCATATTATTTTCATAACTGCATGGACAACTCACGTACCAAAATATTAATGTATATAAGATCCGCAGGATCAATTTATTTTCAATAAAGTAAAGTTAAAATCTTTAAATCAAGTAAGAAATCAACAAAAAAATAAATTTATTTTAGAAATCGTTTGAGTGAGGAAAAATAACATTTTCATTAAAATAAAGCATCAGATAAACTACCGATTTGGATATAAAATTTATTAAATTAAACATACTAGAAATTTTTTTTTATTTAAAACAACTCAATCATCAAAAACAAGTACAACCCAAAAATACAAATCCTCAAAGTCTTATACGAAAAAGTCAAGGTCAACACAATACATCAAAAAATACAAAACACTTAATATTAAGTCAAATAATACATCACGAAAAATACAAAAATTTACAATTTACGGAAAAACAAAATAAACAAAGGCAAGTGCAGCCATAGAGAAATATCAACAAAAGAGCACTCCTGAGGTACCGCCTCGTAGTCCCAAATCATAAATAAATTCACAATTTTTCCTTATATCACCGCGGGAGCCTTCACATATTATTCTTTAAAAATTATTTTTCCCGAAATAGCATCCCGCGTTTTAGCCACCCTTATCACACCGCATGACTTCTAGTAGTTCCCCTACTAGCCACGAGTTTCAATCTCACCACATGCGCTTCAACACCCTGACCTTATATCACCGCATGACTTCTAGTAGTTCCCATACTAGCCAAGCGTTTCAAGCCACCCTTATCTCACCGCATGCGTATCAATATCACAAATATTTCACAAATCGCACCTCAAGTGCCTAAATATCACAGCATAATACAACTTGCACCTCAAGTGCCCAAATATTATAACATTTTACAAATTGCACATCAAGTGCTCAAATCTTACAACATATCACAATTTGCACATCAAGTGCTCAAATCTTACAGCATATCACAAATTGCACATCAAATGCTCAAATCTTACAACATATCACAAATTGCACATCAAGTTCCCAAATATTACAACTTGCCACAAAAATCAACAATACATTATTTTTCACAATAAGGAGCCACGACTCGATCATAATGTGCACAACATCTTAACAAAATGTTCGGGAGTGAACAACTCAACCGAATAATATTTCACAATTTGGCACTCTGCCTCAATATGATTCACGGCCTTTATAATTCAATACCAAATTTTCAACAACGTGAACTGAAGAGTAATTCATCTTATTAACTAAATTTTCCATTTTAATTATTTGTAGGTAAATTCAATAATGAAAGTATTTTTCATAAAAATGGCAACTCAAACAAACACACAATTCACATAAGAGTCAAGTGACAATCACACCAAATTATCATATAAAAACAACCTCGCCAACAAAGAATGAGGCATGACAAATAAGGGATTTAATAAGTTACAACAATTTTCCAACTTAATACTTAAGGGCGTCTACAAATTTCAACCGATATAATTTGCACATATAAACCAAGTACGTACTTGCCACCTTGCGTACATGGTTTTCAATTACACAATTTTCACATAAGACTCGATGCCTTATGGGTAATTCTCCCACTCAAGGTTAAGCAAGATACTTACCTTTTTGAAGTTATGCCGATATTCTAAAATCGCCTTCTTGCTTGAATTGACCTCCGGACTGCTCAAATCTATTCAAATTAGTTGTATAACTTCATTAAAATTCATCGGAAATAATTCCGGATAACAAAGCGTCGACTTAAAAATTTATTCCAAAAGTTTATTCCAAAAGGTCAACAAAATTCGAACACCCATTCCGACACAAGTTCAACCATACCAATTTTATCGAATTCTAATAACAAATTCACCTCCAAATCTTAAATTTGTGGTTTATGAAGTTTCTATAATTTTTTCCAATTTTCAATCTCAAAGTACTAATTAAATAACGAAATCAGTGATATATTAATGTATAATAACCAAATCCGAGTTAGAATCACTTACCCCGATGAATTTCTTGAAATATCCACGAAAAATCGTCTCAAACCGAGCTCCCAAAGTCCAGAAATGAAATAATAACCTAAACATTGGATATATAGTACATCCTCTGAACTTTCAATGTGCGGTCCGCACAAAAATGGTGCGACCGCACATCGCCACCTCCTGCGGTCGCACAAAAATGGTGCGGCCGCACTCTCTTGGAACTACACTGCCATGCTTTAGTATTTTAGCCATAACTTTCTCTACAAATGTCCAAAGTATGACTTCTTTACCTTTCTGGAAACTAGACACAAAGGGCTACAACTTTTATTTTCAAATTATCTCAAAATTCCTTGTGGATCAAAAGATATAAGCTTCCGAAATTGGACTAGCGAATCTAAGAGTTCTTTGAGTGTGGCCGTACACAAAATTGTACGGTCCGCACACTCCACTGCGGACTAGAGTGTGGCCGCACCAAAATTGTGCGGTCCGCACTTCGCTTTTGCCTCAGCACTCCCGAAACTCATCCGGAACCTCCCGGACACAAACCATATATGAATTTCAATCATAAAACACGTTACGAACATGCTCGCGCACTCAAAACACTAAAAAGAGGTCATCTTGACCCGATATTGACCATGGCCAAACTCTCAAATTTCTTAACTAAACTAATCTCTCAACCAATGATCCAAAAATACACCCAAGCCCCTCGGGATCTCAACCACAAATATACCAATACGTCCCAAAATACAATACGAACTTAGTGGAGGCTTCAAATCTCGTCAAACAACGTCAAAATTACGAATCACGCCTCGAATGGAATTATGAGTTTTCGAATCTCCCAACTTCTATGTTTTGCGCCGAAATGTATCAAATCAATCCAGAATGACTTCAAATTTTGCACACAAGTCATAAATAACATAATGTAGGTATTCCAATTTTCAGAACCGGATTCCGGCCCCAATATCAAAAAGTCAACTCTCTCGTCAACTCTTTTCTTTTAAGCTTCTTAAATAAGAATTGTTCTTTTAATTAAATTCTGAATCTTTCAAAAATCAAACTCGACCACACCCGCGGGTCATAATACTTATTAAGAAGTTGCTCGAGACCTTAAGTCACTGAACGGGGCGTTAATTCTTAAAATGACAAGTCGGGTCATTACAAAAAAGATGATAAAACTCATATTGCAAGATTAAAAGATAAACATTCAATGTTAAATCACCAAAGTAAGCTAAAGTTGCCTAAAGAGGCAAGTAAATATGGCTACAGGATTTTCAATATTCCAAAACTTGACCTAATTTCGTGAAACTAGTCTATTTATACAAAGCTGTAATTTTTGGACAAAAATGCCCTTTCGGAGGTTCTGCGGCCTCACAATTCCATGTGCGGTCCGCACTTATCTTCAGTTTTGGCAGGAGTTGACTCTGCGGTCGCACAATTCTGGATTGTGGCCGCATCTCTCATATTCTGCGGTCCGCACAATTCTTGGTACGGCCGCACAGGGCTCTTCTATGGACCGCTTATTTTTTAGTGCGGCTGTGTAGCTGATTTTTGCGGCGGCACAATTATTTTGCGGTCCGCATTTCTTTTTGAGCTTGAAATGAGACTCTCTGAACTTTAGCTTTTGCATAGCTTCTACTGCCACTCAATAATTGTACGGTCCGCACTTTGCACTTGGACTCTGTTAAATTTTCTTCACATTCTGTGGCTGCAGATGAAAATCTGTGGTTCGCACTTGAGCTTTTGTGCCTGTTTTTTGTCCTTGAGTTCATATCACTCCTTTTTGAGTTAGATTTTATCTTAGTGGCTCGTTTTTCAATACTCCTGCAATTAAACATATTTCATGAGTTTTTGAGAATATAATTAAATACTTTTGGACTAAAACGAGAGGTAAAAAACGCTAAAAAGTAGTCAAAATCCCCACTTATCAACTCTCCAAAACTTAAGTTTTTGCTTGTCCTCAAGCAAGTAAGGTAATTTCCACCTCCACAAGATAAGAGTTATTCCAGCTAATCTAAGGTGTATCAAACACACATCAATTGGGACCAACAATTACCCGCAACACTTATGAATTATCAACAAGGCAGTGATTTGAAGTTTTAAGCACAAATAGTTCTAATGTGACACTTGAGCATCAAGAGTTGACTTTATTCATCAAGGAAGCTCGCTCTTTTATGTAGGTCATTGTGGGTCCCAAACTCCTCGTCTTCTACTCTCCGTTTGCACCTCACTTAAGAATGTAGCACTCAATTCAAAGTTTTGTGAAAGGTTCGCTCATCTCTCTCAAAAGAATGTCGCAAGTACGACTTTAAGTACCATAGGCTTGCCCCTCATGTAAATCACCACTAATGTAAGCTCACTCGGATTGAAATCACGTAGGGCTTTTTGGGAATGTAATGAAGGCTTTTGGACTAAGGTTGGATATACTAGGATAGAACGGGTTCATCTTTCCTTAAGCACTCAATTTTCTCTTATCGGCTCATATTATGCCACTTTTAGGAGGCATTTTCTTTCCCATATGGGGGTTAGAGAGACTTAGCATCACTCTTTCTTGGTCATGATATTCATTTCCTACTTCTTTGTTTTCTCGATGCTTTGCATCATTACCATTCTTTGAAATCCCTTTAATTTTTTAACTTATTCACTTTCTTTTTGCATTTTTCCTTTTTGTTCTTTTTTCTTTTTCTTGCCTTCCCTTTTCTTTATTTCTTTTCTCTTTTTGTGCCTTGATACATTTTTCAAACTCCTCGTTTCTCTCCCAAACTTATATTTTAGCCAATTATTTCTCAAGAGTGTTAAGAAAAGCTCGGGTGCCAAGAGAGGGTCACTACAAAACGGGTAAAGGCTTGTAACATGGTTATCAAATGAGAAAGGTTTTAGGCTCAAATGGGTTGACTAGGGATAACAACTTTGGTGGGTCATGAAAAATTTCAAGTGGGTCAAGGAGAGCCTACAATCACTTCTCAAGCCAAGCAAAACTTAAAAGTTTGCCTAGAAACATATTCGGGGCAAGTTTTAGACCATTTGCACGGGTACTTGGACTTGCAACAAAATCATCTCACCTCTCACGCAACTGGAATGTTAAAAAGGATAGAGTCGAGGACCCACAACGACCATATTCAAGATTGAAAATCACTATGACTCGACTAAATCATTCGATGATTGCCTAAGTCAACGTAGGAGTCACAATGTCACTAATTAGAGCTAATTCTTTCCCGAGAAACTTATTTTTAACCATAAGCACGCAGTTAAGTGTGCTGGTACCAAGTGAAGCATGTTTGACCCTTTTATTCATTATTACTACTGTTCTTACCTAAAACATAAAAACGGACTCAATCTCTTAAGAAGGTTGTCACGCCATCCATCGTTAGGAAGAATCATCCGATTCACACAAAAACTACCTTTGGAAAGAACCGTGGTATTAAGAAAATCAAAGGCTTATTGACTAGTAAAAACATAAAAAGAAGCTACAAAATTAAACATATGCTAATAAAAAAACAAAATAAAGAATCTACAAAGAAAGCTACTAAATACATAAATGAATGTACATACTGAGAGGGAAAAAGATAGAATATATACATCAATAGAGAAAGAGGGAATAATATCTACATAAATAAAAGGAAAGAGGAAAATGTTATTAGTTATTATAAACCAAATGTCAAATATCCAAATATCAAATAAACTCTACCCCCTGAATAAAAATAAGCATTGTCCCCAATGCTTAACAAAATAAGAATAAGGAAAGGTAAGAGTAAAGAGGACTCCCTATGTGGCCTTGGACATCTCTGTGTCCATAGCAGCGTCACCGCCCTCAGTCTTCTCTAACTGGATCTCATCATCCCCAGCTATGGGAGTAACTGGGTTGGCGAACATCTGGCACACCGCCTCAGCAGTGTCGGCAGCCATGTTTGGCTCCTCAGACTGGCCAACTGGTGCTGATGTTGCGGCTGGATCTACCGTTGCTGCTGGGTCTGTCCCCATCAGCATGTCAAATGGAAGGTCACCAACTGTTGCTATCTTAATCACCTCTCTCATCAGTCTGTCAATTGATTTCTTGGACGCGTGGGATTTCTTCATTTTCTTTACATGCTTCCCGAGCTCCTCAATCAATGTGCCATATGCTACTAGGGTGTTCATGATGGTGGTCTGGTTCTCCAAGATCTTCTTCAATGCGTCCTCCACTGTTAAAGGAATCTGGGGGTGTCGAGATGGATGACTGTGCTGCAATAACACTGGATATGTCACTCATCTTTGTAGTGGTTGTTTGCATCCAGTTGTTGAGGCTCGCCAGTGTTTAGGAGACTCACAGCGTAGATAGTGGATGAGCAGGCATGGGCACCTGCTTCAAAACCGATGCGGAAGGCACTTATGCTGAAGGACCTGAAGAAAGAGGTGGAGGCATATCTGCTGCACTATCAGAAGGATCTACTGAAGTAGATGGCATGTCAACTGTCCTAGTAGCTACCCCGACAGGCTCATCAGACTGGCCTGCAGTAGTAGAGGGCTGACCCCTCTTCTTTGGGTTTCCACCATCCATCAACGAATACCACGAGAAAGGCTTCTTCGCCTTCACCTTGGTGTTAAAATCCCATGGTTCCACCCCCGCATCTGTGAGGTACTCAATGATAGTGTTGGAATACGAGTAGGAGGTGTCAGCTTGCCTAGTAACTAAGGACATGTTGACCGACATCATGGCACCCACATTGATTGGGTACACGGCCATGATCGAGGCGACTAGCACTGCTCGTGGGATTGGTAGATTTATTTCATTTCAGCATGGGTCTATTCTGCTACACACAAATGTCTGCCATCCCTTTGCCTCAAAATTCAGGGTGTTCCGCTAAATTGGAATCCCTGTTGTGATCCATGGTGGTGGTGGTCCCGGAGCTGCCAGAAGCTCAGCTAGCCATGGGCGAGCTGCATCACCCATAGCCAGCTTTTCCAAGTATTGAACTAGCTCCACATCCTCCAACCTTAGGTATGTGTTCATGGTGGTTTGGTCAAACCTCATTTCAAGTTCCTCACTTTTGTCACTTTGGTCCCCTTCTTTATGTGTGCCACGTTGGCATAAAATCCCCGGACCAAGTGTTCTTTGGCATCCACTACACTTTGAGTGAATCATTTCCACCCTTTTCTTTCCCAAAATTGTCTTAACACATTTGGGTTGTATCTATCCAGATCTTTCAACACAAACTGCAGCTCAAGAGTGAGCTATCTTTGCGGCCACCACACTCGGAACCTGTTGAATGCAGTCAGGCTCACAAACCTATCTTCCCAAACTTCCTTCTTCTTTGACCTCTCCAGGCTTGCAACTCTGGTATCACCCCACCCCCACCCCCGCCCCACTCGGCCATCATTTGGGATCTTATCCACCTCTAATGTAGTAGCTTGTATGTCGGGAGTGTGTGTATATGAAGGCTCCAAAGCCTGACTGTTCCCTTCCGACCCCGCAGAAGTACTCTCAGAAGAGGCAGGCTCATTTCTCAGTCGGTATCTGTCCTGGGGAAACTGTGGCTGTGATTGCACACCAGGATGCCTTTGCATTGAGTCGCCCTCCGATGCTTTCCTAGATGGGGCATATGAACTTGATTTGGAGGGCTCCGACTGTCTACCTCGGCCTGTTGTTGCCTTCATACTGATCACTTTTTGGAGGGCGAGGGGTAAGGTGATTTTGCCTCCGGCTCTGGAAGGTTCACCCCTCCCCTTTGATGTATGACCACGACCACGTGATCTAACCATATTCTACACAAAATAGTATTAAGAGTCAGTTCTAGTTAAGTGCAGGTAAGCACAAAATTTTCAGAACAAAACATGTTGCAGGTTGGGGAAGTACGGACCGCACATTTTTTAGTTCGGACACAGATGGGGTTGTGCGGACCGCACAATTTGAAAGTGCGGCCGCAGTGATGATTCTGTGATCCGCACAATTTTAAGTGCGGCCGCATATCTGAAGTGCGGTCCACACAATTTTGGGTGCGACTGCACATTGAAACTTCAAAAATGACAACTCTCAAAAGACAGAGAATTGCTTGATCTACGGCCGCACACACTTTTCTACGGCCGCGGTTCAATTTATGCGGACCGCACAATTTTGGGTGCGGCCGCACATTGAAACTTCAAAAATGACAACTCTCTAAAGACAGAGAATTGCTTGATCTACGGCCGCACACACTTTTCTGCGGCCGCGGTTGAATATCTGCGGACCGCACAATTTCAAGTGCGGTCCGCACAATCATTTTACACCAAAATTCCCTAGCCTACTGATCTGCGAACCACACAATTCCTTCTGCGGTCGCACAATCCAAAAGTAATCGGCAGTAAACATAGGGTTTCTAATTCACGCACAATTTAGACATGGTAGTAGTAATTTAGACATGATACACAATTTACCCATCCCCAAATAGCAAATAGAAAGTTACCCACACAAATTTAAGCTCATATGATGATGAATTTGACATTAGGCCTAAAAATAACTAAACTAATTATGAACAAAATTAAGAAAATTAAAAAATTTAAATACTAATTGAACATACTAGTAATGTAGTGATGCTAAGGAAGAATCAAAGATGATGAAATGAGTGTTAGATGCATGAATCAGTTGAGTGCAATGTGTTTGCCTTTGTGTTAATTGTTCAGAGTTCATAAAGTCTCGACAATAGTGGGAAGGCTACTATTTATACTTGACCGGTTAGGGCAAGAGTTTAAGAGATGAGTGCGGCCGCACAATTTCATGTGCGGTCCGCACTTCTTTACCTGTTACACATTTACCCTTTGTTGATCTATGGTCCGCATATTTTTGAGTGCGGCCGCAGATTTTGGTGCGGACCGCACATTTTCTTGTGCGGCTGCACTTTGGCCATTTCTCTAAAAGGCAAACTTAAGAGAGTTTGCAATTTTTTAATCTCCAGTTGTGCGGTCCGCACAAGAATTGTACGGCCGCAGATCCCTTTCTGTTGTGGCATTCAAAATTGTGCGGTCCGCACTTTTTTCACACTTAGCCATTTTTTCTGAGTACAGTCCGTGTAAAGCACAATCATTCCTGCAACAAACTTCAAAACCAGTTAGCACAAAAGAAGACCTATCTAAAAAAGAAGAAAAAGAACAAGAAAAAGAAACATGGGTTGCCTCCCAAGAAGCGCCTGATTTAACGTCGCGGCACGATGCAGATTACTATCATCACTTGAAATGAATCACTGCCACGACATGGCCATCACCAACGTTTCCCAGACAGTGCTTCACCCGGTGACCATTGACTCTAAACACCTCATCATTTTTATTCTTCAAGTCCAATGCACCAAAAGGTATCACACTCACAACCTCAAACAGACCACTCCATTTAGACTTTAACTTTTCCGGAAACATCCATAACCGAGAATTGAACAACAACACAAGATTACCTTCTTTAAACTCCTTGTTCCGAATGTACTTGTTATGGAGGTACTTCATCTTCTCCTTGTATAAGGATGAACTTGTATATGCATGGTACCAGAATTCATCTAGCTCATTCAAATGTGCAACCCGCAAATGCGGCAGCTGCATCCCAATCAAGATTTAGCTTCTTCAAAGCCCACATGGCCTTGTGCTCAAGTTTCACCGAAAGGTGACAAGCTTTGCCAAATACCAACCGGTATGGAGACATCCCGATAGGAGTTTTGAAAGTAGTCTGATAAGCCCATAGTGCATCATCAAGCTTCTTTGACTAATTCGTTCGATTAGCATTTACTGTTTTCGACAAAATACTCTTTATCTCCCGGTTGGAGACTTCCACTTGACCACTTGCTTGAGGGTGATAGGGAGTCATAACTTTATGAGTGACACCATACTTGCTAAGCAAGGTGTCAAAAGTTTTGTTACAAAAATGCGACCCCTCATCGTTTATGATAGCCCGCGAAGTACCAAACCTTGTGAAAATGTTCTTCTTCAAAAATGCCACCACACTTCTTGCTTCATTATTGGGTAGAGCAACGGCCTCAACCCATTTTGACACATAATCAACAGCTACCAAGATGTAGGTGTTTCCACAAGAACTCACAAAGGGACCCATAAAGTCAATACCCCACACATCGAAAATATCAATATCTAAAATGGTGCTGAGGGGCATTTCATTTTTCTTTGAGATTCCACCGGCCCTTTGACATTCATCACAACGCTTGACGAGATCACTTGCATCCTTGTAAATAGTGGGCCAATAGAAACCGCAACTTAACATTTTGGCCGTCGTTCTTGCTCTACCATGGTGACCACCATATGGCGAAGAATGACAAGCCCCAAGAATTTTACATTGTTCCTCCTTTAGTACACATCTTCTAATCATTCCGTCCGTATAAATCCGAAAAAGGTTCGGTTCATCCCAATAATAGTCTTGACAATCTCGTTTGAGCTTCTTCTTTTGGTTTGAAGAGAATTTATCCGGGATAATACTACTCACAAGAAAATTTGCTAGATCCGCAAACCATGGCACCTTTTTCATTGAAATGGCTAAGAGTTGCTCATCGGGGAAGGAGTCATTGATTTTAAGGCCATCATGCGGCCTCCCCTCCTCCTCCAAACGAGACAAGTGGTCCGCCACTTGGTCTTCACTTCCTTTTCGACCTTGTATGTCTATGTCAAACTCTTGCAACAAAAGCACTCATCTCATCAACCGGGCTTTGGAATATTTCTTGCTCATAAGGTAACGAAGTGTTGCATAATTCGTGTGGACAATCACTTTTGCACCCATTAAGTATGGGCGGAACTTCTCAATAGCAAACACAATGGCAAGGAGCTCTTTTTTGGTCACAGTGTAATTGACTTGGGCATCATTCATTGTCTTACTAGCATAGTAGACCGGATGAAAGATCTTGTTAATACGTTGCCCCAAAACTGCTCCAACCGCCACATCACTAGTATCACACATGAGCTTAAAAGGAATGCTCCAATTCGGGGCAGTGATAATGTGAGTAGTTGTCAACTTGAACTTGAGCAATTCGAATGCTCTCATGCAATCATCATTGAAGTGAAATTTAGCATCTTTCTCCAGAATCTTGCACAAGGGGTTCACCGCCTTGGAAAAATCCTTTATGAAACGCTGGTAGAACCCCGCGTGACCCAAGAAACTTCTCACACCCTTCACGGATGCTGGAGGTGAAAGTTTAGAAATCACCTATATTTTTGCCTTTTCGACCTCAATACCCTTCTTTGAAATCTTGTGGCCAAGGACAATACCCTCCTCGACCATGAAATGGAATTTCTCCTAATTCAACACCAAGTTTGTCTCTTCATATCTTGCCAAGACCTTATCCAAATTTGCCAAGCGATCATCAAATGAATCCCCGACTACCGAAAAGTCATCCATGAAGACTTCAAGGTAATCCTCTACCATATCCGTAAAGATTGCCATCATACACCGTTGGAAAGTTATCGGTGCATTGCATAAGCTAAATGGCATCTGCTTGAAAGCGAAAGTGCCATAGGTACAAGTGAAGCTTATTTTCTCTTGATCTTCCGGGGCAATGAGGATTTGATTATAGCCTGAATATCCATCTAGAAATCAATAGAACGCCCGGCCGGCCAACCTATCAAGCATTTGGTCAAGAAAGGGTAATGGGAAATGGTCTTTCCTTGTGACTTTGTTTAGCTTCCGATAGTCCATACATACTCTCCACCCGGTCACCGTTCTTGTTGGAATCAACTCGTTCTTATCATTGGTGACCACAATTATGTCTCCTTCTTCGGAACGCATTGCACCGGAGAAGTCCACGAACTATCAGAAATGGGGTAGACAACCCCGACATCCAACCACTTTATAATCTCCTTTTTACCACCTCTTGCATTGCTTCATTGAGTCTCTTTTGATGTTCAATGGAGGGTTTGACATCTTCCTCCAAATTAATCTTGTGCATGCAAAATGCGGGGCTTATTCCCCGAACATCCGCCAAAGTCCACCCAATAGCTTTCTTCCTCTTATTGAGCACCGCCAATGTAGAGTCAACCTGAACGTTAGTCAAACGAGAGGAAAGAATAACCAGTAAAATAGAACAAGATCCAAGAAATTCATACCTGAGATGTGTAGGCAATGGCTTCAACTCCAAGATAGGAGGCTCTTCAATTGAAGACTTTGTAGGAGGAGTTTTCCTATTTTCGAGATCCAAGGAAAGTTTTCGAGGTGCATAATTGTATGACCCCATCCCTTGAAAAGAATTTACACATTCCATGAAGCTATCCATTTCCTCATCATCAAAATTTAGTAAAACGGCCTCCAACATGTCACCCACATTAATCGTGGCAATTGTATCATCAATAATAACATCGGTCACCAAGTCCACGAACGAACATACTTCATTGCTATTTGGTTGCCTCATAGATTTGCACACGTGGAACACCGCCTTTTTATCACCCACTCGGAAAGTGAGTTCACCAGCTTCCACATCAACAAGAGTCTTTCCCGTAGCAAGGAAAGGTCTACCAAGAATAATCGGTATCTCATAGTCCACTTCACAATCAAGAATAACAAAATCCGCCGGAGAATAAATTTATCAACACGAACCAACACATCATCAATTATACCCAACGGTCTCTTCATAGTAAGATCCGCCATTTGTAATCTCATAGATGTGGGTCTTGGTTGCCCAATTTCTAAAGTCTTGAAAACCGAATAGGACATCAAAATGATACTTGCCCCAAGATCACAATGAGCTTTAGCAAAGTTAGCACTTCCAATGGTACAAGGGATTGTGAAAGCGTCGGGATCTTCCAATTTATGAGCCATTGAACGCACAATTGCACTCACTTGATGAGCCATCTTTATAGTTTCACAATTAATCAACCGCTTCTTTATCACCGAGTCCTTCATGAACTTTGCATTACCGGACATTTGCTCCAAAGCCTTAACCAATGGTACATTAATAGATAGACTCTTCATCATGTCAATGAACTTTTTGAATTGATTCTCGCCATTTTGCTTGGCAATCCTTTGGGGATATGGAGGAGGAGGCCTTGTCATTGGTGCCTTAAACTTTGGCACTACCGGTTCCGGTATGTCAACAATGTGCTCCCTAGACGGGTTCACTTCCTCTTGAGTCTCATCAATATCAATTCTTATTTCATCATTTGCTTGCACCATATTGTTCGGGATCTCATCTTCTTGTACCATTTGCTCATCATCCAAAATTTTCCTTTGACTTGAGGTGGGTGCATGCATCCCCACCTTTTTTCACTCCTTATAGTAACAACCATGGCATGTCCCGTGTTGTTCTCACCCTTTGGGTTCATCACCATGTCACTTGGTAGTGCTATCTTAGGACGAGTGTTTAAAGCTTGCGAGATTTGCCCCAATTGAACTTCCAAATTGCGAATTGAAGTGTTGTGAGAGGCTAGTTGGGCATCGGAGTAGGCATTCTTCTCCATCATTTGTTTGAACATATTCTCAATTTGTCCTATCTCATTGTTGGAAGAGCTTGGACTATGGGAAGGATAAAGAGACGGGTTGCTTGGTTGTTAATACATTGGGGGCCTTTGAAAGCCCGACCCTCGATTTCCTTGGTTATTGTTCCATCCCCCTTGGTTGTTGCCTTCCCAATATCCTTGACCATTGCCACTCCAATTGCCTTGGTTATTTTGATCATTCCAATTTCCTTGATTGTTTTGATTGTTCTAATTCCCTTTGTTGTTACCACCATTCCAATTACCTTGGTTGCTAGAATTCTAATTCCCTTGATTACCATGAGGTATCCATTGTTGTTGATTCGGGCCTTGAGAGTTGTTTCTTTGCCCTTGGAAGTTGTTCACATATTGTACTTCCTACTCTTGTTCATTGTAAGATTCATCTTGATCAAACCCACTATCTTCTTGCACATAATGTTTTGCACGGCACTTAAGGACATTGCACTTATCTCCCTCAATTTCATTGACTTGCTTAGGACATTGCACTTGTTGAAGTTGAGCCTTGGCTAATTGATTCATTGTGGTGGTCAACTCAGCAATTGCTTACCCATAATCATGCAATTATTTATGTAGGTGAATCACGTTTGGATCACCTTGAGGAACATTTGCTCTACTTTGCCATGCCGATGAAGTATCCGCCATTTTATCTAAGATATCACAAGCTTCCGCATATGGCGTTGTCATGAAATTTCCACTGGCAAGTTAGTTTACCACGCATTGATTGGTAGTATTGATCCCCTTGTAGAAAGTTTATTGAATCATAGCCTCCGTCATGTCATTATTTGGGCACTCTTTCACCATAGTTTGGTACCTCTCCCATATTTCATGCAACGGCTCTTTGGGTTCTTGTTTGAATGCTAGAATCTCATCTCTAAGAGTAGTCATATGCCTAGGAGAAAAGAACTTGGAAATAAATTACTCCGCCAATTCATCCCATGTATGGATGGAATGGTTTGACAACCTTTTTAACTAATCCAAGGCTTTCCCCCGTAAATACAAAGGAAATAGCCCCAACCTTAAAGCATCCTCGGAGACGTTTGTCTGTTTACTCCCCCAGCAAGTGTCCACAAACCCTTTCAAGTGTTTGTACGCATTTTGATTCGGGGCCCTGGTGAAGAATCCCCGTTGCTCTAGCAATGTGCACATAATATTTGTGATTTGAAAGTTGCCCGCCCTAATGCGGGGCGGGACTATGGTACTTGCATACCCTTCATTCGGCAACACCCGGTGTGGAGTCGCTCTTGGTGGAGGTGGGGGTAGAACGGGAACGTTGTCTTGAGTCGGTCGGCCTCGTCTATTTGCTTGAGGTTCAAGAGGAACCTCTTCAACTTGGTCATCTTCCACGTCTACATCCCCTAAAGGCATGTTTCCGAGAGGATCATTGTTGTTGAGAGCCATTGTTTCACCTACAATTGTTTCACCAAAATGATTAGTAACACGGAAGGAAAAGAAGACAATTCACACACAAAACCAAATATATAGCTAAATCCATTTTTATGCTCCCCGGTAACGGCGCCAAAAATTGATCTCATCCAAGTCACACCTCTATTTGAGGTTATGAAACGGTAGATGCAATAGTAATACCCAACAGAGAGTCAGGGTTGAATTCCACAAGGAGCTATATGAATCGGATTTAGAGGTATATATTGTGGTGAATGAGCTTAAACTATCTTAAATTACACTTCCACAAGGTTTGGTTGATTCTAGGTCTAGTTTAAACTAAGATCGCAAGATAAATAATTAAAACTAAGAAATTATTTTTGTTGTTGTTTTCAAATAACGTAAAAGGCTTAGGGATATGACCTTCACCTAGGTGTTTGCCTAATGGGTTGTAAACTGTAAAGCTTGTTTCGTTGGTCGGGGTGTATTGTAGCTATCAACACTCAAGTACCCATTCAATACCTCTCAGTAGGAGAGTGATTTTTCCAATTTGGCTTTCTCAAGTCCAAATGGGTATTGAATAAAACAATTGATAAAATGCTCAAGTCGGGTTTTACTATCTCTAGGTTCAACCCTTTAATTAGGACTATCAATCTCTTGATTTTATCCCAAATTCTTATTAGCCAAGTTTTTCTAGACTAAGTTTCTCTTTCTTAAGAAGAGACCAAGTCAAATAGGCATGAACTAATATTTGCAACCATTAATTATACAATCAAAAGCAAGAACAAGGCTAAATAATAAACTCCCAACCATAAACAAGCCATAAATCAAACACCCATTAGGTTTACACACTAGAGTTGGGTCACAACCCTAGTTAGAAATCTAGCTACTCATAATGGGTATAGAAGAAAATAAAGAAGAAAAGATGATAAAACTCACATTGCAAGATTAAAAGATAAAAATCCAATGTTAAATCACCAAAGTAAGCTAAAGTTGCCTAAAGAGGCAAGTAAAAATGGCTACATGACTTTGAATATTCCAAAACTTGACCTAATTTCGTGAAACTAGTCTATTTATACAAAGCTGGAATTTTCGGACAAAAATACCCTTTTGGAGGTTCTCCGGCCGCACAATTTCATGTGCGGTACGCACTTCTCTTTAGTCTTGACAGGAGTTGACTCTACGGTAGCACAATTCTGGATTGCGGCCGCATCTCTCATATTCTGTGGTCCGCACAATTCTTGGTGCAACTGCACAGGGCTCTTCTGTGGACCACACATTTCTGAGTGCGGCCGCGTAGCTGATTTCTGCGGCCGCACAATTATTGTGCGGTTCGCATTTCTTTTTGAGCTTGAAATGAGACTCTATGAACTTTAGCTCTTGCATAGCTTCTGCGGCCGCACAATAATTGTGCGGTCCGCACTTTGCACTTAGACTCTATTAAATTTCCTTCACATTCTGTGGCCGAAGATGAAAATCTTCGCTCCGTACTTGAGCTTATGTGCTTGATGTTTGTCCTTGAGTTCAGATCACTCCTTTTTGAGTTGGATTTCATCTTAGTGACTCATTTTTCAATACTCATGTAATTAAGCATATTTCATCATTCGGGAATACAATTAAATACTTTTGGACTAAAACGAGAGCTAAAAAGCACTAATAAGAAGTCAAAATCCCCATTTATCACCGCCTTGGTCTCAGCATGCAAGAAGTGACCCATAAAGGCATATGTGAACTCACCCCACCTCGCTGGAGGGCTCCCCTCCTCACAGGACTCCTCCCACAACTCAAACCAAGAATAGGCCACCCCTTTCAGGCGGTAGGAGGCCAACTCCACTCCCTCCATCTCAGTAGCGTGCATAACCCAGAGAGTCTTGTGCATCTCATCAGTGAAGTCCTGGGGGTCCTCCTCGGTATTAGTACCCGTGAACACTAGAGGATCTAACTGAAGGAACTTGTTCACCGTGGAACTAGCAGATTCCCCTGGCCGACTGGAAGAAGTAGGCCCAACACTCGATCTCTAGGCCTGAGAAGCCACTATCCGTGCCAACATATGTATGGCTCCCCTAAGATCCCCATCGGAAAACCGAGATCGGAAGCTGGGGCTGGAGGTGGAACCGGAATATCAGTTGGAGGATTCGTTGCACCCTCATCAGGTGTAGGAACTGGTGCAGTCTGAGCAGGAATAATAGAACCATGCGGTGTAGTAATTGGGGGAATATCCTCACCCCTAGGGTGTTCACCCGCATCATCAATTATAGAATCAACCGCCACTCCTGGGGTAACATTGGCTCCCTGGCCAGTTCTTGCCTTCTTCCTAGGCTCCATTTACTGAAAGTTAGAGCAATGCACGAGTTAAAGGAGGAACAATCTTAAAATCAGCTTTATCGCACGACCAAGAACATCAAAGAAGGGTATTATTCCTAAATGTCCAAGTAGCCCCCTAATTATAGATGTGGTCGACAACACACCGATAAGAAGAACTCAACTAGACACGGCTCCGAGACATCCTAGGATATTTTAAAACCTTAGGCTCTGATACCAAGTTTGTCACGCCCCAACCTCAGGGAGCGCGACCGGCACTCAACCGAGTGAACCCGGTCAAGCAAGCATGTTGAATACTTTCTACCAAACTCACCCGTGATTTAAAGAGAATACATAACTTTATTAATTAACCAATAAGGAAATCATGTAGACAATACTGAATTCATTACCAATAGTTACGTCATTTAATAAGTGTCAAAACACACACATACTTTCATGGTTCAAAGTGGAACAAGTGATCCAATCACAACACGACTTGTTTAGCATTCCCAGCACCCATATACAACCCACACTATATCTACAGAACCTTTAAAGATACCAAAGGGTACAATGATAATGCCAACAATAAGGCTCTCACTATACCTCAAAACATGATAATAAATGTGAAACAAAATATGCACAACCCCGGAATGAGATGGGGCTCCCCAAGTCAACTGGGAAGAATGAGCACCCCTATCACTGGTCAGTATCCTCCGCTGTGGAGCAACCTGCATCTATTAAAGATGCAGCGCTCCCGACAAAAGTGATATTAGTACATGTCGAATAGTACTAGTATGAAAACCAAACACCTAATCAAGAACTTGGAAATACAACATGGATATGATGAATCAGGGTGACAATAGAATAACATAGATAGCCGTTTAAGCCAAAGCAAATTTATCAAGAGCTGTCAATAACATTTATAAATTATAAGACGAGATCCTCTGAAACCATTTTTACACAAAGCGACCCCGCCGCCTCACCCCAATTGTGCAAGCACAATAATACAACTCTACTCAAGCGTCCATGCCGCCTCACCCCAATGTATGCGGGTGGAGGTGTAATCACAGTACCAAAAACAAAAACCTACACAAAGCGGCCCTGCCGCCTCACCCCATTATGTGCGGGTGGGGGTGTAATAACGATACCAATACCTACACAAAGTGACAATGCCGCCTCACCCCAGTATATATGCGGGTGGTGGTGCAACAACAATATCAAAATCCTACACAAAGCGACCCTACCACCTCACCCCAATACGTGCGGGTGGAGGTGTAATCCCAATCACAATCTCTAAACAATTTGGCATAATAACTTTCACATGAATCACGACTTGGAGTTATAACATGTAGTTACTCAACCCATAGTTTGGAACACATCCTTAATTAATAGTACAACATGATAAGAGCATTTGAAACACGAATTGAACATATATCTTTGTCACAAAACTTATTCGGAATACTCGATTTATAATAAGCATCTTGGAACTTACAAGGGTCGCGTGGGATTCAATTCTTAAAGGAGAGTTTAGCCAACATACCTGAAACTCACCCCTTAACAATACTACGATGGTCCACCACACTAAACAACTTCAATCTACAACAATGCAACACAATTGCGCCAATACTAGTAAGATTTCTATACTTTAAGTCATTTAGACTTTTTAACAAACATCTAGTGTGCATATCTTCCTACAACCTCCTTCAATGGAATTTATTCACCTAACAACTATCTTCCACTCTAATGATTCACCTCGCAACTTCCGTTAGCACATGCATGCCCAACACTTCACTCCCAACCCATAAATGTTATCAATTAATTTATTTTACAATCTCTACAATACCAACACAACCTAGGTTAGGCACTTATGACTTCCAATCACCATCCCATAAGTCATAACACATATTTCATACATAATTAATCACCATAGATTAATTAGAGATGGTAGACATACCTCTTGTAGTGAAACTCTTGAGAATCCCAACTTGTAGTGTTCTTGACCAATTTGGGGATTTAAATGTAAATCTATGGATCTTCAAGATTAATCCATGTTAATATAAGTGTTTAGGAGTAGTAATCAACTCAAAATACTCCAAAAATATTACCTTGGTTCATAGGAGGGAAATATAGGACAAATTCCCCTTGATAGAGCAAGCCCTAGCTCAAAGAAATGACTTAGCCACTCTCCCTACCCGGCCTTGGGGGTATTTATATGGCTCCTACGTGCGCGGCCGCGCACACAAGGCAGAAACTCCCAAATATGCGCTGTCGCGCATATGACATATGTCCGGTAAAATGGCCATAAGTTTCTGTATACATATCTAAATGACGAATGGTTTGATGCGTTGAAAACTAGACTCAAAGGGATTTAATTTTATAGATAGATCACCTCCTAAGTCTATATAGTTTTGTAGCAGCATGAGTTTGAAGTCGTATCTTGTGTGAATTTTTCTGAAACTTTAGCGCATTGCATAGTTCCCAACATGTCTTAGTCCAAGGGATCCCCTTAGTCCCTTAACAATATCCAATACAACTCCTACATGTATTATCATGATCATATAAGTTGTTACCGTCCTTAACCCATCGTGGAAGGCAAGACGACACTTAAGCGACTTGTGAGTGTGCTTGTGGCCTCGGACTAATAGGAATTATTTTTGAAGGGGGCTCACAATAAGTGCTCTTTATGGAATAACTAATAAATGATTCTATTCTTTTAAATAATAGTTAAAAAAGGATCAAGCTTGTAAAAAGCTACATCTAAGCAGTGAGCTGCTGGCCCAACATATCCATAGCCCAAGGCCAACACAAACCACTGTCAGGTACTTCTCTCATTTAAGGATGGCAAGTGGGCCGATCCTTATCTTTAGGCCCGCGAGACCGGACCGGTCCTAGAGGGCCTAAACGGTCCCAATGGTCATAATATTTTTAAAAAGAATTTACCCGTTTGGGCATTTAAAATCTAGTTGTTTCCTCTGCCAAAATAGTCGTTGGCTCTTTACAAAATAGCCCTTTAATCCCCCAACTTTGTTTTAATCCCAAACTTTTTATATCCTATTTTCAAAAATGATAACTTTTAAAAAAATATCCATGATTGTTTTGTGCCAAGATCTTAGAAGTAGTTAGGAAGAAATTCTTGTTCTTTGTCTTTTCAAGAATATTAATAGAGCTAGTGAGAGATTTTTAAGAGGAACAAAGAAGCTCCAAAAGGGGTGTTATGGGAAATGGAGTTCTCGAGACAAGAAAAAAGGTAAGTAGACGGTGGGTGGAAGGTGGAGCTCAATGTCTATTTTGGGTGGCTTTTTATATGTCTAATCTTATATATTACCACACAAATTACTATATGGGTGTTAAAATAATAGGAGTATAGCTGTATAGGGGACTGTGTTTTAAGAAAGTGAGCAACAATGCTAAAGCTTTTTTGTGTCATATAAGTATTTAACTGTACTTTGTGCTATGTACATGTCAGTGGAATTGTCTCTCAAACGGTCATAAATTAACTCTCCGTTTGTTTTTTTTTTACCAAAAATATTTCTGCCATCTATGTTTTAGATCACAAATTTTCTTAAACCGTTAGTCTTGCCATTGAAGGTGACATGACAGTCCAACTGAGTTAGATTTGCTTACATGGTCATCCACCTAAACAATCCAGCATGACAAAATTATAAAGGTTTTCCTCGATTCTATAATAAAATTTACAATACATTGTCTTAGATATTTTTTTTTATATCTTTTTATCTCTAATTTCAATTTTATTTTTTTTAAATAATTTTTTTAGCTGTTGGGCCCACTTAGGTCACAATTATATAATATAATTTACCAGAAATTGCCTTAATATTTTTATTATCATTTTTTTTTTAACTTCTATAAAAAATTTTAAAAAAATTGAAAGTATCCGTCGGGCCCACTTACGCCCCGGATCATTAGTTCGTGAGTCCGATCCCGAATCGATTCCTACAAAAATCCCGCAAAAGTCCGGCACCACGAAACCTGTTTAAGTTGGAATCGGCCCAGAAAGCCCACTTAGGCCCGACCCGGCTCACATGCCAGCCTTACTCCAGAACGAACCGTTGTTTTAGTAGAAGCACTTCATTTTTTTGTCCGAGGAAAAAGGTTCGATTCTCAAAAAGCAAATGAAAGCGCGGGAAAACCAAGGACGGCCACCGCTGCGACGGCCTCGAAGGGCGGATATTGGAGACGCCGGAGAAATGCAGGAGCAGGACGACGATCTCGAGTTAGAGAAAGTTCGGTTGATAAGCTTAGCTCTTGAATTCGGTTTTGATGAAGACTCCGCAAACACGTGCTTGAATCGCCTCATTGAACTCTACGGTAACCCCCCCAATTTTTTTTTCCCATTCCTTGCCCCAAACTAAAAACCCTAAGACAATTGCAAATATCACTTCACAAATTAGCATTATAAAAGTTAAAAAGAAAAAAAAAACACAAGTTATTTGAATGACAAACTCTATACAAGTGGAAACAGCCTCGTGCAGTAGAATAGACCGACCCTGACCCCGCGCATAGGGGAGCTTAGTACATTGGCATTGTAAAAGTTAAAAAGAGAAATGGACATAAGTTATTTTAAAACATAAGCTCTGCCTAAGTTTGTTTCCCAAAACATAGCTGGTCACAAGTCCGATTATAGGAGGAGGGTTGTAGTAAATTGACGACTAGTGAAAAAATAGTCTAGTTATGAAAAGATTCATACAGGGGACTTCAATTAGTTCAGAATTCAGGACGTACTTGATTGATATACTTTATATATTTTTAAAACTAGACAAGTTACGTGGTTCTAATATAGGAGTAGTTGGCTGAATTATTACAGTTCTCATTTTTTTATTTGTGAAGGTGATGATGGGCGAGATTTCATCAGTGTGGAACATTGCGGAGATGATTTTCTTGCGGCGCTGGCAGAATCAATGCAAGACACTGAGGATTGGGATGATTTGCAAGCCATTGAATCAGAGGCTTGTGGGGCTCTAGCTGATATGTGGGCTAAGGATGTTCGTGACGATTGTAAAGATGAATGTGATGAGGATTCTACGACCTATGTCCATGTTATTGAGGATTCACCTCAACAGCACAGGCGTGCAAAAGCAGTGGTGTTGGATTCTTCAAGTGACAGTGAAGAGATGGGTATGAAGTGTGCAAGCAAAGAGGATGTTGCTTCTACCTCTAAGATTCGTCTTGACAGAAGCCACCAGGGAGGGAGTCGTACCTCAGCGTCAATGGTAGTATTTATTTAGACTTATAATGCTTTCTATCAACTGTTTTATTGTTCATTTCTTAAAGTATCAGCATTTCTAGATGATGTCATCTTATTTCTTTTTGGCTACAAATCATGTCTTAGTTCAACCTTGCTTCAATTGTTCCTTTTTTTTGGTTTTAGTTTCATTGTCTTCTTTTTCCTTTCTGAATTTACTTCATACTTAATATATGCTGCAGCATTGCATTAGAACAACATGTGTTGAATCATCTAGTAAATTCTTTCAATTAGCTGAGACCTAAATGAATGGCTATATAATGTACTGTTAGCTGACATGTGATCACCCTTGTTCTAGTTAAACCTTGCTTCTTTCAATTCATCGAGTACTGACTGAAATCCTCCTATCCCTGCTCTGCCCTTGTCGAAAGGATTATACGAGTGCGGTTACTGAAGGTTCATTTTCATCAGTCTCCGCTGAAATGGAGTCCTCCTTGGCATCAAATCTTGGGGATGAAACCCTTAGTTATGAAGAGTTGCAAAGGTTGGATTCTATTGAACTGGCAAATGTGGTAGTATTTGGAAACAGGTCCTTTCGACCTCTACAACATCAAGCTTGTCAAGCATGTCTTCAAAAGCGTGATTGTTTTGTTCTTATGCCAACTGGAGGTGGTAAAAGTCTTTGCTACCAGGTAGGTTTCTTCACCATTCAGCTGGTCCTTTCCCCAAGTATTGTCTAGAGTGATGCATGATCACAAGAATTTCTTTTTTCATATTGAACTGGCAGTTAATTAAATCTGGTTTTTGAAATGTCGGAGCACAAGTTCCAATGCATAAAAAGTTGCAGACTTGTCTGCCAAAAGATGAAAATTTTGCGTCACTGTTTCTCCTGTTGTTTTGTGTTCACATTTTGTCGTACGGTCTATGTTATCTTATCCTCAGTTTCCTTATGAGAAGTCAGCTACTATTCACCACATTACATTGCAGAAGGTTATATGACTGTTCATCTCAGACACATAAATCATGTTTAAGGTCAATGTGCAAAATCTTTTCACAAGGGTTGTCCAGAGAGCACATAACAATTAACATCTTGCTTGAAGTATGCAATCCTTTTAGTTTGGGGACTTGGCATGATTTCCTATTCTGTCACTCATCAACTTACCTTGGGATGTACTGCGTAATTCTTAAAGAATCCCATGTTGAGAAAAGCTGGAAAAAACGTTTTATTAAAAGAAGTGGTGACAGTTTCCTATTGGAGTGACAGTTCACCATTGTTGCATATGAAGATCTTAAATTTTTCTTTTGATAAATCATACTAATGTTTGCTGTTGAAAATATCTACAAAGTGTGGGTTTGCAAAAAAGTTAACATCGTCTAGACACCCAGGTATCCTTTCTTTACACCCAAAAGTACATGACACAAAGCATTTTCATACTATTCATATTCCTCTCGCTTCTATGGAACAATATCCTATTTATACATTTCACAACTAACCAACAAACCATATGTTGTGGAGGGATTTTTACCATTGTATGCTACTATTATATGGCTTCACCCTCTTTATAAAAAGAATACGTATTAGCCCTTTCTGTCATCAATAAACTTTTGATCATTCAAAGTAAAAAGTAAACAGAGAAAGCTCTGTTACTACATTCTTTAGATTACATTTTATGCAGTTAATAATGGATTTCAAATGCTTAAAATTCTCCCAACTTTGTCAATATTTAATTCAAGATTGGCCGTAAGGAAATTATAGCCGGCCATAAAATCATATTAATTTGTCAAGACTCTGACTAATGTTTGCACTAATTCTATTTTCCTTTCCTGCTATGCAGCTTCCAGCGATCGTACAACCTGGTGTTATGATTGTTGTATCCCCCCTACTTTCCCTAATTCAAGATCAGATAATCACGCTTAACATCAAGTTTGGGATACCAGCAACATTTTTGAATTCTCAACAAACTCCCTCACAAGCTGCAGCTGTACTACAAGAATTAAGGCAAGGTTTTACTTGTCTTTCTTCATAACCACCCCTTTGCTCCTCCGGTTGCCTTTAAGGAGAACATATTTTTGAGAATGACTAATAATTAACTTCTTGAGCCTGCCAAAGAAGAAAATACGTTTGTGTTCCTCGCATGACTCATGGTCCATAATATGCATGGTCATGCAAACCCCTAGCACGCATGTGTTGGCAGGAAAACTTACCACATTTTCAATGTCTCATCTGGTATCCTGCAGCACAGCCAAAAAGAATTTGCTTGCTTTGCATAATTATTTGCAAGAATGAGAAGATTGGTAGATAGTTCTTGAAACTAAAGGAAATGGGGCGGCCGACATTTTTACCTGTGCTGGTCTTTTGTCCTGATCTCTTCCACATGTTTTCCTTTGGCTATGAAATAGATCTTGAATGCCTTAAAATTATGCTTGTTTTCAGTTAGGACTGACTCTAATGGCATAATTTCATATCAATTGCCAAGTTATGACTATTCCATTAATCCATCCTTTATTAAATGATTTTACTATTAGAACTCTCTACAAGTATTCTTTAGAAAGTAATTTGCTTTTGTAGAAAGTTGTACCAGTCTTGTGATCCTGTCGCAAAATTGCTCCTAACATCATATTCTGGATTTGCATCTTCGTTTCTTACTTCTAGGAAAGATACACCATCATGCAAGCTACTCTATGTAACTCCTGAGAGGATAGCTGGAAATTTGTCATTTCAAGAAACCTTAAAATGTCTGCATAGAAAGGTGAGCATTTTGTAAGCATATTTTCTTGTTCAAGTCCAGAATATTGCTAGATGGTCTTAGTAAATAGAAGTTTTGCTGCGCTAATTTCAGGGACAATTGGCTGGTTTTGTTATTGATGAGGCTCACTGTGTGAGGTATGTCCTTATTCTAATATCATCTTAACTGCTCAAGAAGTCACTGAAGCTGGAGGAAAAGAAGTCAAAGAACAATAGCACAGACTGATGTATCAGATGACCAAAAGGGACAAGGAAATCCATCAAACAACTAGATCTTCCTTTATTGTTGGTGGCCTATATCAACCTTATGTTTTTTGAAACATGGTTTTAGGCTTTCTTTATCTGATTGGTAATAAGAATCAAGAAAATGATTGGAAATTTTATGGTCCCGGTTTCAAATGATTTTAGGAAATAGAGAAACGATAGGCGTGTTCTCAATGTGTATTTGATCTGTTCTTTTACCTGTTTCTCAGCCAATGGGGACATGATTTTCGACCAGATTATAGACTACTAGGATGTCTTAAGCAAAATTTTCCAGATGTTCCGGTGATGGCATTAACTGCCACAGCAACCCACGTAGTCCGTGAAGTAAGACAGCTACTTAAATTTGTTCTTTTGTGCGGTCTGTTTAGTTTTTTGGTTTTCACAGTTTTTGCACTCTGCAGGATATCTTGAGAGCCTTAAGAATTCCTCATGCCCTTGTCCTTGAGACCAGTTTTGACAGATCCAATTTAAAGTATGAAGTAACTGGAAAGAGCAAAGAGCCACTCAAGCAGCTTGGGAATCTATTATTGGATCGGTTCAAGAATCTATCTGGAATTGTGTACTGCCTATCCAAAAGTGAGTGCATGGATGTCTCAAAGTTTTTGAATGAGAAATGCAAAATCAAAACAGCATACTATCATGCTGGGTTGGCATCTCGTCAGAGGGTTGCAGTTCAGAAGAGGTGGCGCTCTGGGGAGGTTGATGTCGTCTGTGCGACTATTGCTTTTGGAATGGGAATTGACAAACCTGATGTTGTGAGTTCTTGTAGACTATGCTGTTTCTCTGCTTCTTACCATCATATTAGATCATCAATGACTGATGATGTTGCAAATATGACTCTTAATCAAATGCCATTGATAAATGATCTTGATATAACTATAAAAACGTTAAATCGAGTGAAAGGCTGAAGCCATATAGATGCATTGAAAGATTGTTAAACCTATTATTAGTACCTTTTTCTGGAGAGGGTTAGCCATTTTAGGTCTAGATCTTCTCTAGAGGTTCTTGATGTGATAGTGGGAGTGAAAGTTCTTTTCATTTAGAAGTTATACTGTATGCCACCGTTTGACATTCAGGAATAAGGTAGTGGACTGATAGTTTTCTACATTTTCAGCGGTTCGTTGTTCACAATACAATGTCCAAATCTATTGAAAGTTATTATCAGGAAGCTGGAAGGGCAGGAAGAGACAGCCTTCCCGCTACGTGTGTCATATTATACCAAAAGAAGGATTTCAGTAGAGTTGTGTGCATGCTAAGAAGTGGGCATGGGTATAAAAAAGAAAGCTTGAAGAGGGCCATGGAACAAGCTCGAAAAATGCAGAGATACTGTGAACTTAAGGTGCGTTGATTGATTTTTTATAGAGCTGCTGTGCCTTGCATCCTCCTCATCATTCTAGCTTAATTCTTGTGTTACTGGACAATCTCTGGAATCATCTCTGTTATATTCTTAATCATCACATTATCCTTAAACTTGCAGACTGAATGCCGTAGAAAATTGTTACTTGAACACTTTGGAGAGCCCTTTGACCAAAATTCCTGCAAGAATGGTTCTAATCCATGTGACAACTGTCTCAAGTCTTCCTCGTGAAGGTTCTACATTTTACTCCCAAGAGAAGGCCCAAAATACAAATCTCAAGCTTCTATTGCTCAACCACCAAACAAATCTGTCCTAAACTAAACATGTACCGCTTGCATGGAGGTAGTGATTAGTAAACTTTGAGCAGCTACAATTACATGGTTCAGGTTTGATAAACTAGGGTAGCTAGTAATATGATCATCTCATACTGTTCGTATGCATACAACAAGGTGCTCATATTCAAGAGGCAAAAGCCAAAAGATGCATCTTGGAGTCATAAGTGCAAGTCCTGCACTTGTGGCTCAAGGAGGTTAGATCTCTTTCTTTACTGTAATCTTATTTTTGGCCCTAACCTAAGTCAAATGCTCGGCTTCAAGAAAGCATAAAGGAAGCTCATGTGGTTGTAGTTGTACTGCGATGAGAGATACTGGCTCTCTTTATTGAAATGGTTGTTCTTAGTGGTACCAGTGAAGTCTCCTAATACAATAGGTGGGTTCATTCTCACTTCTCCTCTCCCCCTTATCCCTCCATATATAATAGATAGAAGAAGAAGAAGAAAGAAAAAAAACATCTGCATAGTTGGACTGTTCCTCATGTTATGCTTTGAAGTCTGATTATTTGGGTAAAATCGTATCGTAGTGGTCAGAAGTGACAACCGTTTTCTATCATTAGACTATAGCACAGTGGCTTGTTATCAATTGCATTCACGTAATTTTGTTCCTTGTTTATTTCTGGTTGTGGTTCTAGCTCCAGTTCTCTAAAGTCGGCCATGACTTGGATCAATGCAAGAATGTATTTTTTAATCAGAAGAGTTTCTAGTTTTCATTTCCGTCATTTCATGAAGTGGCAGAGTATATGATGTAACCCAACTAGTTACGTTACCATATATTATTGCGAGATATGGGGCGTTCATCCTGCGATGTATGACATTTGGTTGTCTTAATCTAAACTCTGGAATACAATCATTCATAGCACAACAAAATTAACCCTTCTCTCTATTGTACCTGAGATTTAGGTGGTTTATGATGATTAGCGGTCCCAGTGAGGGGTAATCCAGATATAATAGACCTTGATTTGTTCTCCAATTGTTAAAAATCATCTTGGCAAAAATATTATTTGGACCTAGTGTAACATCAAACCATGTTGATTTCCCATTGTTAAGTAACAAAATTGAGGTAAGAACGTATATAATTTAACCATGATGTGAAAATAAATTCTATATAAAAAACACGTGTCATATGGTCATGCACTTACTAATTACTATTCTAGTGCATGCATCGGGAGGTATGTATTTTTGGATCATCTCTATTCACTCGTTTGGCAAATATCTGGGATTTTCTATCTTCCATAAAAGGCCAGTTAATAGTGACTTCCAATTCATCATTGACAATATGCACTCCAAACTGATTGGTTGGAAAACAAGTTTTCTAAATATGACGGGAGAACTACCCTAGCAAAAGCCTTTCTGAATAGCATACCACGCCATGTCATGCAATTCATCAAGCTCCCCTAAAAAATCACAAAGGAAATTAATAAAATTCAGAAGAACTTCATTTGGGGTACTATACCCAACAAAAAGAAAATGCACCTAGTAGACTGGGACACTGTTACCAAGCCTAAAAACAAGGGAGGGTTGGGAATACAAAGAGATGAATATAAAAACAAAATTATGCACTCGGGCCTTGCATGGAGACTCTTTCATAACACTTTCGCTCTATGGGCAAACCCTGATTGCCAAGCACTCTAATTGGAGCCACCCCCTCCCCCTTCAAAAAAGCCAAATCCTCTACATGGAAATGCATTCAAAAAGGGCCATTAGATAGGTAGTGCACAAAGGGGACAAAGTCAGCTTCACAAATGACTCCTGGATGCCCAATCACCCACCAATCAGGAACATGCTTGAAGGTCCTCTCACCCAAACTGACCTTTCAGCCAAAGTAGCTACCATCTATAACAATGGGGCTTGGGACATCTTCTCCATATCCTTGAGCATCCCTCTTAACATCGGAGACCTTCTCTCAACTACTTTCATTCCACCCAATCCCATAAAGGAGTACAAGATGATCTGGGGCAATACTAGCAATGTCCTCTTCAACACTAAATTAACCTATAGCCTCCTTGCTAACATAACTCCCCAGAAGGTGGAAGAGGATAACAATAGCTACATGTGGATCTGGAAATTGAAAGTCTCTAACAAGATCAAAACCTTCATATGGCTCTTATACCATGGAAGGCTTCCCACATGGGCCTATCTCCACAAAATTGGGGTTATTGTAACCTATCGTACTGTTTTTGCGCTAATGCTTTTGAGAGCTCTACCCACATCTTCTTTGAGTGCCCTAATACAAAATCATTCTTGTAACAGCTAACCTCAAAAAGCACCACAACAGTCCAAACTCAACCCCCTACATTCACTAGTAGGTCCTCGTCTAGAACTTGGTCAACCCTCAGAAGAAAACCATTCAACAACATTCTTAGTTGGGAAAACCTTTTTCCCTTTAGCTTCTAGCAACTTTGGATTACTAGGAATAATAACCTCTTCAACAACAAAAAGGATAGTGTCCCTACTTCTGTTGTTTTGGCTAAGGCGATTGAGTATATCACTATCTCAATTAACCAAACACCCACAAAAGAGAAGACCATCTGGGTCAAATGGGTTCCCTCGCTAACATGCCACTACAAGCTCAACACCGACGAGGTAGCTTTAGGGAATCCTGGGAAGGAAGGTGTGGGAGGAGTTTTCAGAAATTCCAGCGGCAACTGGGTGCTGGGATTTATGGGAAGTCTGCCTCACACCACAAACACCCAAGTTCAACTTCTTGCAGTGCTGTAGGGATTACAAATTGCTGAGCAAAGAGGATTCATACCCCTTGAAATCAACACAGATTCAACATAGGTAATAAGAATGCTTAACTCGGGTAACCATGTCTTTGACTCAATCATTTTTTAATACAGGTCAATCATCCTAAGATTAAGAGACGTGTTGGTGAAGCACAACTACAGTGAGACGAAAAAATTAGTTGATCTAATGGCAAATGAGGATGCAAACAAAGATTTTTTTGGTAGAACAAGAACTATGACAGTTCCTCCGGTGTTTGCAAATGAAGTTTTTTGGCCAGACATCTTAGGAACTGTTTTTCCTAGAAAAATTTTGGATTGTAATATTAATACTTTTGATCACAGCTCAGGGGTTAACTCATACCCCTCTGAAAACAATGCACTTATTTAGCTATAGTTGGTAATTTATATATATTATCATCCAGTTAACCAAAAAAAATATTTGCACAAATAGGACACTTTGGGTGCCATTTTTTATTTTATTTTTTTACCCTAATTATCTCATGGGCAGAATTTCAAGTTTAATAAGTGTTGCTCCTCGCTTGTTCTATGGGTAACACTTTTGATTTTTGACCTTAAAGATTTACACATAGAACAAACGGAGTTTTAAAAATCAAGACCATCCGTTTTTAAGTTCATAAAGTATAATTTTGTGTAGATCAATTCAAGAATTATGCGAGTGAGTAATGTATGGGGTAAGATGAAAAAGGAGCTCATACAATATTTTTCATTCTTCTTCTTAATAGCACTTATGACTACGCCAGATATCTTGTTGAATTGGCCGTATATGTCGACATTTAATTTTGGTACTTGCTTTCTTGTTCCTATGATTATTAAAGAAAGAATAATATAGAGTTAGATGGTTCACAATGTCACCAGCTCACATCTTAACTGTTGAATAGTTGTTAATGGGCCTATTAGAGAATTTACTGATAATGGTTCTCTCCTCTAGCCTTTATTAAAAGCTAAAAGCTTTATTGCAAAAGAAAATTATAGACGAGATTAAAAAAAGAAAAGAATAATAGAAAAACATAAAGCTTGCTTAATGGGTATCAATTTAGGTTTTAGTATGTTACTAATACAACGATGACAGAATAACTAGCTTTTAATGTTGTTTTTAGTGGAACTAAAAATAATGGTCGGTGGTTATAGTTGTAAAAAATCAAGATAATATTAACAACTACGCCTTAATTTCAAACTATTGAAGTCGATTCTATGAATTCTCAATATCATTAATGTTTATCTGGGTCCGAAACATTTCAAAATTATGTACTTAAGGATTTATAACATGGTTAATATTTTTTCTTCAAAACAAAGAAATTGTAACCAAGTCAAGGGGTTGATAGGTGGCAGAGAGAATAGATAAGATAGAACTATGATTGGAATCGGATCTAAGATCTTAACATATAGCCAATGCATTTAGATTTTAAGAATCTTTTGACCTAAACCACATGCATAGTTTCATAAATCCTTTTCATAATCGCAATTCGTCACTTTAATGAAGGACATTGGTACCTAAATTCAAGCTATGCTTATCTCTGAGTTGTCAATTTCTTGCTTTTATCCTCACCATTTTCCTTTCCAACATTTGACGTAGAATAAAAAAGTTATTTCGAGATAGCAAATTTCTAAGTCCCCGGCAACGGCGCCAAAAACTTGTTGGGACCTAACACACTCACGCAAGTATACGCGGTCGTCAAGTAATAAAGTGACTAAAAGTCGGATGTCGAACCCACGAGGACTTATGATTAACTATTAACTAAATTAGACTATCCCAATTATCTAAACAAGAATTAAATCTAAAAATATTTTATTCTAAACTAATTAAATAAAAAAATATAAATAATAAACTTTGAACAGAGAAAGAGCAGATTTTTATGATATCAATGTAATGAAAACGATCTAGGGTTATGGGCTATCTAATAATCCTATTGTATTCTTCAATTGAATTGACCGACTAATTTATCTAGCTTATTGGTTGACAGGGTTAATATTGCTCATAAGAATCTGTCGAGTTCTTACTCGCCTATTCAAGCTAACCTAACGCCTATATGTCTATGGAGTTAGAATCAACAAGAATGCATTTATAATTTCTGTAAATCAACCAAGCAAGGCAATTAGGTATATGTCTATCCTAACCACGAATCCATTCCCCGATGCCCGAGTTCAAGAACTTGCCCTACTCAATCCTATATGCAATATAGAATTCCCACTTTCGAGTTCAATTCTAGATTCGTAGATAATATTCAATTGGTGATCAAGCAATTAAATAATTAAGTGCAAGATTGAATAAATAAACTAATATGATAAATCAAGAAGTCAAAATCAATATCCGAATAACAATAGTCATGAAAGAACCACAACCCTAGAACGTGAAGTTTAGCTCCATATAGACATGGTAGCCAAACAACAAATCATACAAAGAAACATAAAGATTACTAAGTTTGGTGGGAGAAAGATGAAACTTGATGAATTCCAGCCTCCACAGCTTTTTCGTGCCTTTTTTCCTCTTCCCAATATGTTAGATGACCTAAAAGAGGCGTTTTTGGCTTATATATTGCGTACCAAAGTCGTGGGCCAAAGTTCTCCTATTTCTAATCCAAATCAGCTTCAGGGATTGATGCTAGGGTGGATGCGTCGCATCCACCTCGTCCTCCACTTCTCATCTTCGCATGTTACGGTGGATTTCGCATCCACCCTTTGTTCCTCCATTTCTTAACTTTGCATGTGAGGGTGGACGCGACGCATCCACCCTTCTCTTCTACTTCCCAGTCTCGGATGCTATGGCGGACGCTATGGGCCGACTTCACTGCTAAGGGTGCACGAAAGATGTAGTTTTTCTAGGTTGGATGCGACGCATCCAACCCTTCTTCCTCTGGCTAGACCACCTTTTCTTCATATTTTGCACTCCAAACACCTTAAATCGTCACACATAACTTAATTAGTCATAAAACCAATAATTAAATCATGTTGGGCATTTTAAAGATCAAATAACATCAAGAAGTGGTTAAAATATGGGTAAAGTAACATCAACACATATCGAAATATGCCAAACATCACTACCCCACACTTAAACCTTTGTTCGTCCTCGAACAAACCATCCTATAGTAGACGAAACAAAATTAAGCTCTTATCATTCAAAGCACACTGCACCTATGACCGTGGTTATTTGCAACAATTAGGCTCTAGGCTATGCATCACATACCCTTCCCTTTACTTATGCCATTCTTTAAAAATATTCGAACAAAGACAACATGCTCACAACAATCCTAACCTCAAAAACCGACTCAATGTCACTATGCACTCATGGCTTGAACACCCAACATCATAGAGAAGTCTAATAACGTTACCTATCCCTCGTGAAACCATGTGCCCTCACAACAAGAACAAGAGAGCGAGTTCAATCCACACATTCGAATCTCATGATCAAATATATTTTAATGACTCACATATATCAAAGAAAATCGCTCACTCTCACAAAGAAGTCACATGCATGAAATTAGTACCATAGGCTTGCCCTTAATGTAAATCTCTACTAATGTAAGCTCGCTCGATCTAAAATCAATTAGGATTTCTTCATGGTTGTAATGTGGGCTAAGGGACGGGTAGGATATATTTAAGGAATAGTGACTCACCCTCCTAAGCACTTTAATACATCACAAAATTACTTTAAGCATTTTTTTTCTTCAACCCCACTTCAATTTCACAAACAATATCACCCCCAAAACAGTCCCTTTTTCTTTAAGCACTACTTTAGTTCATACCCACTAGCAAGAACAAGATAACAATTTATTCATTTATATTTTTCTTTCTTTTTTTTCCAGATTTTTCTCTTTTTTTTTTCTTTCAATTTTCGCTAGTGGTGTATTATTTTACAAAATAAGTGCACCCTTCTTTCTTTCATTGGTTCCACTCAAAAGTCACCCCACACTTAGTCCCTTCTTACTTCTTTTAGCGCTCATCTAACAATTAAAGTGCTTTAAGAGGTAAAAGGATCAAAACAATGTCAATTAAGAATAAAAAGGGTATAGGCTTGTAATGTGGGTACCAAATAAAAGGTCTACAGGCTCAAAAGGGTTAACTAGGGATAGATTTTATTTGTGATAAGCAATAAGCTCAAAAAGATCAAAGAAATCCTAAAATCATTTTTCAAACCGAACATCACCTAAAATTTCGCTTCAACTCACATACCGGGCAAGTTCTAGACACAAGTACAATACATGGACAACACAAAAAACTCACCACACATGGCACATGACTCACTAAGGACGATCACATTCTGACTCTTAAGCAATGCAAGTATTCACGGAGCCACGAGATATTAAGTATTAAACACAAGGTGAACATAAGTCATGTAAACGAGACATAGGCGCCACAAAACATGCTATCCAATTTAACAAGGCATCATCAATAAATTCAAATCATACAGAAGATACTACACATGCGAAAGTATAAATATGTTACTATCAAACAAGTCAAGGGCGCCTAGGTTCATCATTCTTGCTCCTTTTATTCCCTAAATTCCTAATCTACTCGGAAAGAAAAAAACTACCCGGTTCAAACTACATCCCATGGAAAAGAACCGAGGCACAAAGAAAAACCACAGAGGATTATTACTATCTAAAGAAAGCTAAAAGACATATTTTGAATTTTTGTTTAGACTTTAATCCCTCAAGAAAACTGTCTAGGAGATCAATCGTCGGGAAAAGTCCAATTTTTCTACTTTTTCGTTTTTTTTTTAATTTCTTTTTTTTTTTCACAAAAGCTACTACACTTAAGAATGAGTACTACAACTAAGCTAAAATAGCACAGAAACTCATCCAAACGATCTCCTCACCCCACACTTAAAATTTTGCAATGTCCTCAATGCACATTATAAATAATAAGAGGGTAAACGAGACTCCCTGGTAGGCCAAAGGCCGAAGCAATAGCGGCTCACGAGGTACTCAGACTTCCCCCAGACATCGTCCTTTGTGTGGGCACCCCACACTTAGTCCTCACCATCTAGCTCGCTTTTGCACTCTTCTAATGGTTTTGCTTCCTATGCTCATAATCCTACAAAACAAAAATAAATACTACAAAATAATAAAAATAAAATAAAATAAAAAGTGAACAAAAATAAAAGAAAGCAGTAACGCTGGGTTGCCTCCCAACAAGCGCCTGATTTAACGTAGCGGCACGACGTGAACCACTTTTTGCCTCCACCTCGAACTTATGAATTGAGCCCCTAACATGGCATCCAGTTTGCGGCTATGCTCCAGTGGTGGGGCTACAAAGATAACCAGGCCAAGTAATAAATTTTTCACTCTACACTTCTCGGCCTTTAGATGAGGAATGTATTTTTTGCTTTTTGGCATGACAAATTCAAAAATATAGGCATCATGTTCCTCTTTCATTGACTCCTCCAAAGGCTTAGATGACTCAATTTCCATGTCATCATCCAAATACAATGTCGAAAAATGTTTAGAATGAGGACCAACACGCCTCAACTTTAGAATTGTATTACTATTTATATCCTCATATGTGCACACATTAGAGTCTTCAAATATAACATTATCTGCTACCTCGCATGGCTCTAGTGTACTTTTCTCAACATGGGCATCATCAACAGAAATATGCTCGAATGATTGGCTCTCCACTTTTAGCTCCTCAATTTGGCGTATAAGCTCCTTTTCAGCTTCTGACAACTCATTACTATTTTGTTGGGCGATAGACGCAACAACCTTTGCATTTAATTTATCTTGCAAGTCGTGAATAGTAGTGACAAATTTATAGATCCCTTGTCCCAGTTTAGATCTTCCCTCTATAAAGTGTCTCATCCCATCAGTAAGTTCCTCATGTTGAGCTTCATATATTTCTAACTTTTCAGCCTGTTCTGCCAGCCAAGTTTGGCTCAAAATCTCCTCTTTTTCAAAAATTTTCTCTTGCTGGTACTCGCTCTCTTCATTCAATTCTTCCATATTGGCCTTCATTCTTGTGATTGCTGCCCTCATTCTTTTCATATCTTTTTTGAGTTCATCCTGTTGCTCTGCTACTTGCCTCAGAATATCCCTAATATATGCATCAGGCTCCATATCCTGCACTTCATTGCCCCTATCAAACTCAGAAACATCATTAGAAAGATCATAATAAGGGCTCAGAGAAGGATGAACAAAATTAGGACAACCATCCCAATGGCCATCTTGACCACCACACATATTACAAATATTCCACTCAAAGGATTGAGATTGTGCGCACAACTCGCTCCTGGGAACATTCTGACAATTTTTCCACCAGTGGGGTCCTCCACAATATGGACAAGGATCATCAAAATAAGAATAACCATCATTCGAATAATTTTTATTCCAAGATGCCATGCTAAAATAAATAAAAAATACTAACTAAAATAAAATAATAATAAAAAACATGAATAGATAAAAAATTGTCTAATCTAGAAAAATAGCAAATTTCTAAGTCCCCGGCAACGGCGCCAAAAACTTGTTGGGACCTAACACACTCACGCAAGTATACGCGGTCGTCAAGTAATAAAGTGACTAAAAGTCGGATGTCGAACCCACGAGGACTTATGATTAACTATTAACTAAATTAGACTATCCCAATTATCTAAACAAGAATTAAATCTAAAAATATTTTATTCTAAACTAATTAAATAAAAAAATATAAATAATAAACTTTGAACAGAGAAAGAGCAGATTTTTATGATATCAATGTAATGAAAACGATCTAGGGTTATGGGCTATCTAATAATCCTATTGTATTCTTCAATTGAATTGACCGACTAATTTATCTAGCTTATTGGTTGACAGGGTTAATATTGCTCATAAGAATCTGTCGAGTTCTTACTCGCCTATTCAAGCTAACCTAACGCCTATATGTCTATGGAGTTAGAATCAACAAGAACGCATTTATAATTCCTGTAAATCAACCAAGCAAGGCAATTAGGTATATGTCTATCCTAACCACGAATCCGTTCCCCGATGCCCGAGTTCAAGAACTTGCCCTACTCAATCCTATATGCAATATAGAATTCCCACTTTCGAGTTCAATTCTAGATTCGTAGATAATATTCAATTGGTGATCAAGCAATTAAATAATTAAGTGCAAGATTGAATAAATAAACTAATATGATAAATCAAGAAGTCAAAATCAATATCCGAATAACAATAGTCATGAAAGAACCACAACCCTAGAACGTGAAGTTTAGCTCCATATAGACATGGTAGCCAAACAACAAATCATACAAAGAAACATAAAGATTACTAAGTTTGGTGGGAGAAAGATGAAACTTGATGAATTCCAGCCTCCACAGCTTTTTCGTGCCTTTTTTCCTCTTCCCAATATGTTAGATGACCTAAAAGAGGCGTTTTTGGCTTATATATTGCGTACCAAAGTCGTGGGCCAAAGTTCTCCTATTTCTAATCCAAATCAGCTTCAGGGATTGATGCTAGGGTGGATGCGTCGCATCCACCTCGTCCTCCACTTCTCAGCTTCGCATGCTACGGTGGATGCTTCGCATCCACCCTTTGTTCCTCCATTTCTTAACTTTGCATGTGAGGGTGGACGCGACGCATCCACCCTTCTCTTCTACTTCCCAGTCTCGGATGCTATGGCGGACGCTATGGGCCGACTTCACTGCTAAGGGTGCACGAAAGATGTAGTTTTTCTAGGTTGGATGCGACGCATCCAACCCTTCTTCCTCTGGCTAGACCACCTTTTCTTCATATTTTGCACTCCAAACACCTTAAATCGTCACACATAACTTAATTAGTCATAAAACCAATAATTAAACCATGTTGGGCATTTTAAAGATCAAATAACATCAAGAAGTGGTTAAAATATGGGTAAAGTAACATCAACACATATCGAAATATGCCAAACATCAATTAACGTTACATTATGTTCGATTCTCATACGTCTATGTTTCACATCATAAGAAAATGTACATTTTTTTAAAATAAAAAAATTAGGAATTTTGAAATAAAAAAGAAGAAATACTATTATTCGTTCTGCGGAAGGAGTTAATTACACAGTTGAATTCTCACATGGCTATGATATAATGGTCCCCAAAAACCTCATTTGCTGGTTTTGAATGTGACAAACTCATGCTGGTCACTTTGAAAATTTTGCACACCAATATTTAAGTCACCTTTAATTTTGGGACCTATCAATGATGCATCCTGTCACATGAAAATTTAATAATTGTGCAAAAAGAGTTTTCGTATTACGAAATTTTGGGTTAGCAGCTTGATAAGCAGTGTCCTGTTTTTTTAAAGATATTTTCTAAACCACCTTTCATTTACCCTTAAATGTCTTACTTAATTAACACTTTATTAATTGAAATAATAATAGTAAATTTTAGAAAAACAATTTGCCAGTCATTATAGAACAAATTAACTTTGTCAATACAACTAATATTTGAGACAGTAAACAATGCAACAAGATCTCTTTCACATAATCAGTGAATCCGTAAAATTGCATTTGATATACAAAATTGATCCAAAGGACCAGAATATTGGAAAGTAACTCCTCACTTACCTCACTGATATAAGTACTATTTTAGCATATTAGTAAAAGTTAGTACTATAAGTCAAGCATAAAGTCCAATGCAATTAGCGTAGGAAAGTCAAATTGAATGAAGCAAAATTCCTTGGAAATATTGAAGTTCTATTCTTTTAGATAATATTGTATCCTCTCAAAAACAGAAACGGATACTCCCAATGCTCATCTTTTTATTCCACCTCGTTGGCTCTAGGAACAAGAAAAACAATTTAATTAACAAATACTCCCTTTTCCTCCCTCCCAATAAATAATTAAAGTAATCCCACTGGGAAAATTAAGTAAAAATAAAAAGAGAACCTATTTGATCAGAAATGGAGGGAAGAAAAAACACTTCCACCAAAGAGGTTCAAAAAGGAAACTCTTTTTATATTGTACTATTTGATCATCTTCCTTCTTTCCCTTTCTTTTTTTTTGAAAATATTTACATTATTCAGAATCACAAAATATTACTCCCTATCTTCAAGAGTCAAATAATATATATATATATATATATATTTATGTACATTATTGTATGGACAAACTTTACCAATATATTACTAGATTGTAAAGTTTTGGTGGTTAGCCAACGAATTTCTTTAGTAAATCGTGTTCTTTTTATCTAATTTATCTAGCCTAAAATCAAACACATATTATATTGTACCTTGCATATATATTTTTGTTCCAATAAATTAAACATTTATTAACAAAAATATATTCATTAAATACTTTTGATATTATTTAGTCCCTAATTATAATTCATACATAATAATTTCATTATAACTCCTATACAAATTAAATTACTTCTTTCATACCGAACATGTGACTAACATGACCACATAACAAATATACTTTTATTATAACAAAAAAAAAAGAATACTTTTATTTATTTATCTATTTAAGTTTGTGACAATTATTACCACATAAAAAAGGAGCCTAAATAATTCAATCGGATGAGCAGTCAATAGAAGAATTTTGTAATAATTAATTAAAATAAGCCGTACATATGTAACGGTGAGGACGTTGTCTCTTCCTTGTCTTATTATCAATTGAGTCTTTTAACTCTTCACTTCACACGCCACTCCCCCTTCCCCCTTTTAATTTCAAATCCTCTCTCTCTCTCTCTCTCTCTCTCTCTCTCTCTCACACACACACACACACAGAGTTGCGCTTTCCATTTCCTCTCATTTGTTACTGTTACCCAGCTCCTCCTTCACTCTTTCACCACCATCGCACCGATCAATTTTCGAACAAAAAACCCTAGACTTAGCTTTTTGCTTCAACCCCAACTTCAGATCTTACTTTTTTTCTTCTTTTATGGTGGAAAAAGATGTGAGATTCGACTCATTGAATATTCACTGGTGAGTTTGTTTCAAAATTGTTCTTAGTTGTGTGTTTGTTCTTCATTGTCATAATTAACTCTTGTCAATGTTTGTTGTATGATTTTAGTTGATTTTTTTCCTGCATCTAGCTGATGATTCGACTGTTCTTGGTTGTTTATACAAAATGCTTTTACATATTTGGGTTTATATGTTTATTTGGATGTAGTAATTGAAATATGGGATCTTCAAGAATCTTTATACGCTTAAATGAAGTAATGCTGGTTAGGAAGAGTTAGCTTTCAGCTTTGCAAAAATTGCATCTTTTAGCTGAAAATTATTATTTGCTATTACGAAAATGTTCTCCTGAAAAATAATTTCCTATGTGGAATCATAATCAATATTTAGCGTTTTGCTACCTTGAATTGTGGAGAAATGTTTTCGCCCAAAAGTGGAAATGACTTCCATTTATATTGAAAAAATCATTTTATTAAACTTCTAGGTTTTTTATTTGGTTCGAGGGATAAGGATGTTCTAGTCCTGGTATAAAATTCGGTAGTACTTATACAATTTTTTATTTCTGCTGTTAAGCTCTGCATACCTGATATAATCTCTGTACATAACTACATATGCAGTTTTTGGTGTCCGGTAGTAATTCCATCATTTGGTTGCTAAGTTTTAATTTCCTCTGATTACTTGTTTACTTCATTTTTTGCAAGACTTGAACATCTGGGACCTGATGCCTTAAAAAATTTCCGTTCTTGACAACAGATGTATTTTGTCTGATTTTGTTTGCTGATACCTCCACATGGGAGTATTTGGATATTAAATGAGGAAATGGAGGTTGAAAAGCGAAGTTCAAAAGGAGGCTTTCTTCAGCTATTTGATTGGAATATCAAATCTCGAAAGAAGCTTTTCTCTAACAAGTCTGAACTACCTGGTAACTCCTTTTCTCCTTGCCTGTTGGCAGTTGAAGGCCACTTTTCTTGTGATTGATGCTTATTGATGAATATTTCGCTATGCCCATGTTCCTGTTATTGTGGCTGCAGAAAACTCTAAGCAAGGAAAAGAAAATACCAATGGATCAGCCAATTTAAGATTTCAGCAGGTAACTTCTCTTTTACTTTGCTCTGCTGTCTCCTCTCAAATAATTGAAGACATTATCTTTATGACCGTGGATCCTATATTTTGGTCTGTCATTCTAATAATTCTGCATATGTAATTGAAGGCTCATGACTATGGTCCTGGTTCCAACTCCAACCAGATCTATGATTTCTATAGTGCTTCATCAGTAACCGAGGATGGAAGTTATGGTCAAAAAGCACCTGGGGTTGTTGCACGTCTTATGGGATTGGATTCTTTACCAACTTCAAAAGAGTCTGATCCCTGCGTTAACTCATCCTTTGATTGTCACTCGTTCAGAGATTCTCCGTATCTAAATTTTGTGGCTGATTTCCAGAATGAACATCATATGATAGTCGATGGTAACGTGCGAAATAAATTGGATGGATTTAGGAGAAACCCTGTTGAACTGAAGTTGCAAAAGGTGCAGAGCCGGCCCATTGAGAGGTTTCAAAGTGAGGTATTGCCTCCAAAATCAGCTAAACCTATTTCAGTTACTCAACACAGATTGTTATCTCCTATCAAGAGTCCTGGGTTCATCCCTCCTAAGAATGCAGCTTACATATTAGAGGCAGCTGCCAAAATATATGAGCAGAGTCCTCGACCCGCGACCAGAGAGAAGATGCAATCTTCCGGGTCTTCCTCTGTCCCTTTGAGAATACGGGACTTGAAAGATAAAATGGAGGCTGCTCAAAGACAGTCCAGGATTTATGAAGCATCGCACAGGCCAAAAGAACAAAATTCTGTTAAACATATCAGAAGACAACCCAGTGAAAGAGGTCAGGTTCAATCAGATAATACACGTCAATTCAGGGCTTCTGAGGTACCAAGAAGAGATGTCTCCCAAAATAAGGGGAAGGAGAAGTCAGTTTCACTTGCAGTTCAGGCAAAGACCAATGTTCAGAAAAGAGAGGGAAAGACATCTTCTGCTAGTAAGAACCCAGCAAACCAGAAAGAAAAGAATGATTCTAAGCCTGGTAGAAGTCGGCCAAGTTCACAAAAAGTTGGGGAAAGAAGAACTTTGCTCATTAGGTCCTCTGATGTGCTCAGGCAGAATAACCAGAAGCAGAACTCTGCATCTAATAAAGATGGGGAGAGTTCGAAAAGTTCAGCACCCTACCACAAAGAGAAAAAAGTATCATCCACTGGTGACATGTCTAGGCCAACCAAGACTGTAAGTAGAATTGTTGTAAATACCACCACTGCTCCCGGAACTGCAAGTCCTGTAGGAACTGATGCGGGAAAGGAGCTCTCATCATCTAGGGACTCTAGAGTGGGGTCCTTCACTGGAAAGAAAAGGCCAGTCAATGGAGATATTGACTCTGATGGATGTGGTCCTGATAATTTGATGAAGAGTAAAGATGAGAGGTCTATAAAATGTAATTTGACTATTGAAGGATGCCCCAATTGGGATACAGCTGACAGGAAAAATGGGAGTGATGTTGTGTCATTTACTTTCACCTCACCCATCAAAAAATCACTGCCTGGCTCCACATTGTCAAGTCAAGTTTTGGAAAAGAGTAATGTTTTGTCTCTCTTTCCAGGTTCTTATGATAATCAGTTTGATTCAAGAACATCAACGATATGTCCTTTAGGTTCGAATGTTATTGGTGGTGATGATTTAGGTATGCTCTTAGAACAAAAGCTTAAAGAATTAACTTCTAAAGTTGGATCATCCTGTGAAGATCTCATCAAAACAGGGACAGCCTCTATTTCTGCCAATTCTTTGGAAGATAGTGTGTCCATTATAGCACATGGAAAGAGGCCTCAAGTTGATTTGCTTCACGAAAAAGCAGATGACAATGGTCACTCTTTTGTTGATGACATCCGGCTTACTGCAACTCAGATGTGGCAGGTATTCTGATATTCCCTTAGCTTCAAAATTCCATTTTTGTGACCACTCCATCCCCAAAGAAAATCCCGGAGAGAAAAAAAGGAGCAGGTAAAACAATGAGAAAGTGGAATACAGATTACCGATCACATGCGTAAGAAACTTTTTGACATGTGGTCAGAGCTGTTAACTGGTTTTGAGCCTTGACCGACTTTTTGTACTTCTATAGCATTCCACACACTTATTAGTGTATGTGAGTGGTGCGTATACTTGTTCCTCGGTGAAAAGAAATAGAAGATTTCAGAGTCATTTATCACGTCCAGAGATTGCTTATTATAGTGGGTGAGATCAGATGCTTCGGTTAAGGTTCATCAACAGAAAAGATAAATGTGTGTATAGCTAACAAGTAGCCAAATGTGAAAATGTGCCATAAGCCCACAACCACTTAGCATGAATAATGAGGGTTGTTCTGAATGATTTTCGAAATCATTTTTTACCTTTGATTATTCGGTGCAACAGATGGCTGAAAGAGTAGGCATAGATACATCAAGAGGCTTTCTGTGCCATTACCATAAGCCATAGAAGTCTAGGGTCTAGGGTCTAGGAACTTTTTTCCTTTTTTGATTTGTTTAATTCCATTGGATGCCAGTTTTAGATTTTCTGAGAGACCTGATTAGAGTGATAAAAGGATGGTTTTGAAATGAAAGGACCTCCAGGAAAATGTCTTTGGGATCTCCTTTGCATGCCTGTTATAGAAGCAGTTATGCCCTTTACTACTTGTTTTCTTTTCTTTTTTGTTGTTTTCTGAATCTTTCAGTTTTCCTTCTTAGTTCAGTTGTTACACTTAATTCCGCCGATGTGACAGCATATTGGTCCTAAACCCAGACAAAGAGGAACATTGTGGTAGGTTGACAACTAGCGTGAAAATTGGTTTAACTATGATAAATCTTCTGAATTGGGGATACAAGGATTCATATATGCTATTCCTACTAGTTTGAGACTGACATAGTTGATTGATTTGCTATCCAGTTGTTAACCTTGAAAATTTGAGTATATGCAAATCCAGCAAGTTTGAGATTGGGGCATAGCTGCTGTTGTTGGATTCCTATTTCTGTATTAGTACTGTACTTCTTTTTCTTAAAAAAAAAATGATGTGCCCGGCTAATCTTATCTGCATCACTTTCAGGGTCCCAAAAAGGTAGAAAAGCCTAAAATGGCCAGCAGCTTTACGTGTGAAAGAGAATTTATTCTACCCTGTTCTAGTCCGGTCTCGAGTTTGGAGCCTTCTATCTCAGGAGGCAGTTGCAACTCCCTGGACAGCTACAGAAGTTTAACTACTGATGGTAATAATACTGATTTTTTAGTTTCCTCCTTTTTTAAATTGTGATGATTCATCAGTTTACCAGGCATGGCTTATTCGGGGATACATTGCATTCAATTGGAGTGGTCGTCACATATATTATTGACTTAGCTGAAAGAGTTTATTTTTGTCCCATAAAACTTTTAGTGGTATTTGCTAGTATTTCTTGTGTCCAAATATATTTCACCTCAATATATGTGTCAGTAGAGTGAGAAAAGAGAGCCCGGATGATAGTTTTGCTGGATTTATATATGGATGGAAAATTACATATGTGCAGAAGGGCCTTTTTGTTTTAACACTAAACTATAATACGCTAACATCAAGATAAGATCTGGTGGATCTTTCTGTGTTTTGTTTTGCCTTTTAAAAGATGTACACTATGACCAAAATAAGACCTGGTAGTATAATTTTGTATTATTGCACCCAAGGGTGTGGCCTAGTGGTCATGAAGTGGGTGCAAACCTTAGAGGTCAGGGTTCAAGTTCCAGTAGAGACAAGAATCACTAGGTGATTTCTTCCCACGTGCCTGCCTTAGTGAGCACAATTACCTTGTATTTGTGTTGGTGGAGAGGTAGCATGTACCCGGTGAAATAGTCTAGGTGTGTACAAGCTGACTTAGACATCTGTTGTAAAAAACAAAAGAATTATTTTGTATCTTTTTTCTTCTTATAAGGCATTATATATCATATTGTCAATCTCAAAACTTAGAAACTTTTCCATTTAGTGAAATGAGCTTGGCTTGTTAGATGGATTAAAATGGAAAATAGGAAAAGTAATTTGGGAAACAGCAGTAGGATAACCTTAAGGTCAGGCTAATTAGAGCGATAATGTGGATAAGATAACAACAACAACCCAGTATAATCCCACTAGTGGGGTCTGGGGAGAGTAGTGTGTACGCAGACCTTACCCCTACCCTGGGGTAGAGAGGCTGTTTCCGATAGACCCTCGGCTCCCTCCCTCCAAGAACTCCCACCTTGCTCCTGGGGTGACTCGAACTCACAACCTCTTGGTTGGAAGTGGAGGTGCTTTATGTTTTTTGCTCATCTCATCTTGCATTTTGAATAATCACATGGTCTGGACAAAGGTTGCAGAAGTTCTCTTCTCACAGTTCCATGGATAAATATTATCTTCGTGCCCTTCAGGTGGGATTATTACTTGTCCTATTTCATCTACTTTTGGCTAAAATATTCAGTGGTAATGAACACTGCCTAATTATAAGTGAAAAGAACCCCAAGGCACTTTTAGCAATAAAAATAACAGATAAAAGATGGCTGGCTGAATACATGATTTTGCACTGCTAGCATCTACTTTCAACTATTTGCATGTACTCTGTGTTCTGAAGCTCGTATTCATATCCCTGCATAAATGAGGATAGTATATTCTACAGTTTTAGAGTCAAAAGACAAACAAGATAAATGAGGTAATGGTTTTCTCCTTCATCTGATAGAAAGTAGAATTGGAATACATTGAATCATGAAAAACACGAAAGGTCTAAGATGTTCGAAGTTTGCATTTACCTTGGATTACCTTGTATTTGTGGGTTCAAGACTTCAAGCTCTCACTTTAACTTCTGTTTGGATGTTTCCTATCATAAACGTACAGCTACCTTCAGTATTTCAAAAAGGAAGGTGTAGTTTTATAAAAAAGTTTCCTTACTCAAGAATTAACATTTTATTTGGCAGTTTCCTAGAGTATTATGTGTTTTCTTGTTCTTCGGGCTCTACCTTGTCCTGTTCCTCTTTATGCAGAACTTTCTATTTCTGTTGGGTGTGTACTCTTTCGTCAGATTTGTACACCTATATTCACTACTTCATTTTAAGATTGAACTTCTCCCGATCAATTTTGTAAATATGCATAAATCATGATTCCATTAGTCATTTCAATGAGTTTATACTCTTTCTCGTAAGATCAGTACAGTAATTGCTTATGGACTTTAAAGATGTATTCGAGAACTGAATGTTGTCCACTACCAGTATATCCCCCCACCCCACCCCACCCCACCCAAAAAATAAAACAATTAAATCCTGACTGGTGAGGCTTTATGATTCAGGGAGCAAGTACCATCTGTCTGATGGATCTCAAGAAATGATGAACTGGAAAACCTTCTCAAGGATCCCTTTGGTGGAAGGTGATGCAGAGTTATTGGACTCAGCCTCTTCAGTTTCTCTTGCTGACACAGGTGGAAAGGGTTCCATTACTGCATCGACTTCCACAAATTTCGATGAATCACCTTACTGGGAATTTAGATATATTAGAGATATAATTAGGAGTTCGGACTTGATGTTGGAAGATTTTTTGCTGGGTGAGGCTCAGAGCATTATTGCTCTCGATCTCTTTGACCAGTTGGAGAATCATAAGACTCGAACGAATAAAAATGTAGAAGAGCAGTTGAAGATTAGGAGGAGAGTACTGTTTTACTCGGTGGTTGAATTTCTGGAATTCAGATGTAAACAGAGTTCTGGTGGAAGTTTTGAAGCTTGGGCAAAGTGGACGGCACTGGTCCAAAGGAAGGAGTGGTTGGCAGAAGAAGTGTACAGAGAGATTGCTGGTTGGACAAGCATGGAAGAGTTGATGGTGGATGAGGTCGTCGACAAGGACATGAGCACACAACATGGCAAGTGGACCGATTTTAGCTTTGAAGCCTTTGAAGAGGGTGTTGACATTGAGAAAGTGATCCTTTCATCTTTGATGGATGAATTGATCCATGACCTAATGTGAATGACTTCTTCTGGTTTCCAATCAACATGAAGTGTCTATACTTTAGTTTTGCTACTTTACAGCTTCCTTGTGCATTGTTTTTTCTTCTTATTTTCCTCATCAAAGGTTAGAAATCTTAATTTAAGCAAGAGATCAGGGGCTCAAGTGATTTCTCGTATTTATGTTCTTTAGATAGGATCAAAATTTCCATGAAAGAAGGGTTCATTATCCTTTGAACGCAAATGCGTGATCATTAGCCTTTCTGCATAATTTTTCGCTGTTTTTGAGTGTGATATTGATAGGTGATGCCAGTATTAGTTAGCATGTTGTGGGTTTTAGCTCAAACGCAGCTCTAATGGCCTCTATTTTCCTCTATATAAGCACTGCTCTTGAGAGGTATATTTCGGTTGGGCTGCTTCTGCTCAAAATTTGAAGCAAGCTTACAACCGTAAAGAAAATCTTTTTAAGAGTTTTCTTCGAGAAAATAAAAGAGAATAGCTTGTAAGAGCTTCAATTGAATGAAAGATGAAACCCTTCACTCTTTCAAGAATAAGTTTCAATTAGAGAATTTGTCTAATTTTTAGAGCTCAATTGGTTGGTTACCTAAATTTTTACTTTGTTGGTTGGAAGGATTTCCAATTTCATTAACTCTAGGCTCCTTGCCCCTTTTCTCTTGGTTTTGGGCGGAGCTCTGAGGGTTGAAGGTGTTGGGTCTTTTACTAAATTTGAAGTGTAATGTTGAACATTCAATTAGTCCATTATGAATGAGATAGAATACTATAACAAAATAACTTAGATTTCTCAATTACGTTCTACCGTTTGGACAATTTTTTCAGAAAGCTTTCTGCAAGAGAAAAAATATAAGTTTTGTGCAAAAGAATAATGTATTTGAATAGTTCAAGTTTTTTTTCTTTTTCTTTCTTATTCTCTGCGTGTCTCATCCACTGAATAAGGTTTCTTTGTGAAACCCCTTGAGCAAACCATTATTTTTTCAAATGCTTTGTCATCCTTAATCGGATTAATATGCTTTTTATTCAAACCTATAATTATTTGGGAAAAGTTGCACAGAACATTTTATGGCTCGGATTGTTAATATATCTTATTTAATACATGCGTTTATTATTTCGGCAGAATTCCTTGCATTTGACTGCTAGCTTTTCACTATAAAAGCTTTGATTTATAATACTTTGTATTTACATTCAAATATGTACGGTTTATTTGAAAAAATAAGAACCTATGATCGAATCACGGTGATAAATATCTTGGTTTCCCTACTCAACTCCATTGTTTTTAGGAGGAAGGGGGACATATTCATTATGATGTCACATTGGCCGCAAGAGTCGTGACACCAAGGAACGACGGATATCATAGGTGAATTCAAAATTTAAATTTAAAAGTCAAATATATATACATATAGTGCTGTGTCAAGCTAAAATTCAAAGTTTATGAGTTCGATATTCTAACTTTTAAGTTATTGAAATCTATATTAATTATTTGTAAATATTAAATAATTTTTTAAAATAAATACAGAATTTGAATGAGAGTTATTGGATTCGCCAGATGAGCACCTTAAACTCTAGCTCCTGTTACCACAAAGGTGGGTCCTACAGGAAACAGGCGTCCACTTTCGTCGCCGGCGAACATCTGACAAGTAACGTGCACCCCATCTAATCTGCTACATTACACACTGATTCTTCTGAAAAAGAAGCAGACAATGGCTTCTGTCTAAAGCCCAATCTTTTGGTCCTCCATTTTAATGAGTAGTACTATTTTACATTCTCTTCTCCTCCATCTTTTAACTATCCAAGTATCTCACCCTACAGATATGGTGAAATGGTTAACGTCTGAAGTTTCGATTTTAAGCCTTAAAAATAAGTAAGTTTTTGATAGAAAATGTTGTATCCTTTAATTAGTTTATTTGGCATAAATCCAAATCATCAATTGAGCCAATAAAATAATCGAAATTAAAAATCACTATCTCACAAGTAAAATAATAGAAAATAGAAATCACTATCTCACAAGTTTTTCCTTTGGTAGTTGGTTTGTACAACAACATGGATTCTATCCGAAAAATTTACCACTTGGGAAATAGAGAGAGTTTTGACTTAATTTTTCAATCTCAGCAAATCAGACCATAAAAAATTGATTTTACCCTTGGTGGTGCAGACGAAGTCTTTTCATTAGATGCAGAAAACTACGTCATGCTAGTTTCCTTTTATAATAAGCCACTATAAGGTATATTAGTCTCCCGTTTTAATTTAGATAAGTTAGTTTAACTTGACACAAAGTTTAAGAAAAAAAGAAATTTTTTGAAACATGTGGTACTAAAAGCTTAAGGGGCAAAAACTTTGTGGGGTCATGATATTTGTATGACTATAAAAATTTCTCATTAAGACAAAATGGGATAAAATGAAAAGTTTAAAGTTGAATTGTTTTCAAATATATAAATGTGTCATTCTTTTTTGAACGGACTAATAAGAAAAATGTGTCATTTAAATTATAACGGAGGGATTACTATATTTCACTTAGTTAATATGATGGATTATAAATATAGAATAGGATTATATATATTTAGAATTTTAAAAGAAAAAGCCGTTAATTTTATTTTCAAATTATAAAGTGCCATTCTGAACCTTTTTTCTTTTGGCCAGCTGAACTTTTACTTAAAAAACTGTCTGCTTTAGAAAATTGTTACCGAGGTTATATATTTTATACTTATACAATATTGAGTGTTAGAGAAGAAACATTTTTATTTACTTAATCCTATCTTTAATATGTTTTTATGTTTACATATTCTTTTAATAAATTTTATACGAACATTTATTAGGTATTATTTAATGAGTTCTGATATTTATACATGATTGTTTTATTTTATCTAGTGTTTTGTAATAATTCATCAAATTCTATCTTGTATTAATCAAATATAAGATGAATTATTGTTTGATAATGACTAATTGAGCTGACTCGTCTCATATTACTCTTGTCCACTTAGCATAGATCCACCAAGTAGATGATGCATATATGGAGATCTCAAAAAACAAAAATTAAAAATATGCACTAAACTTTCCCAAAATAAGGTGCTCCTTATTTCAGCTTTTTCAATAGTTGACTATTTCTGGAGGAAAAATAATCCATATGCTGTTTAACAATCCGGGCTACCTAAATTAATCAGTTCAAATACTGATAAACCTGTTTTCTTTCTTTGTTCTGGAGGAAAATTCTTTCTCCTTTTGTTGAATTGCCTTGTTGCCGTAGCAGCAAGTTTTTACTTCTCTAATCAAAGCAGATACTACTCCCTCTGTTGCAGTTTATGTGAACTAATTTCCTTTTTGGTCCATTCTATAAAGAATGACCCCTTTTTAAATTTGAAAACAATTTTGCTTAAACTTACAATTCTACCCTTAACGAGAAGCTTTTATAACCACACACATACGCTTGGCCCCTTTTTGACTTGTTTAGGACCATAAATTTCAAAAGTCTTTATTTTTTCTTAAACTCCGTGCCCATTCAAACAGGTTCACATAAATTGAAACGGATGGAATAATATTTTGACAACTCTATAACATCACTAACTAGCTAGATTTTAGAACTTGCATCAGATATCCACCAACAGCATGTTATATATGTAGATTTAGAACTTGAAGTAAAATCTACGATGAGAACAACTTAATTTTAGATAGTGGGATACTTAATCAATACTCCCTCCGTCTCAAATGATCTTTCACGTTTTTTTTTTCACACGTCCCTTAAGAAAATATTAAACAGAAAATATTTTTAACTATTTTATCCATATTTATGTTATAAGATATAATCTCTGTTCATTTAATACCTTCTCATAATTAAAATATTTGTAATCTTCAAGAACAATTACTATTAAAGATAGAATAAGCAAAAAATAATTAATTTACTCTTCAACTTTTAAAATAACAAATAATTTGAGACAACTATTTATAGAAACCATGACATATAATTTGAGACGAAGGAAGTACTACTAATTAATTATTTAATATTGTAATCCTAGTGTACGAGTAATGTTGAGATACATGACAATGCTATTACTTAGCCGCTTGGGCTTCTTCTTTCTTTCTTCTCTTACTTTGGGCCCAAAAGCCCACCTTGTATTTATTTTGTTACATAGCGGTTAGATGGGTTTATTATAAGTACTGGGTTGGCCCATTTCGTCGAATCAGAGTAATATTGTATAGACACAGATATTTTTCATTTCAGTTCAATCTAACAAAAGCTAGAAGCTTTTATTCTCTCTCAACAACTCCACAATAACCCTAGATAAACTTCCATCGATCTATGCTCGAATCAAACTTTAACATGGTATCAGAGCCTATATCTGGATAGATCGGGTGATTACCTCTCATCCGATGTTATCCTTGCATGATTTCACCGGAGTTTTGATATTGCACTGCTCGTTCGTTTATTTGACGATTTCCGACGAGATTTTTTGGTATTGGCGGCGGGATTAGTGTTTTCTGGTGGTACTTGATCATTTTTTATTTTTTTTGTGATTGACCGAATTTAGTCGGTATCTTCTGAGAAGTCTTCATCAATATATGGTTTGGTGGTTTATGCAATTGTACATTTAGCTAGGGTTCGCCTGTGTCTTCGTCGGTGAGTTTTTATGTACAAGGCCGTTATTCCTTCTGGTCACAAAAGAAGTTTGCTAACCCTAGTTATCTCTTATCATTTTTGACTGTCTGCGTAACTTTCTCTGATTAATTATGTACAAAATGCTGAATGATGATATTTCCCCATCTGTGTTACTTACTACTCGCCCTACTTCCTCTTGTTCTGTTTTTCATGGGGATGATTATACGCATCCATGGCATCCCTTTTATGTGAATCCGTATGATGGTTTAGGGTCCTTGATGATAGGCCAGGAACTCACGTTTTAGCTATATTTTACACTCTAATTATCACACTTTGATTGTATTTGAGCCTAATTATTAGTACTTTATACTTATTACATGTGTTATGCTGTGTAGGATGTGATTTCGAGTGGAGAAACAAGTTTGGAGCTATAATGGATGATTTGGAGCTTTAAAATATGAGTAAAAGCCCAAGAAACTAAGTCAGAATCACATTTGGGGGTCGAGAACCAAGTCTGGATGTCAAAAAATGAGAAAAAAAGATTACTCTTAGAAAAATACACTACTGCGCCGCGCTATGCGTCGCGAGGCACAAGGCGCTAGTGCAAAATTTCTGCAGAGTATAAAAATCAACTCTCTAAACTTCTCCACAGGCATACCGCGTGGGGCGATGCCCCATGCACCACGTATGTACAAATTTTATAAAGTATTTCTCCTACTTCGTCTTGAAAAGGATAATTTCGTCCGGGCCCATTCTTATATGGTATAAATACACCAAAAATACGTTTTGGAGGACTTTTGACCTTGGAAGCTTTGGGAGAGCATTGGAGGCTACAAGACATAAGATTTCATCATCTTTTCATCAATTCAATACGGGAGTTTGGATTGTAACAATTGGATTGATACTTTCTCACTCTTTAATTATATTTGTGATGACTTCCTCCATAATTATGGAGTAGTTTACCTTAGGGTTTGACATGATTTGGTGACTTGGTTGTTGTTTATGGATTTGATTATTGTTTAATTGCTTGAATTTATTGGAGGAGTTTTAATAGAGTTGTGATTTTATTCTTTATAGTATTTAATCAAAAAAGGAACATCTTATTGAATATTATTGCAGCCTATGCCTTAGTTTATTTTGGTGATTCTTTGAAGTAATCGAGTTAGCTTTTTGAGTTACAGTTTTAATTAAGATTGAGAAATATTCGCGAGAAGTTTCTCTTAAATCAGTCCTACCAATAGATTCTTGCAAGTTTCACCGCACCTCACATTAGTTTATTTGAAAGATTTAGATTTAATCGATAGAGGAGTGTGAATCGGAAGTATAAGCTAATCACCTATTGATTTCGTAAGAATCGATAGAACCTCAAGAGTGAAATATAACAGTATCATATCCAGAATAATAATCTTGCACCTATCATGTTAAAGCCCTTATATCTCGCATTAATAAGAAACCAACTCTGCTAATCTCTAGTTCTTTGCAGTCAATTGTCAATTGCTTTACTTTAGTAGTTAATCGTAGTTCGTAATCATTCCAAATCAAGTTTTGATCATCTTGAATAGTAGTTAAACCAGAAGTTACTAGAGCATTATTTAAATTCAATCCCTGTGGAATCGATAATTAAATATATTATCTTTGGCTAGCGAGCATCAATTTCGTGTTGTGTTTTGCGCTCGTCAAATTTTGGCGCCGTTGTTGGGGAATGGCAATCAATAGTGTTCAAAATAAATTTTGGTGTTAATTCAGGAACCTATTTTATTTTATTCTTCACGAGTTTTTTCTTCCGTGTGCAGGCAACATGTTGACTTCTCTGGTGTTTAACTCGATCTTTTCCAAAAAAAATTGATTCCATACAATCCAGAGGTGGAAAAGAGTTTGCGACATTTGAGGAAAGTAAGCATGTTTAACGGGTCGGGTTGACCAGTTTCCGGACTGGCCCAGACCGGTTGTAACCTGGACCGTCCCGGACCGGTAGTTAGGGGCCGAGTAGGCTGGGTTAGGGGGTTGATCTGTTTAAAAAAAATTCGGTTAATCAGACCGGTCAAACCCGGTCAATGAAAAATACTATTGAACCGGTTAACCGGCCTGGACCGGTTCAACGACTATAAATCTGAATTTGTTTTTAAAAAGTCATATGACCGTTGGCCTTCAAATTTGACCGTTTCCCAACGGATTTTTTGCAAGAATAACCCTTTTTCTGTAATTTCTTTTAAAAAATAACACTTTTAGTAATTACTTATTTAGCCCTTTGAAAAACTATAAATACACCCCCCTCTTCTCCCCTCTTCTTCATTTCTTCACTCATCTCTCATTTCTCAAACTCATATTCTCAATTCAAGTTAAATCATGCCCCGTGATTCTAGAGTGCACTCATATGTTTGGGAACACTTTGAGGTGGTAGAAGAAAATGAAGAAGTTCACAAAGTAAAGTGCAAAAATTGTGGTCAAGTCTTGAATCTTTGTCGAAAGTGGGAGGGCACATGCTGTTTAAGGAGGCATATGAAGAGTTGTCTTGAGCGTTCTCCAGAAATTCGTATTTAAGATTTTAAGTTGATTTGAGACCATTTGTGTTATTTTAAAATTATTAGACGTATTATGCTTAATGTTTTAGTTTGTTAGATTAATTTTAAGTATTATTATGCAATGATAAGTGCAAGTTTGAACTTTAATTTAAGTATTAAATGTAAACTTTAATTTGCAAGTTTGAACTTGCAAATTATAAGTGCAATTTTTTTTCCATCTTCATTGTATTCTATTATCTTAAATTCTTAATGAAATATTCAAAATTTCAAATATAAAGATCTTAAAGCCTTTCCATCCTTTTATTCAAACACTCTTTTTATAAAATTATTTTTTTGTTTTATGTTTTTACTTTATATTAATATAAATTACGATAGTTATATAAAATATAAAAAAAAATAACACTAACCCGACCCGGCCCGGCCCCTTGGACTCGTAACCCTTCCGGTTCATTTTTTTATCCGGATGGACCCGGACCCGTTAAGCCCGGTATTGAAAAAATTGTTACCGGCCCGGATTGAAAACCGACCGATTACCTTTTTCCCCAACCCGGCCCACCCGTTAAACACCCATAGAGGAAAGAGAAAGAACTCATCGGAAAGTTCTTGGGGAAACATTCAACCCAAGAAAACATGGCTAATAATGGTGACGATAGAGTAGACTTAGCTGCAAGAGAGGCAGTGCAACAAGAAGCTGCACGAATAGCAGCTGAGGCAGCCTGTAGAGTTGCCGATGAGACTATCAAAGATTCAATCTAAATCGACCTTTGATTGAAGACCAGTTAGAAAATATGGTACCGAGGCCTGGTAAAGCATTGGGTAATTATGCCAGACCAGTCTACAATCAGGAACTGTGCAGTGTCAGACCTTCACCCGAGCAACGAATAATTTTGAGTTGAAGCAAGGTTTGCTTCAAACAATCTAGAACGGTTGTATCTTTAGAGGGAAGGTGAATGAAGATCCTAACACCCGCTTAATGGATTTTAAGGAAATCATGAACACCTTCTAGTACAACGGAGTGTCAAAAGATGCAGTCTACTTAAGGGCATTCCCCTTTTCGCTGAAGGATGAAGTGAAGCACTGGCTTCGCAGAAAGATATGACTAAAAAGTTCTTTGACAAATACTTCTCAGCTGCAAAAATAGTGAAATTCAGAAGGTAAATTCACAACTTCTGCCAGAAGGACACTGAAACAGTTTTCGAGCCTTGGGAAAGATTAAAAAAGATAGTGAGAAAGTGTTAGCATAATGGGATTGAATTGTGGATGCAACTTCAGGACTTTTGGGATGGACTGACACCTTCCCCGGGATGAATTCTAAGCACTGCAGTTGGAGGTCCTTTAATGAAGAAGACTCTTAAGAAGATTATTGCAATTCTTGATGAGCTCTCTGAAGATGCTAATCAATGGCCTGCTGAGAATAATGATAGAAGAAAATCAGTTGGGGTTCATCAAGTGGATTCTAACACATCAGTGCAAGCCCATCTAGACGTCATGTCCTAAGAGATAAGAAAGTTGACCTTAGCCAAGGTCAGAGTCAATTATCATCAGTTTGTGACTTCTGTGGAATGGGTCATCCAATGCATGGGTGTCAGGCCTCAGCTGCAGATGAAGTGGTAAATGCTGTGGGAAGCTTTGACAGAGGCAACTACCAGAGTGGTAATAATTTTAACTCTCTGGGGTAGAAGCACCCAGGTTATTCTTGGAGTTCTCCAAATGGTAGTCTGAACTCATGGCAGTAGAATAACCCGAGAACCTAGGGATAAGGAGCTCCAGGATTTCACAATCAGCAGAGGCAGCAATACCAGCCTCCACATTCTAATCAGTCTAGCATAGAAGATTTAATGAAGGCTTTCATTATTAAGACATATGAGAGATTGGAAACCCATAGTGTAGCTATTCGAAACTTAGAGAGGCAAGTGGGTCAAATTGCTACTATGTTATTCGAGAGGTCTCCAAGAACCCTCTCCGCGGATACCGAAAAGAATCCAAAGGAAACTATAAATTTAGTGTCTTTGAGGAATGACAAAGTATTGCAAGATCCATTGGTAGCAAAGAAGAATGAGTTGACGGGAAATCAAGTTAAGAATGAAGGAGAGTAGAAAGGCCATGAGCATCGTAGGAATAAAGTGAGGCAGGAGCAAGAGGGTGATCTGAAGAAGAAGAACAACAACAAATATGATTCCAACAAGGAAGAAGAAAGTCAAACAAAGAAGTAATAATGAGATCGAAGAGAGTAAATACATGCATGCTCTAGCTTTCCCTCAGAAGCAAAGAAGAGAGAAGCTGGACAAATAATTTGGGCGTTTTCTAGAAGTGCTCAAGCAGGTGCATGTGAATATAACTTTCACAGATTCCAGCCTATGTAAAGTTCCTGAAGGAGATATTGTCCAATAAGCGAAAGGTGGAAGAGACATCGGTGGTCAAACTTACAGAGCATTGTATTGCAATTCTGCAGAATAAGCTCCCTCAAAAGTATGAAGATCCAAAGAGTTTTACTATACCTTGCTATTTAGGAAGTACGAAATTTGAAAAATCTTTGTGTGATTTAGGTGCTTTTATTAATCTTATGACTTTGTCTATTTTCAGAAAATCAGAGGAAGAAATTGGAAAAATCAGATCTATACATGTGTCCTCATAGCTGGCGGATCAGACCACAATCATACATGAAGGAATAGTGGAAGATGTGCCAGTTCGGGTGGATAAATTTGTGTTCCTTGTGGACTTTATCATGGTAAATATGGAAGAGAATAGGGAAGTCTCTCTGATTCTAGGGAGACCCTTCTTGGCTACTGGCAGAGCAACTCTGGACATTTAAACAAGGCAGCTCATGCTCAGAGTGAGGGGAAAATGGTGGTCTTCAAGATAGAAGGAGCAATTAGGGCCCTAAAGGAGCAAACTGGAGAGAGCAAAACTGATAAGTAAGCAGTGTACCTAAAGAAGGCCGAAAAGAAGCTCTCAGCATGGATGTGTGCACTGGGTCGGGCGTGCAAAGGAGATCCCAACTAGATGAATCAGGAGAGTTTCCTTTACCTCTTGCTTTTTATTTGTGTGTCATGGGGACATGCCACAATTTAAAGTTTAGGGTGGGGAGTGTAAATATGTAAATGTATGTTTGTTTTCTTGTATTTTGTTTGAAAAAAAAAATTGACTTTTCCCGAGGATGGATTTCCTTGAGTGTCTTCTTGAGGGATCAAAGTCGAAGAAATAAAATATTTTATTTTTCCTTTGTAGTGTAACAATTCTCCCTTGTTTTTTCTTTGTACCGCGATTCTTTTCTAAGGGTTTTGTTTGAATCAAGTATAATTAGTTTTTTTTTGTTAGGAATAGAGAAGTCTTGTGCTATGGTGTTAAGTGGAAATAACTTTTCTTGACTTTGTTGTGCCTTGAGAGTAGTGAGTGCCTTAGTCGTGACACCAAGGCTTAGTTCTTGACTCTTGGATAAATGCCTGAAATTGTTTGATTTTTATATTTCTTAACTGCTTTGACTAGAGAGTCGGGATAGATCTGTTCCTAAGTGAGTTATGTGACATGTGTGTATGAGATTTTTTGTTGATATTCTGTGCATGTCAGTTAATGTCTAGAACTTGCCATGTGTGTTTGCCAAGCGAAATAGAAGTCTTGCTTAGTCTAGAAAGTGATATAGACATTTCTTTGTCGAGCCAGTTATATATTTTTACCCACCTAATTAATGTGTATTCTAGTTAGCCCTTTTGAGCGTGTGATCTTACTTCTTTGACAACCACACTACAAGCCTGATCCATATTTTTTGAATTGACTATCTGTTTGAACTTTTTACCTCTCTTGAGTACTTGAATTTGTTATGAGCTTGTAAAAGCTATGTTGAGGTATTGTCGGGTTTTTAAGTGGAACTATTGAAAAAGGAGTAATGTGCATTGTTTGAAAAAAAATTATGAGAGCCACTTGTAGGAAATTGCAAGAAAAAAAAAGTGAGTTTGCTTGAAAAGAAAAAATATCAAAACTTAGAAAAGAATTAAAATGGATTCCGTGCTAGTGGTAGTTCTCCTCTTGTTTGTGCTTATAGAAATTGGGAGCATGATATTTTTATACTGTGAAGGTTGGGGTTTGGTTCAATATAAGTGGGGGGTTTGAATTGTTAATGTATATGTATTAAAGTGCTTAGGGAGGTGTAGTCACTATTATCTATACGTATGCTACATGTCCCGCAGCCTACATTACAACCAATTAAAGTTTTACTTGATCCTTGACTGAATGAGCTCAAATTAGTAGAGTACTACACTACGGGCAAGCCTATGGTACGTTTTTTATGACACATGAATTTTATTTCTGAGAGTGAGTGAACTCTTTCTCTCTTGAGTTCCTATTTATTCTTGAACTTTATTGTCTGTGGAACTGCTCTCTATTGATTGTGTGATGGCACATGATTTGTGAAGGAAAGATAATGTCTTTGGCCTCTATGTTAGAGTAAGTGAGCAGGGTTTCGAAGAAAATACGTGGCGCTTGTGAGTCGAGTCTTGAGGCTAAGATGTTATGGTATGGTGCTTAGTATGTTTTAAATATTCTTGGGAGAGTTGTTTGAAAAAAGATCGTCTCTATTTGAAGTGTAGTTTGATTGCTTGGGGACAAGCAATGGTTTAAGTGTGGGGTATTGATAGTAGGCTATATTCACGTTTTAGCTATATTTATACTCTAATTACTATATTTTGATTGTATTGGAGCCTAATTGTTAGTGCTTTATGTTTATTACGTGTGTTATGCTGTGTAGGATGTGATTTCGAGTGGAGAAACAAGTTTGGAGCTAAAATGGACGATTTGGAGCTTTGAAGTTTGAGTAGAAGCCCAAGAAATCAAGTCGGAATCACGTTCGGGGGTCGAGGACCAAGTCTAGATGTCAAAAAGTGAGAAAAAAAGATTACTTTGAGAACAATACATTATTGCGCCGCGGGGCGCTAATGCAAAATTCCTGCAGAGTGTAAAAATCAACTTTCTGAACTTCTCCACAGGCGCACCACGTGGGGCGACGTGCCATGCACCGCGCATGTTCATATTTTATAAAGTATTTCTCCTACTTCGTCTTGAAAAGGATAATTTCGTCCGGGTCCGTTCTTATATGGTATAAATACACCAAAAATACGTTTTAAAGGACTTTTGACCTTGGAAGCTTTGGGAGAGCATTGGAGGGTACAAGACACGAGATTTCATCATCTTTTCATCAATTCAATACGGGAGTTTGGATTGTGATGAGTAGATTGATGCTTTCTCACTCTTTAATTATATTTGTGATGATTTCCTCCATAATTATAGAGTAGTTTACCTTAGGGTTTGACATGATTTGGTGATTTAGTTGTTGTTTATGGATTTGATTTTTGTTTAATTGCTTGAATTTATTGGAGGAGCTTTAATAGAGTTGTGATTTTATTCTTTATAGTGTTTAATCAAAAGAGGAACATCTTATTGAATATCATTGCAGCCTATGCCTTAGTTTATTTTGGTGATTCTTTGAAGTAATCGAGAGAGATTTTTGAGTTACTGTTTTAATTAATATTGAGAAATATTCGTGAGAAGTTTCTCTTAAATCGGTCCTACGAATAGATTCTTGCAAGTTTCACCGCACCTCACATTAGTTTATTTAAAAGATTTAGATTTAATCGAGAGAGGAGTGTGAATCGGAAGTATAAGCTAATCACCTATTTAATTCGTAAGAATCGATAGAACCTCAAGAGTGAAATATAACAGTATCATATCCAGAATAACAATCTTGCACCTATTATGTTAAAACCCTTATTTCTCACATTAATAAGAAACCAACTCTGCTAATCTCTAGTTCTTTGTAGTCAATTATCAATTGCTTTACTTTAGTAGTTAATCGTAGTTCATAATCATTCCAAAGTAGGTTTTGATCATCCTGAATAGCAGTTAAACCAGAAATTACTAGAGCATTATTTAAATCCAATCCTTGTGGAAACGATAATTAAACTATACTATCTTTGGCTTGCGAGCATAAATTTTGTGTTGTGTTTTGCGCCCGTCACTCCTCATTAGTTTCTGTTCCTTTTGATGGTACTGGGTATGGGAGTTGGAGACGAACTATCCTTGTGGCTTTGTTTGTTTGAAACAAGCTGGATTTCATTAATGGATCCTCAGTTAAGCCTCTTGATAGTTCTCCCTGAGCGAGACAGTGGCAGAGGAGTAATGATTTGGCCATCTCTTGGTTAACTAACTCCCTGTCCAATGACATTGCATGTAGTGTTGAGTACTCTGAACTTGCCAAAGATATTAGGAGTGAGTTGGAGGAAAGATATGGTCAGACAGATGCCGCAAAGGTGTTTGAGGTTAAGAAAGAGTATATCATATATCACAAGGGTCACTTGACATTGCCTTGTATTTTAACAAAATCAAGCAGTTGTGGGATGAAATTGATGCCTTTTCATTTAGCAGAGTCATGTCTTGCTGCAACTGTGGTTTTAAATCCGACTATCAGAAAGATGATGATGTTTAAAAGGTGTATCAGTTTTTGATGGGTCTCAATAATATATATGTGCAGACTAGAAGCAATATATTCATGATTAAACTATTTTCTTCTGTGAGCACTGTCTATAGTATACTGTTGTCAGATGAGAAGCAGAGGCAGGTCTCTACCTTTCCTCAGTTTCTCCCTACATATGCTTCTTTCAATGCTGGGGGTGTCTAAACAAGGGTTTCCTTCCAGAGTTAATTTTGATGCTTAAAGATCTATTACATGCAAATATTTTAAGAAACCAGGTCACACCATTGATAAGTGCTAGAAACTACATGGGTATCCTCCTAATTTCAAGTTCACATCTGGTAATAGAAAAACTGCAGCTTATGTTGAAGTGAACTCTCCTGGACCTCCTGCTAATGTGGCTTCTAATATGGGTTTTGAGTCTAGTTATGTTTCAATGGTTCCTGGTCTGACACAGGATCAATTCTCCTAGATGATGATGTTACTGCAACAATCCCATGTTTCTATTGATTCCTCCTCTACTTCCACTATAATGGCTTCTACTGACTTTACTGGTAAGTTGTTATCAGAAAGTATTTTGCTCAAGTCATGCATGCTTTCACAAGTAGATAGTTTTATTTGGATTATAGACTAGAGCATCTGATAACATGACCTCTCAAAAAGATTTACTCTTTAATCTACAAACACTACTTGTGCATTGTCCGGTTTCTCTCCCAAATAGTTACAAAGTCAAGGTTCATTTAGTAGGATCCTTGACTTTATTTCCAAATTTCATAATTCATCATGTTCTTTACGTTCCTTCTTTTCAATATAATATTATTTCAGTTCATAAGTTGTTAGAACAATACAGTGGGGATGTTCTGTTTACCGGAACTATTTGTGCTATACAAGTCCCTTCTCTTAAGATGCCTCTGGTTCTTGGTAAACTGGACCACAACCTCTACAAGCTTATACTTCCTCGTGTTGCTTCTGCCAGTACCACATCTGGTTCCTCCTGTATTGTTACTTCCCTTGTTATTCCCCTTGTCTGTGCTTTTCCTGAGATACATGTCAATGTAAAGAATGTAAATATTGTTATTGCTGATGAAACACATGTAAATACTGATGCAACTCTGAATAATATCAATAAAATGGATGTGGCTTGGCATTATAGACTTGGGAATATTCCTTTTTCTAGAATGAAACACATTTCTATTCTTGGGTCATAGTTTTCTTCAAAACAGTCTTTTTCCTGCCCAATATATCCACTAGCTAGACAAACCAGATTACCATTTTCTGATAGTAGTATACAAACCACAAAACCTTTCCAGATAATACACATTGACACCTGGGGTCTATATCACTCACCTACCTATACTGGCTCCAAATATTTTACGACCATTATTGATTATTTTTCAATATCCACTTGGACTCACCTAATGGGATCCAAAAGTAATGCTTTTGATATTTTAAAAACCTTCATTTACATGGCTGAAACTCAATTCCAATTAAGAGCCAAAATGTAAGAAGTGACAATGCCTTAGAGATGGGATCCAACACTGTTGGATTAAAGTTTTTCTCTGAAAAGGGATATTGCATCAGACAACATATCCGCATACTCCACAACAGAATGGGGTTGTGGAGATGAAGCACATACATCTTTTGGAGACTACAAGAGCTCTTCTTTTCCAATCTGGTCTCCCTCTTAGATTCTGGAAAGACTGCATACTCACAGCTACCTACCTGATAAATAGGTTCTTTTCTAGTGTATTAAATGACAAGAGTCCTTATGAAATCTTATATAACAAACTCCCCACATACTCAAATCTTAAAGCTTTGTGATGTTTATGTTACTCTACTATTCCAAAACCTCATAGGGACAAACTGCAGCCTAGAGTAATTTCTTGTGTGTTTATTGGCTATCCTTTTGGGAAGAAAGTCTATAAACTATATGATTACAGAATAAAACCCGTTATATCTCTAGAGATGTTATATTTCATGAACATGTATTCCCTTTTGTTCAATCTGGTTCTGTTTCCCCTACCATGTCAAATTTTCCATTTTCTGCCTATTTTGACCACTCTATTAAGCAAAGTTCTTCTTTGATCCATGACCTCTTGTCCCTGCTCCATCAACTGCACTTCATATTTTTCCCCATCCTTCTACTTCTATTTGCCCTGATTCTGAAGCATCTATGCATATTCTCCTCATTCTCCTAGTCCCTCCTTTATGGAGATCATCTAGGCCTCATAATTTTCCCTCTTACCTGCAGAATTATGCTTGTACCCTACCAACATATGGCTCCAGGTATGCCAATTCAAGTTGTGTCTACTTCTAGTGAACATCATGTATTTGAGCCTACTACCTATTCTCATGCAGCAGCTATCCCTGAGTGGCAGAATGCTATAAGATAAGAGTTTGAGGCATTGGAGGCTAATGGTACTTGGGACATAGTTGAGTTACCAAAGGGCAAGAAGTCAATTGGCTGCAAATGGGTATACAAATTAAGTACAAAGTTGATGGGAGTATAGAAATATATAAGGCTAGGCTTGTGGTAAGGGGTGATACACAAGCTGAAGGAATAGATTTTCATGAAATATTTTCACTTGTAGTTAAAATGTCTACTGTTGAAACTTTAATTGTAGTAGCTGTAAAAGAAAATGGCCATTGTTTCAGCTAGATGTTAATAATGCTTTCTTGCATGGGAACTTAGATGAAGAAGTTTTTATGAAACTCCCACCTGGTCTTTCTGTTTTTGCTAGCTCACACACTGTCCCTTCTACTTTTGTCTCTACTTCTTTGGTCTGTAAGCTCAAAAAGTCTTTATATGGTTTGAGATAAGCTTCAAGGAAATGGTATGCCATGTTATCTAAATCCCTGTCTTCTAGAGGCTATGAGTACTCTTCAATGATTACTCACTCTTTACTAAAGGTTCTGGTGATACATTGGTGATCTTAGTGGTATATGTTGATGACATTATCATCATTCGGACATATTTGTGTGAAATTATTGCTTTGAAAACCTTCATCCATGATCAATTCAAAATTAAGAGCTTAGGCCAACTTAACTATTTTCTGGGTATTAAAGTGTTGTATTCTGAGGGTGGAGTATTGTTGCATCAGAAAAAAATTGTGCATGATCTACTCAAAGAGTTCCACTCCTATGATTGTTCTTCAGTGGTTTCCCCTCTTGAAATGTATGAGAAGTTTTAGGATGATAATAGTGATCCCCTGCCTAATCATGAGACTTACAGGTGTCTGGTGGGTAAGCTCAACTTCTTAACCCATACCAAACCTGACATTTATTTTGCAGTACAACACTTAAGCCATTTTATGCAGAAACCTTGATATCCTCACATGCAAGCTGCTTTACGTTTGCTCAGGTATCTCAAGGGTACCCTTGATTTTGGAGTTTTCCATAATAACTCTCCTGACCTTTCTCGCAGTGTTTATTGTGATATTGATTGAGGCTGTTGCCCAGATAGTAGGAAGTCAATTAGTGGGTTTTGCATTTTATTGGAGAGTTGTCTGGTCAGTTGGAAGTCAAAGAAGCAATATGTGGTGTCCTTGTCCTCTGCTGAGGTTGAATATAGATCTATGAGTAAGGCCACTGCTGAAATTACTTGGGTTTGCAGGCTTCTCTCTGATTTTGGTATTACATTTCTTTTCATGTTAGTCTGTTTTGTGATAACCAGGCAACCATCTACATTGCTAAGAACCCTGTCTTCCATGAGCGCACCAAGCACATTGAATTGGACTACCACTTTGTTCGCACCAAGTTGAATGAGGGCCTGCTTGAGCTGCTCCACACTTCCAGTGCCACTCAGGTTGCTGACATGTTCACTACGCATTTGGGGGGAGCTGTCCATCATATTCATCTTCGTAAGTTGGGGGTTGTCTCACCCTCCAACTTGCCAGGGTGTTGAGATGCATCAATGTTATTACTTAGCCGCTTGGGCTTCTTCTTTCTTTCTTCTTTTACTTTGGGCCCAGAAGCCCACCTTGTATTTATTTTTGGCTGGCCCATTCAGAGTAATATTGTATAGACATATATATTATTCATTTCAGTTCAATCTAACAAAAGTTATAAGCTTCTATTCTCTCTCAACAACTCCACAACAACCCTAGATAAACTTCCATCGATTTGTGCTCGAATCAAACTTTAACAAGTAAGGCTTAATGCAAAATGTTGGCCATAAAATGAAAGATCAGCTTTGTGTCAAATGGTCATACGATGGTCCATAATGTAAGATTTTCCTACGTATATTGGTGGCCCAATAGGTTTAAGGTCTGTAATTAATATTTAATTAATGAGCAAATCTCATATGTCCGATCGGTTACTTGATGGACGTACCGGATTTTGGTACAGATTGTTCAGACTTATACGGTATGTAGATGCAAACTTTTCATCTTATAGGAAATTTCGGATGTTGGAAATTTGATTCGAAGGCTTGTAGGCTAGGTTGAATTAAGAAATTTCAGTTATGCTGTGCTATCAGACCTGTATGGGATAGGGTGACATGGGATCAGCCCCGGGTATGTGCATGGGAAAGTTACACAGTGATTTGATGGCTTTTGGAACAACTCTGGGCACGTTCGAGGACGAACGTATGTTTAAGTGGGGGAGGATGTAACGACCCGGTCGTTCGTTCTGAGAGTTATAGCCTTGTTTCCCCCATCTATCCTTATTTATGTGTTTTCAACTGTGTTGAGTTGTATCGGGTTAGTTGGTTCGGGTCCGAAAGGAACTCGGAGTGAAATAAGACACTTAGTCTCATAATTGAGAAATTTAAGTTAGAAAAGTGGACCGGATATGGATCTATGTGTAAACGACCTCGGAATTTAATTTTGATGATTCCAATAGCTCCGTATGATATCTTAGGACTTGTTGGTATATTTGTTTAAGGTCCCAAGGGGCTCGGGATGATTTCGGATGGTTAATGATATGTTTGGAAGTTAGAAATTTCATAAGATTAAAGTTTCAAGTGAGTTCGCATAAGACCTAAATTCCATTGAGCATAACTCTCATTATACGAAGTGTTATACAGTTTATTACCTATCAAATGAAAGGTCTTTGAGTCTAGTTTCTAACGCTTCAAACCGTTTGTCATTTGGATATTCCTACAAGAAGTTATGACCAAATTACCAAAGGCTGGCGGAGGAGCCTGCGCATGCGAAGCATCCGAGGTCGCGTCCGAAAGAGAGGCTGGCAGTGAAGTGCTGCCATAGCGTCCAGGTCCGCATCCGACCTTCAAAGAGGAGTGAAGTGGGGATGCGAAACATCCAGGGCCGCATCCGAAACCCAAAAATCTGGGCCTATAAATACAAGGTCGGGGAAGGGGGATATTTTGAGTATTTGGGGGTTAGGGTTCTTGAGGTGAAGGGACGATTTTGAGCTCAAATCAAGTCCAATCAACCAAGGTAAGCTGTTAATGATGTTTTGGGTTGATTATTACTCAATATATATGATTTCTAACATCATTCTTACATCCAAATACAAGATTTCATCATCAAATCCTCAAGAACACAAAAATCACCAAAGTTATAATTTTTCAAGATTGATCTACTAGAGGTAATTCCAATGCTTCAAACTCGTTTATTATGAGTAGTTAGAAGTATTTGAAGCATTTGTTACAAGTTTTAATGGTTGAAAGATTGGATTATAAAACTCTAGTTCATGGCATGAATAGTACTTTTGAGAAAATAAGAGAGAAGGTGAATGGTAATCTTGGCGATGAAATTTATGAATACAATGAAACTATGGAATGGGTTACTAATGTTGGTCCCAATGGATGTTGATATTGTAGATTGAAGTTGCTTAGTAAAGTAGATCGTTGTATTATCATTAAGGGGTGAATTTCAGTTTCGGATCGTTGGCATCGAATTGAGGAGACAAGAAAGCATTCAGAGGTGGATACGCATGGAGTGGAAATTTCCTGAGTATTGATTAGCTTGCTCGGTGTTTGGTTCATCTTGTTGAGGTAAGTAACGATTGTAAATCTAGTCCTGAGGGTATGAAACACCGGATTTTGTATCATTCTATTATTTTGAAGTGACGCACATGCTAGGTGACAGGCGTGTGGGCGTGCACTGTTGGGGATTTGTGACTAGGTCCGCCCTGTAGCAACTGTAAAGTTGCATACTTTGTTGAAACCGTTGATACTTATATGATTTAGAAAGAATTTCTGTAAATTGGGCTGAATGCCATGTTTGGGCCTTGCGCCAATGTTGTTTGGACCCTTAGGGGTTGTTTTGTATCATCCTCTCACTGTTTTCTATTGAAAATCTATACTCAGTCATGGTTATACTTGTTTAATGCATAACTCAGTCTTATGACTCTATTTTGATGCATATAAATGTTTTGGGCCGAATGCCCTATTTTACTGAAATGCCCGAGTGGCTTGAGATATTTATGACTGAGTGAGGCCGAGGGCCTGATTTGTGAGGATGAGTGTGGATCGGGGCTGCCCGCCTGCAGCATACTTGTGACTGAGTGAGGCCGAGGGCCTGATTTGTGAGGATGAGTGTGGATCGGGGCTGCCCGCCTGCAGTATACTTGTGACTTAGTGAGGCCGAGGGCCTGATTTGTTAGGATGAGTGTGGATTGGGGCTGCCCGCGTGTAGCATACTTTATTATTATCGCATGTGAGTTGTCCGTGCAGATTATAGCGCTTGGGATGAAGGATCCCCTCCGGAGTCTGTACACACCCCCAGTGAGCGCAGGTACCTACTGAATGCGAGTGCCGAGTGCCGAGTGATGAGTGATTGTGAGGTATGCCCGAGTGGCAAGAGTGATTGTGAGGAATGCCCGAGTGGCAAGAGTGATTGTGAGGTATGCCCGAGTGGCAAGAGTGACTGTGAGGTTTGCCCGAGGGGTTGTTTATGATTTCATCATTTTTACTCACATTTGCTGAGCCTTTGTTTGAAAAACTGTTGGAAAAATATCTTTAAATGATTTTTACTGGAACCCGGTTTAAACGAGATGATTTGATTCAAACACTGATTTTTAAGCATGTTGTACTTTACTGAGATTTCATGATATGAACGTTATATGCTTTATTGCTCGTCACTACTGCTCAGTCTTTATTTATTATTGTTACTTACTGAGTTGGCGTACTCATGTTACTCCCTGCACCTTGTGTACAGATTCAGGTGTAGCTGGACACGATAGTGGTTATTGAGTGTTCTGGTTACAGGTTTTCTTGGAGATAGTAAGGTAGCTGTTTGGCGATCGCATCCCCTGCTTTTCTCTCTCTTATCTTCCTCTAGTTGTATTTAGCTATTTTTCAGGCTAAGTTAGCCTTGATATTGTTAGACAGATTATAGTAGATGCTCATGACTAGTGACACCCCGATGTCGGGCTATTATTTTCCGCACTTCTATTTTTCTTTGATTTGAACTCTTTAAATAGAGGTTTTTACCTTGAAATTATCTTTGAAATGAATATATCGGTTTGTTTTGGAAATGAGTCGGCTTGCCTAGTTCCACGATAGGCGCTATCATGATAGGGTTAGTTTTGGTTCATGACAGATTGGTATCAGAGCCTAGGTTACATAGGTCTCACGAGTCATGAGCGGGTTTAGTAGAGTCTTGCAGATCGATACGGAGACTTTTGTACTTATCTTCGAGAGGCTGCAGAACTCTTAGGAAAATTTTACTTTCTTGTATTCTATCATGCAAAATTTATTCAGTTTGAGACATAACTCTTTTAATTCCTTCCACGCATCTCATATGCGCACATGAACGCTCTGTATCAGTTGTGCATCGCCGGTTTGTGATTCTATGAATGAGGCTCGAGATGTGTATTATGTGTTTTGGTGATGGGATAGTCTGGAGGGCTTGAGGCCAGGTTTAAACCGTAGTTTTGGCTCGGTAGCTTCAGTTGTAATCTATACATTTGGACTCATATGTCCGATAATGTCCCTACGAGTGGAATTGTGGCTCGATGAGCAGTGGAATGGCTTGTGGTGAGTATGACGTAACTGCGGGAAGTGTTAAGACTATGTGAATGTGACGAGAAGTGTTTTCTTGAAATGTAAAGGAAGGACATTTGGTGCTTGGATTTTCATTTTGATGCGACGTACCGTCTCGAGTGTGAATGTTTTGAAGGATCTTTCACGTTGTTAAATTTTGGGGCAAATTAAATTCTCATGTATGTCAATGAGTTTGAACTCAAGAAGAGTAAATGGTTGTGTAGTAATGGTGGTTGCGAATGGGTATTTTGATGTTGATGGCTCGGGTAACATTTTATTGGTTTAGGTGCGAAAGAGATATATTTCAATTGTTGCAGCGGTTGGGTAGAAAAGTATGAGGGAAGACATGACGGGAAGTGTTTCGCAGTGGTTGAAGCACTAGCAGATCAAGTAGGAGAAGTAGAGGTTGAGAAGTTTCTTAAAGGAGATGATTTAACCGAAGTAAGAGTGGCAGATTAGCATATGAATTCACTAGTAGGGTAGTCGTGTGCCTTGAGAAAGTGTAGAATGGTTTGGAATCATGTTAGTATGTGAATCGGCCTGTAAACTCTATTTGGAGTGATGGTTAGTGTACAAAGGAAAATTTTAATATGGCAGAAAGGAGTGTGTTTGAAATGAATAGAGGCGTGGAGATCTGATTATCGTGTCAGGTGCAATATGACTTGAGTTCGGAAGGTATTGTTGACGTATAGTTGATGTCAATAGGGAAAGTGCAGACTTATACAAATGGTGGGCGAGCATGAACTCAGGAGAATTTACGGATTTAGTGGTCGTTGCACTCAGTGCAGTGTCATTGGGAAATATCGGTAAGGAATTCCACATGTGGGTTATCTCCTGTGTGCAGCTAGCGGTGGCGTGATGTTGATGAAGCTTTGCGAGGAATATTACTTGCTACCCGGTAGGAGGTCGTGTGTGTGATTTTGGCTGGAGATTTAGAATGTTCATGAAAGGCTTAATAAAAGACTTTGAGAAGTCTGGCAGGTTAACGGTGCGAGACCTTGGTAATTGAGAAGGAGAAATCCTTACGAATTTTAATTTTATATAATTGCAGCTTAAGGCTAAGTGGGGGAGTCTGCTATCGACGAGTTGATTGCACGGTTATGGGTCGTATTAGTTTCGGTTCGGGGTATACCGGTGAGTCAGTTATGAGTTGCAGAGGTCGAGATCGAGGATGACTCGGGTAAATAAATTTCTGTACACAAGTTGTATTACACTCTATTGTTATAGGAGGACCATAAAATAATTGAGCGGTTATTCACAGAGAATATAGTGTACATGGAGTGGAAATTTGCTCGGTTGCGTAGGAGTGCGGGTTACTCTTTATTCCCTTAGTTGTTGGTGTGCTAATGGGGCACAGGTCATTTCAGTCCGTTTGGTCGGTTAATTCGAGAATTGAGTAGAGTGGATGACTCTCGAGAATGGTTCCAATGGATTCAAGATTTATAAATATGGCTAGAAAACTGGGAGTTGCATTAAACGGTGTTGAGACTCGTGGCATCTTATATCATTGTGAATTATGCATTTCATTATCAAGAAGGCGAAAGTTTTAGGTTCACATAAAGTCTCTGCAGAGTAAGCATTTTTGGTTGTGGAACCTTTGGGATACAAAAAAAAAAAAAAAAAAAGAAATTCGGCGGCTTATAAGCCTTAGGACGGCCTGATTCTATGCTAGAGTTCGTGGGGTAAGTTTTAGTTAAGGATAGTAGTGTTCTAACAAGGAAAAAGTAGCAATTTGAAGGCAATTTAGAAAGGACTTGGAGAAATAGGACAGCTTGGTAGTAGGTTGGGTTAGCACAATAATGGGTATGATCGGTTCTTTGGATACTTATGATGTGGCTAGTATCTATAGGTGTTTCGTGGCAATACTCTCGAATTTGGAAACCTGTGTGGCTTGGTGGAGTTAGAGGAATTCAGTTCAGATAGCTTGGTTATGTGCAAATGGATTTCAAAGTGTTCATGATGGGTTCTACCATGGTTTGAACTAGATATTTTCTACCGATGTACAGAACGTGTTGTGTGTTATGGTTTCCTCCTAGAAAGAAGCAAGAAAGAGGTTTCTGACTAATAATGTATGTAATTTGCTAGTGACTCAGAGTTGATAATGGAATTCTTATGCTTGTCATATGATGGCATAACAGATGTGGTGTGTTGTGCGGGAATAGGATTTACATGTACCAGGTCACAGTTCAGTTTTGAAGGGAAGGACATAAATTCTTAGGCAGCATGAATGGTTTCCGATGACTAGGTGGCACAGAAGAAGTTTCAAAGTATTTCTCGTAGGAGGATTGTGTATGAGAGAGGTGTTAGGCATTCGGGCGATGGAGGTGGAAATACATAGGGTGATTCATGTATTCTATGGAATTGAAGATTGGGAGTTCTCATGAGCAGATTGTTTCATGGTAGTGGACTGTGAAGTTGTGACCGGAGCTAGCCAGATGATAGAAGGTGTTATGATTCCGTCATTGTGGACGTTCGGAGGTTGTTTATCTATTGGTGGCTGACCATAGTTGATTCGGGGCCCATTGGTAGGCCCAATTAGAATGTGTATTCTATACCGAGCCGGATTGATTGGCTCCATACTGCTATTGTTGAAGGATGTGCCATTCGGTTGATGTGAAGCTTATTCATATTCTGGAATGATCTGTGAGTTACTTTTCTATGCTACGAAGAATTGTGATTCGTTGGTTATATGCACATATGGTGCGGTTCTATTATGGCCTTATAGCGGAATTTGAGCAAGAATAGTATTGGATATTGCTTGGTTGATGATGTATTGGTCACGTTCTTTCAGATTTTATGTGGCATGGTGTCGTTTGCTTCTCTGTGGTTATAGTAATGTACTTTGGGTACTTGATGTCGAATTGCGCATGGTTATTGATTTTAGCAGGGTGGCTTGAGGTGTTTCATATGGACCAGTATTTGGATAGGGTCGCGTATTGCAGTAGGGTTATGTGGAAATATGATCCCTTGTGTAAGATTCGTATGTTATGGTTCTGCGGTGTGTGATGGGTTATTAGTATTGCGTTGGGGTGGTACTCGTCGAGCTTGCAGAACGGTTCTCCTGTTTGGGTCATTATTACGATTAGGTACATTTGGAATGTTGCTATCTGGTGCACGGATTGCACGGGTTGTGGCTTTAAATTGTATTGATGTGTCATGTCACTAGAGTGGTCGTGCTAGAGGAGACGAGGTCATTGGGCCTAGAATGGATGCTATCAGATTGATTGTGGTATAATTAGGAGGATAATATCGGAAGTCGGCTTTGAAATTGGCTATAGTTCTTGTAGAAGGAACGGGAGCTCTATGGCCTGATGGTCTAATGAATGGTTATGAATTTGGTATGTTTCTTTCATCATCGGCATTGTACGAAGGTTTTAGAACGAGGGTTTGGTTGATATGAGGTTTATTACTGGCACTGGATTGATTTGAGTCGATACTGTGATTTGAAATCATTGCTTCGAGCATTCGAGCTATGCGGTATTTGAATTTGAGTATTTGAGTTATGGTTACAGCTTTTGGTACAGATTGTTCAGACTTATACGGTATGTAGATGCAAACTTTTCATCTTATAGGAAATTTCGGATGTTGGAAATTTGATTCGAAGGCTTGTAGGCTAGGTTGAATTGAGAAATTTCAGTTATGCTGTGCTATCGGACCTGTATGGGATAGGGTGACATGGGATCAGCCCCGGGTATGTGCATGGGAAAGTTACACAGTGATTTGATGGCTTTTGGAACAACTCTGGGCACGTTCGAGGACGAACGTATGTTTAAGTGGGGGAGGATGTAACGACCCGGTCGTTCGTTCTGAGAGTTATAGCCTTGTTTCCCCCATCTATCCTTATTTATGTGTTTTCAACTGTGTTGAGTTGTATCGGGTTAGTTGGTTCGGGTCCGAAAGGAACTCGGAGTGAAATAAGACACTTAGTCTCATAATTGAGAAATTTAAGTTAGAAAAGTGGACCGGATATGGATCTATGTGTAAACGACCTCGGAATTTAATTTTGATGATTCCAATAGCTCCGTATGATATCTTAGGACTTGTTGGTATATTTGGTTAAGGTCCCGAGGGGCTCGGGATGATTTCGGATGGTTAATGAGATGTTTGGAAGTTGGAAATTTCATAAGATTAAAGTTTCAAGTGAGTTCGCATAAGACCTAAATTCCATTGAGCATAACTCTCATTATACGAAGTATTATATAGTTTATTACCTATCAAATGAAATTTCTTTGAGTCTAGTTTCTAACGCTTCAAACCGTTTGTCATTTGGACACTCCTACAAGAAGTTATGACCAAATTACCAAAGGCTGGCGGAGGAGCCTGCGGATGCGAAGCATCCGAGGTCGCGTCCGAAAGAGAGGCTGGCAGTGAAGTGCTGCCATAGCGTCCAGGTCCGCATCCGACCTTCAAAGAGGAGTGAAGTGGGGATGCGAAACATCCAGGGCCGCATCCGAAACCCAGAAATCTGGGCCTATAAATACAAGGTCGGGGAAGGGGGATATTTTGAGTATTTGGGGGTTAGGGTTCTTGAGGTGAAGGGACGATTTTGAGCTCAAATCAAGTCCAATCAACCAAGGTAAGCTGTTAATGATGTTTTGGGTTGATTATTACTCAATATATATGATTTCTAACATCATTCTTACATCCAAATACAAGATTTCATCATCAAATCCTCAAGAACACAAAAATCACCAAAGTTATAATTTTTCAAGATTGATCTACTAGAGGTAATTCCAATGCTTCAAACTCGTTTATTATGAGTAGTTAGAAGTATTTGAAGCATTTGTTACAAGTTTTAATGGTTGAAAAATTAGATTATAAAACTCTAGTTCATGGCATAAATAGTACTTTTGAGAAAATAAGAGAGAAGGTGAATGGTAATCTTGGCGATGAAATTTATGAATACAATGAAACTATGGAATGGGTTACTAATGTTGGTCCCAATGGATGTTGATATTGTAGATTAAAGTTGCTTAGTAAAGTAGATCGTTGTATTATCATTAAGGGGTGAATTTCAGTTTCGGATCGTTGGCATCGAATTGAGGAGACAAGAAAGCATTCAGAGGTGGATACGCATGGAGTGGAAATTTCCTGAGTATTGATTAGCTTGCTCGGTGTTTGGTTCATCTTGTTGAGGTAAGTAACGATTGTAAATCTAGTCCTGAGGGTATGAAACCCCAGATTTTGTATCATTCTATTATTTTGAAGTGACGCACATGCTAGGTGACGGGTGTGTGGGTGTGCACTGTTGGGGATTTGTGACTAGGTCTGCCCCGTAGCAACTGTAAAGTTGCATACTTTGTTGAAACCGTTAATACTTATATAATTTAGAAAGAATTTCTGTAAATTGGGCTGAATGCCATGTTTGGGCCTTGCGCCAATGCTGTTTGGACCCTTAGGGGTTATTTTGTATCATCCTCTCACTGTTTTCGATTGAAAATCTATACTCAGTCATGGTTATACTTGTTTAATGCATAACTCAGTCTTATGACTCTATTTTGATGCATATAAATATTTTGGGCCGAATGCCCTATTTTACTGAAATGCCTGAGTGGCTTGAGATATTTATGACTGAGTGAGGCCGATGGCCTGATTTGTGAGGATGAGTGTAGATCGGGGCTGCCCGCCTGCAGCATACTTGTGATTGAGTGAGGCCGAGGGCCTGATTTGTGAGGATGAGTATGGATCGGGGCTGCCCGCCTGCAGCATACTTGTGACTGAGTGAGGCCGAGGGCCTGATTTGTGAGGATGAGTGTGGATCGGGGCTGCCCGCCTGCAACATACTTTATTATTATCGCACGTGAGTTGTCCGTGCAGATTATAGCGCTTGGGATGAAGGATCCCCTCCGGAGTCTGTGCAGATTTAAGCATGTTGTACTTTACTGAGATTTTATGATATGAACGTTATATGCTTTATTACTCGTCACTACTGCTCAGTCTTTATTTATTGTTGTTACTTACTGAGTTGGCGTACTCACGTTACTCCTTGCACCTTGTGTGCAGATTCAGGTGTAGCTGGACATGGTAGCGGTTATTGAGTGTTCTGGTTACAGGTTTTCTTGGAGATAGTAAGGTAGCTGTTTGGCGATTGCAGCCCCTGCTCTTCTCCCTCTTATCTTCCTCTAGTTGTATTTAGCTATTTTCCAGGCTAAGTTAGCCTTGATATTGTTAGACAGATTATAGTAGATGCTCATGACTAGTGACACCCTGATGTCGGGCTTTTCTTTTCCGTACTTCTATTTTTCTTTGATTTGAACTCTTTAAATGGATGTTTTTACCTTGAAATTATCTTTGAAATGAATATATCGGTTTGTTTTGGAAATGAGTCGGCTTGCCTAGTTCCACGATAGGCGCCATCACGACAGGGTTAGTTTTAGGTCGTGACATTGTCTCACCCTCCAACTTGCCAGGGTGTTGAGATACATCAATGTTATTACTTAGCCGCTTGGGCTTCTTCTTTCTTTCTTCTTTTACTTTGGGCCCAGAAGCCCACCTTGTATTTATTTTTGGCTGGCCCATTCAGAGTAATATTGTATAGACACATATATTATTCATTTCAGTTCAATCTAACAAAAGTTAGAAGCTTCTATTCTCTCTCAACAACTCCACAATAACCCTAGATAAACTTCCATCGATTTGTGCTCGAATCAAACTTTAACAAGTAAGGCTTAATGCAAAATGTTGGCCATAAAATGAAAGATCAGCTTTGTGTCAAATGGTCGTACGATGGTCCATAATGTAAGATTTTCCTACGTATATTGGTGGCCCAATAGGTTTAAGGCCCGTAATTAATATTTAATTAATGAGTAAATCTCATCTGTCCGATCGGTTACTTGATGGACGTACCGGATTAAATGAGAACCTCTATAAATTGGTCATCTCTCCACCCATTAGGGTTACCGTATTTTCTATTCTCTTCCATCACTAAAGTCCGCGGTAACGAAAGCTAGGGTAAGGGGCGAGAAACCAATTCTAATTAACGCTTACGCTTCGTGATAATGGCTTACGATTCAATTATGTTTTCTGTAATAATTTTATGTAAGATTATCATGTTCAAGATCCTGGTTTACATTAAGTTTATGTTTACACATAAGGCCATAACAAATCATACGACGTTACTACTAAGATTCAGTATAAGTGTAAATTAAATCTTTAAAACTATAGTTACCTAAGCGGATCACTCTCGCTCGAATAGCTTTATCGTATGCAACTCGTATAACTTGAGATTTCTATCCATCGTGTTTAGCATTTATTCGTTGTTCTGATTCTTATCATTTAGAGAACAAAGATGTTTTCCTGATGCAACTCTATTTTGAGCTTGATTTTCTTAATAAACATTTGCCTTTTTTAAAAGAAATAGATTTTGTAGATAAAAGTAAAGAAACCTTCAAAATTTTGCGTGTAAGTTGTGCTGAGAGTTTGTTGGATATGCCATAATGATATAACAAGAAGGTACACTGGCAGCACATGCAAATAGATCTCACATTAATATATGTGACTAAAGATGATTTTATTTTGTTTAGTTAAACAACAAGTGGAGAAGGAGAAGCAAGATGGGAAAGCACGAGCATATTGTTGTAGTTAGAGACTCTCCATACTTTGCCAAACACCTCATGTGCCCTTTTTGTCATTTGCTTATAAAACAACAATGAAATTCACACGCTAAATCTCACATGCTCCATCTTTCTATGCTTTTCTCTTCAATTTTTTTTTTTAGTAGTATTTCCCTATATATTTCTCTTTTTCTTTTATTTTTATTGTGTCCCTGTCCAATTCTTTTCCGGTTATTTGACTAACCGTCCAACCCTCAAGAATCTTTTTATTATTTTTTTTAAAAAAAATAGAAGAAAGTATGAAAAATTTTGTGAGTATTCATATTTTCTAAAAAAAATGATTATAAGTTAAAGTTGAAATACTTAAACAAATACGAGAAAGGAATATTTTTTTTGGAAGGTGGACATTTAAGTGCAGATGGCATCTTATGGCATATTAACTACGACGCAAATAGCTCAATGCGTGAAACATGCACGAGGCGATTACTAGTTATAACTGTAGTATTTACAAACAAATAAATTAATCAGAGCAATAAATAAATAAATAAAGGTAGTCTCTATTTGGTATTCTTGATTGTCTATAATAGTGTTCTTTTGAGACTATAAATTACTATGCAATTTCAATGAAAACCGCACTTCAATTAGTATATCACCATTACTTTTATCTCGTTTTATTCTTTTAATGTTAGTTAATTATTACTTTTAGTAGGATCAAATAAATTTTACTTGATTCTCAATTAACTTTTTGAAATTTCTAGCTTAATATTGTTCATAAACTTTTAACATGTATAAACTTCACTAACGAGTGTTAGAAATCAACAAGGAATTAATCAAATTGAAAGGAAGATTTATATCGGTAGTCGGTACCACTAATTCGTAAGTCCGCATAATTTTAGAGCGCATTTAAGAAAAAATGGTGAGATTATTTTACAAAAGGATAAAGTTAAAGAATTTTTTTTTTTTAATAAACTAAACGTGTCAAACAGTGATTGGCTGTGACAATCCTCTCCATACAAATCTGGGTGACCAACTTATTCGTTCTTTTCTTGGGCATAGGAAAGCTGAAAAGGGTCTCCGTATTATGTACTAATATGTTCAGACTTCAGATTAATAGTATGTTACTGCATCTTACTCTTATTCAGATTAATTTAACAGATTTAATAATAGAATTAATGTTGACAGTTTATAGAATATTGTTCATCAATGATTAATTATTAATTGCACTAACCTTATAGCCTCGTATTGGCTGCCCTAAGTCAGAATCCTATGGAAGTCTTGTTCACCTGCTTCTCGAGTGTATGTTTATCTCTACACTCCCAAGTCATTCAAAGGCTTGTTTGTATAATCATGGGTTCTTTATATTTTGCTTATTTAATTAGGTTACTTTTTTCTCATTCATTTGGTGTCTAGTACCCATTTCAGGGCCCAATTGATCCGTATTCCTGCCAATAAGCCTGATCTTAGCCGTAAATGATGACTTCATACTCGGAGCTTGCACTGATTAACAATATAGGAGTACTTATTACCATAGCTTATGATGATCAATGTTTTCTATCATTGCTTCTGCGTTGCCCTAAATAAACTAATTGAATAGATGAAACAAATAAAAGATAATTATTTTTTTCAATATATGTAGAAAGTAGAAACCAATTCTGCATCTTTTTAGAACTAATAATACTATTCTTTTTTATCGACAATGCGCGCATATACTTCCCGAATGAGAATTTTAGACTATTTGCATGACATGTATTCACTAGTTTTCCATAATAACCAATTAAACATTAGTGAAACGTATCTTTGTCGAAATATCTTGAGATAGCTTAATTGTTAAGAGATTATCATTCGAATAAGAGTGTGATTATCATTCGAATAAGAGTGTGACTTTTTCCAGTTAAATTTTTTCGACCACTTACAATTGTACAAAAGAGAAAAAGAAAAAAAAAATTTATTATAGAATTGAAATATTAGTACTCCAAAGTCCAAACAGTCCTTTAACAGAAAGCGTGCATGCACGAAATGATATGGTCTTAGCAGGGGTGTCAGTGGTTCGGTTCAGCCGGTTATTTTATAATATTTGTATCATACTAATTTTTCGGTTATTCTATTATGTATAATCAAAATTAGACTTTTAGAAACCGTATCAAGTCGGTTTCTCTTCGATATCGGTACGGTTCGATTAATTTTCGGTATTTTTTTAAAATGTCATTTAAAAGTCACTAGTAGAAACAAAATGCAATAACTACGAACTTTTATAGGACTTACCAAAACTCTCTGGATATTTTTACTATTTAAAGGGTGATGAATTAAAAAACATAAAAGATGGCCAAAGTGTAGATCTATCAAGCATAAAAGAAATTAAGCAAAGACAAAGAAAATATAAAGCACACGAGGGGAAAGATATTAAGCAAGTTTGAACTCAAGAATAGAGTTTATAGAAGATTAAATATTCAAAAATATAAATTTAAATTATACGCAAGGAGACATATTCAATATATTGTAGTTTGCTACTCATAATAGCTAGAATACCTTATGTTTTGCCAGTGAATATGCCTTAAATAATTTAGTTTCAATAGGAGTAGTATAATAGGTTTGAGAATTAGAATTTTGAGTTTAATTAGGTTTTGCCTTGTAACCGTTTTCATAATTCCAAGGCTCAAGGAAAAATTTAATGTTTTATTATTTTAAACTTAATATATAAATATTTTTTTCATGTAAATTTTTTCGATACGGTTCGGTATTTTTTTGTTTTATGTTCATAAAATAAAAAACCTACCCTAATTATCGGTACGGTTATATATTTATATAAAAATCTATGATTATATTAAAAGAAATATAAAAATTGATTTTGTACTGTACGGTTCGATAGGTTTAGTCGATTTTAAATATCCATTGATACCCCTAATTTTATGCAATTACGGGAGATAAGGTAGGAAGCAGGGGAAGTTATGGTGAGGCTGCATAACAGAGGAACAGAAACCTTAGAACTTTTAGGCCGCAGGGGAACGTGCCGCCTCTGTTATTTGCAGGCTAATATTTGTGTGGTCAATTGTCCTTTTTCCCAATTCCCCATGTCTAACTTTATTCTACTCTATATTATGACCCCCTAAACTCTTCTCCCTATGCTCTTTTACTCCTTTTAAATCTTTTCATGCTAATTTGCCCACTTTGTAGTTCTAAACTATAGTGTATTTACCATATTTAACCCTATTCCCCTACTATAAATCGTCCTCAAAGTCATATCCAAATTTTTCTATGCGATTCCCAATTACCCCTACAAGCCAGGGGAAATAGTGTGTTCTAAAACCAACCAAATTCATGGCTAGGACTAGTGGAGTAGTTAACTCTCCAAACGTCAAAATCATCCAACGCACTTGAAAAATTGATGCAATATTTCCTATGTTTTTCCTAGATCAAGAATATTTGCAGTGAGTATACGAGTCAAAATTTATCTTTAGAATATTTGAGTCAAAATAGTACTAAGGAAAGAGTTTCCAAGTAGTCGTTCGTCTAAATGACCCAAGAAGCAGCGAAATATGTGATCGAAAAGTCAACGAGAGTCGTAGTCGAGGTGTCAACAAGGGTCGAGGTCGAGTACAATTGACAGATCTGTAACGATTAGTTTTCAAGATAGGATATTAAAGAAAATATTCTAGTGGATATTCTTGGTACTTGTACTATTAGGGTTTCTTAGGAACATGTCCCATATAAATAGGGGGAAATGACAATGATATGGGACATGTGATATTCATTTGTAAAAAACACACTTTGACTTAAAGATTCAGCTCTCGCTTGGTGAGATACAAACATCACCTTTTCACTGAGATTCTTGTGCATACTTTTCCATCATATCCAAGAATAACTCGAATATTCAAGGATTTGTCTATCATTCATCATTGTCATGAGGCACATTCACTTATTCCTTCCTTTCTTGGGTGACTGATGTGATGCCAAAATGCTATACTTTTAACACATTACTGGTCCTATATTTTGTTAGTCTAATGAGTTGTTGTGCGATATTTGAGCTAAATTATGTTATTTTATGTGTAGGAACATCGGAAGGAATCATTAAATAAAAATTACACAAAAAGAGGACAAAAATACAAGAAAAGAGCACAAAAGCATCAAGTATCCAAACCGTGCTACAGACCAGGTTTTGCAAGGTCTATAGCCAGGTTGATCGTGTTATAGACCAGACTTCGCGAGATCTATAGCCAGGCCGACCGCGCTATAGACCAGGCTTCGCGAGGTCTATAGCCAGGTTGACCGCGCTATAGATCAGGCTTCGCGAGGTCTATAGCACGGTAATTAAAAGTTGCGGGTTAAAAGACCCAAACCCGAAATTAGACCGGGGGATTGACATAAATACTCCCCAAATGAGTTATTCTAGGGTTGGACACGATTTTGTAGAAGAAAAAGGCTGCCAAACACAAGGGAGCTGTTTTTTAGGGTCAGACTCCACCAAGGAGGATGTTTTTGGAGATGAGATTCGGCCTAAGGATGCAAGAACACGCTAGGAGCAAGAAGGCGAATTCTTCTATGAGTTTTTCACTTCCTTTTTCCTATTTTCATTATTGGTTATGAATTCTAGTATTGTAGTTTTGCATACTATTATGAATAGCTAATTTGTTATCTAGAGTTTTGATAGAACCTTTTGTAGGATAAATTCTTGTTATGTTTTTATATAATTGAGCCGTTGGATTTCTCTATTTGTTCAACTATATATTTATTGTTGTTGATTGAATGACTATCAATTATCTGTACCTATTTAGTGTGTATATTGCTCGAGAGAGTACGCATTTAGGTAGTTGTTGAACAACATCACTCCTAACGTATGTGAGAGATCAATACGAAGGGTTTAAAGGTGGGATTAGAGATAACGTAACCTTGGTGCGATCGTAGTGAGCAGTGAATTAGTGCTAGCTAGCATAGTTCGAGAGAATACGTCTAGTAAATTGTGGTAGTTGCTCGAAATAGAGCTACGACACCAAAAGTACTCACGATCGATAGAGAACACTTAGGCGAAATTATAGAAGGCGTAGCGGGAAAGATTCTGACAATTGAAAAAATCATAACTCTAGACCTCCTTAGGCTTGTCTCCAATTTCATCCTTGTTAGTTGATAATTTTACTGCTTTATAATATTTGTTAGTTAATTAGTAGAAATAAAAATCAAATATGTATAAATAGGAAATTGTTTGGACTTGTATTTCTTAGCAATATTGAACAATTGTAGCTAAGCCTTAGTTCTTTGTGGAATTCGACTCCGGACTTGTAAATCGGATTATATTTGCAACGACCGCTTAGTTCTTTTTATAAGGCATCGTTGGGTGTGATCAAATTTTGGAGCCGTTGCCGGGGAACTAACAATATAGCTATAGGTGTACATATTGATAGGTTTCACGTTTGAAGTTTTATTTTTGTTTTCTTGTATTTGATTTTTTTTATTTTTGTTTGCTTGTTGATTTTAAAAACATGGCATCTTGGAATTATGAGGGTATTGATGTTGGTAATTCTACTTTTGATCCTCCTTATGCATATTGTGGAGGAAACCATCCATGGCAAAATTATCAAAATATTTTCGAGAGCGAGATATATGCACCAACTCAATCTTATGTGTGGAATGTGTGTGATATGTGTGGTGGTCAAGATGGTCACTTTTATGGTTGTGCTTATATGTCTTATCCTCCCCTAACCCCTTACTATGATGGTTCTACTTTTTCTGGTAAAGTTAATAGGAACAAAGAACCCATGGAAGCTGACATGAAAGAGATTAAAGATATGTTAAAGTGTTTCATGGAACAAAGTAATGAGAAACAACTGCAAATACAAAGACTATGTGATACTATCCAAAGGCAAGAGGCAACTATTCATAACCTCGAGGCAAAAGTGAGTCAATTAGTTAAAGCATTTAATGCTCAACAAGCCGATATTGTGGATAGTAGCCAAAAGGAACATGCATTAGATGCAGAAATTGAGGTGCCAATAGAGGGGTCCATAGTAGAACACCAACAATAAATCAAACTAGAATTTGAGGATGCCGATATTGTAGAAGAGATACAAGAGTCAACTAATGATATTGAGGATACATATTTAGTTGAGTCTAGTGTCATTGGTGTTGAGGATGTAGACAGTCCCAATGTTCATGTAGTTGAGCGTATTGTTCACACTCCAAATATTTTTTCACATTGTGTTTGGATAATGATATAGAAATAGAGTCATCCGAGCCACTTGAGGAGTCAAGGAATGAGGAACAAGGTGACTACATTCTAGAATTCTTCTTGCCAGAAATTTGGGATTACACACCTTATCTAAAGGCCAAGAAGTGCAGAATATTACATTGTTTCCTTGGGCCAGTTAGATTCTTTCCACCATCCCAGGAGCATAATCATAAGCTTGAAGCAAAGCTTGGGGGTCCAATTCATAAGTTCGAAGTGGAGAAAAAAGTAGTAAAGTTGACTCACGCCGTGCCGCGACGTTAAATCAGGCGCTCGTTGGGAGTGAACCTAATTCATAGTTTATTTTAGCTTAACTATAAATTTTCATTTGTTACAGCTACACTAACAAGTTTTTAGCTAAATCTTAGTGTTTGAACAAGTAACAGAGCACGACGGGAGGTCGTGGCGCTGGGAGTTGGTCACAAAACGACATAAAAATTAATTATGTACGCTCCAAACAACGTTGTGTACCTTGTGTCGCTAGCCTTTAAGCTCGTTATAGGTTGCGCGTCGCCTGATTTCAAGCTCGCTATACAGATCGCCCAGCAAGGGATATAGCAAGGTATATCTCGTGTCAGACCTCGCCCAACCAGACTACCAGCTCGCTATGGACTTTGTGTCGCATGGGTTGTAGCGAGGTACACCTCGCGGCAACCCTCACGTTGCCTGCTTCTCAGATCGCTAAGGAGCTTGCCTCGCCAGGTATTTTGCTCACTCGGAGCTCGCGTCGCTAGGTAACACATGTTTTAATTTTTTTAGCTTTGTTTTCTAACTTCTTTCTATTAAAACACTACACAAGCACACACACCTCACTTAACTGCCCATCCCTTTTCCTTCCCCTTCACACACAAATTCCATTAAAGTCATTCACTCATCTTCTCCTTCATTCACTTGAGACATCATTTGAAGAACACTTCAATCCTCCTAAGCATCTAAGGTATGTTTCTAACTCTTTCCTCTATCAAAAATTCGAATTGAGTTAAGAAATGCAATTCCACCACTTTTGGGTATATATTCATAGCAACAATGTGCTTGCTCGCCCTAATCCCATAAACCCCATAGGATTGGTATTGTTGTTGGGTACAAGGGTGATAACATGAAATTCCTAAACCGATTTGGGGAGGGTGAGGCAATCCCTCATCTCTACAACCACTTTGACAACACTAGTGCACGCTAAGTGTTTGTTGAAATGCCTCAAAGGCTTTCTTGGCCCAAATGGAGTTCTTCTCTCCAGGATTGTAATGACTAATGCAATGTTACATTGCAACACTCCAAATTGCAAGTTTAGGTGGGCTAAACAGTAGCTACATGCATCGTAATTATAGTAAACACCATTTTGCCATTGCTTTATTCGCATGCTAAAATAAAGAGGTGAAGTCTGAGTAGCCTCAAAATAGTTGAACATCATGCAGTGAACTCTTAAGTGTGGGGTCGCAAAACCATGTTTTGAATTGATTCATATGCTTTATCACTGAGGAACGTTCACTTATGTAGGTACGAATGATGATGTTGAGGAGGGAGCAGCGGATAACGAGTGGACAGCTGCAGAAGGAGCCTTTGACGATGAGGACGATGACGATGAATGATCAGGGAGTTTTTCCTACCACCTTACATGTTTTTTTTGTGCTTATGAATTTAAATATGCATTGGGGACAATGCATGAAGTAAGTGTGGGGTGAAAGCTATTCTCTGTCATTTGTAAATATTAGATAAACTAATTAGTTTGTGTGTTTAATTTTTTTATTTTACTTTTTAGCTTCGTGTTTCCCTTTATAAAAAAAATGAAAAATGACTGGACTTTTCCCGATGATGGATCTCTTAGATAGTTTTCTTGAGGGACTTAAGTCTAACAAAAAAAAATGTCTTTTTATTATTTTAGGTAGTAATAATCTCTCGTGATTTTTCTTTGTGCATCGGTTCTTTTCCACGGGATGTAATTGAACCGGGTAGTAATTTTTATTTTTTATATTTTTAGAGTAGATTAGGATTTAGGGTATAAAAGAAGGAAGATGAAATTTTTGGGCGTCCTTTTGACTTGTTTCATAGTAGCATATTTAGGCTCTAGCATATGTATTACCTTCCATATGGTTTGAAGTTGCTTATGATGCCTTGTTGAGTTAGATAGCATGTTTATTAATGCATATATCTCGTTTTCTTGGCTTGTATCACTTTGTGCTTAATGCTTAATATTTTGTGGCTCCGTGAATACTTATAATTGTTTGAGAAATGGAATGGAATAGTCCTTAGTGAGTCATGTGGCATGTGTGGTGAGAAATTATATAGTCTGTGTCATTGCATTAGAGTCTAGAACTTGCCCGACATGTGAGTTGAAGCGAAATTTTAGGTTTTGCTCGATTTGAAAAATGATATTAGGCTTTCTTTGATTTGTTTGAGCTTAATACTTACCACAATAAAAATTATCCCTAGTCAACCCTTTTGAGCCTATAAAATTTTATTTGACAATCACATTATAAGCCTATGCCCCTTTGTTCTTAATTATCATTATTTTGATCCTTTTACCTCTTAAATCACTTTAATTGTAAAATGAGTGGTAAAAGAAGTAAGGATGAAACTTGGGTGGCTTTTGAGTGGAACCAATGAAAGAAAGAAAGGTGCACTTGTATTGTAAGGAATACACCACTAGCAGGAAGGGTAGAAAAAAAAGTATTATTGAAAAGAAAAAAAAATATGTAGCAAAGGAAAATAAGCACATATCGTCCTTGCTAGTGCGTATGAATTAATGTGGTGCTTAAAGAAAGAGAAAATATTTTTGAGGGTGATAATGTTTGTGAAATTGAAGTGGATTGAAGAATTTGCGCTTAAAGTTTATTATGTGATGTGTTAAAGTGCTTGGGAGGGTTAGTCACTATTCCTAAATTTATCCTACCTGTCCTTAAGCCAACATTACAACCATAAAAAGTCCTAATTGATTTTAGATCGAGCAAACCTACATTAGTAGAGGTTTATATAATGGGCAAGCCTATGGTACTTTGTGCATGCATGTGACTTCTTTGTGAGAGTGAGGAAGTTCTTTGATATATGAGAATCCTTAAAATATATTTGAGCATTTGATTCGAATGTGTTGATTCAACTTACTCTATTGTTCTTGTTGTGAGGGCTCGTGATTTTGCAAGGGATAGATGATGTTATTAGATTTCTCTATGATATTAAGTGTTCAAGCCATGAATGCATTATGATATTGAGTCAGTTTATGAGGTTAGGATTGTTATAAGCATGTTGCCTTGTGTTGAATAAATTTTTGAAGTATGGCATAAAGTAAAGGGAAATGTGTGTCGAAGACATATGCTAAAGTTTAATTGTTACTATCAACCATAGTCATAGGTATGGTGTGCTTTGGATGTGCTTAAAGAAAATAAAAGTGCTCTAGAAATTGGTGGTTGACTTGAGGACGAGCAACGTTTAAGTGTGGGGTGGTGATGTGATATCAAAATGCTATACTTTTAGCACATTACTCGTCCTATATTTTGTTGGTCTGATGAGTTATTATGCGATATTTGAGCTCAATTGTATTATTTTTTGTGTAGGAACATCGGAAGGAATCATCAAATGAAAATTGCACAAAAGAGGATAAAAATACAAGAAAAGAGCATAAAAGCATCAAGTATCCAAACCGTGCTATAGACCAGGCTTTGCAAGGTCTATAGCCAGGTCGACCGTGCTATAGACCAGGCTTTGTGAGGTCTATAGCCAGGTCGACCACGCTATAGACCAGGCTTCGCGAGGTCTATAGCTAGGTTGACCGCGCTATAGACCAGGCTTTACGAGGTTTAGACCACGCTATAGACCAGGCTTCGCGAGGTCTATAACACGGTAATTAAAAGTCACGGGTTAAAAGACCCAAACCCAAAATTGGACCGGGAGATTGACATAAATACTCCCCTAATGAGTTATTCTAGGGTTGGACACGATTTTGAAGAAGAAAAAGGCTGCCAAGCACAAGGGAGCCATTTTTTAGGGTCAGACTCCACCAAGGAGGACGTTTTTGGAGATGGAATTCGGCCTAAGGATGCAAGAACACGCTAGGAGCAAGAAGGCGAATTCTTCTATGAGTTTTTCACTTCCTTCTTCCTATTTTCATTATTGGTTATGAATTCTAGTATTGTAGTTTTGCATACTATTATGAATAGCTAATTTTTTATCTAGAGTTTTGATAGAACCTTTTGTAAGATAAATTCTTGTTATGTTTTTATATAATTGAGATATTGGATTTCTCTACTTGTTCAACTACGTGCTTATTGTTGTTGATTGAATGGCCATCAATTAACTGTGCTTATTTAGTGTGTATATTGCTCGAGAGAGAGTACTCATTTAGGTAGTTGTTGAACAACATCACTCCTAACGTATGTGAGAGATCAATACGAAGGGTTTAAAGGTGGGATTAGAGATAACGTAACCTTGGTGCGATCGTAGTGAGCAGTGAATTAGTGCTAGCTAGCGTAGTTCGAGAGAATACGTCTAGTAAATTGTGGTAGTTGCTCGAGAGAGAGATACGACACCAAAAGTACTCACGATCGGTAGAGAATACTTATGCAAATTATAGAAGGCGTAGCGGGAAGGATTCCGATAATTGAGAAAATCATAACTCTAGACCTCCTTAGACCTGTCTCCAATTTCATCCTTGTTAGTTTATAAGTTTACTGCTTTATAATATTTGTTAGTTAATTAGTAGAAATAAAAATCAAATCTGTATAACTAGGAAATTGTTTGGACTTGTATTTCTTAACAATATTGAACAATTGTAGCTAAGCCTTAGTTCTCTGTGGGATTCGACTCCGGACTTATAAATCGGATTATATTTGCAACAACCGCTTAGTCCTTTTTATAAGGCATAGTTGGGTGTGAGTAGTGACTCATTCACTCTATTTACTTAAATGCCATTAATTGATGTTCATTATCATTAAATGCTATTTTATAACATCTGGTTTCTAGAGTATTTATTGCATGTTATCGCCATTATTCGACCAAATCTACGTAATATCTGTTGCTTCTTTAAAAACTCTGTCTAAGGATATTATTGTTATCTAAGATTAACCCTTATTTCTACAAATTTAATTTTTTGAACCAAGTTCTATATTTTTTGGTCAAACAATTTGGCATCGTATGTGGGGATTTTTTAGTTAAATTTTTAGTTTCCTCTAGATCTACAATTAACACAGGTCACTAACATCAAAAAAAATCCCAAGTTCTCCTTTCTCTGTGTATACAAAAGCTTATATGGCAGGTAACCAAGGAGAAAGGACGAGAATAACAAGTGACTTCCCAACCAACCTCATGAATGTCATCAACGAAAGCTGTGAGACGGTTGGTGAGGATACGACGCCCAGTGCGTCCCCTGGGCGAGAACGGTCACCTCCCCCACACTGCAACATAACAAAACCCAGTGGTAAAGGGGCCTCCACGTCTGCAGAGGAAGGGACACCCCTAGCTGTGAAAAAATTCCTCAAAGCATGATTAACTAACATGCTAACAATTGTCCTCAACAAACCCGCGCCAGACACGACTACAGAAACTGCAAGGACTTGCACGATGCTGCAAACAGACGAGTAGTGCAACCAATCCCTCCCTCCAACAATAGGTATAACTTACAATATTACTGATAGTGTATGTGATAACGCCCTCGCCGCCATTCTAAAAAGAATGGAAGAAATGGAGAATGAAAACAAGGCACTTCGAGACCAGATGAAAGAACACCAAGAACGAGTTGATAAGATACCAGGCGCTGTTAAGCTGCTACAAAAAGGGACACTGATAGGTTCATAGAGTAGCCATACAACGATGATAAAGCCCCACACGCCATATCGAAGACCTTCAAAATGCCGCTCTACCTCTGGATATACGACGGAATGATCGATCCGGAAGATCATGTGACATTTCGAGACCAGATGAAAGAACACCAAGAACGAGTTGATAAGATATTAGGCGCTCCTAAGCTATTACCAAAAAGGGACGCCGGTAGGTTCATAGAGCAGCCATACAACGATGATGCAGCCCCGCACGCCATACCGAAGACCTTCAAAATGCCGCCCTACCTCAGGATATACGACAGAATGACCGATCCGGAAGATCATGTGACTCACTATGTCATCGCCGTGAAAGGTAACGACCTCTCGAAGGAATAAGTGTCCTCCATTCTGCTGAAGACGTTTGGAAAAACCCTCATAGGAGGGGCATTAACATGGTATTCGCACCTACCATCCCGCTCCTTAGAAACTTTCGAAGAAATGGCCGATAAGTTCGTAAACGCCCATGCCGGAGCCAAGAAGGCCAAGGCAAAAGTAAACGACATATTTGCTATTAGGAAATCCTTGGGTGAGGGACTAAGGGACTTCCTCGCCCAGTTCAACCAAGTAGGATGACTCTGCCAAACGTATCCGAAGGGATGGTAGTCGTAGCCTTTCAGAACGGGCTTAGCAGAGATGGTTCAAGAGTAACTAGAAAACTATTGAGTCGATTGACGAAATATCCTCCAACCACTTGGGACGAAATCCACACTGCTTATTGTGCTAAGGTCCAAGCAGATGAGGACGACCTCAACGGGCTGACTCACCGACTAACATCGGTACAAACTGAATCCAGAAAAGATCGAAGAGACAGCACCAGAAAAGATCATCCAATTCTGTGACCTAACAGGGAATGACATCAACCATATATCAGGACGGCTGTTGCGCCCTCCCTCCGCTACGAAGAAGGCCCGTCTAGGCCGAGGACGGGAACTCATCAGAATGAAAGTGAAGTGTCCACCTACAGAGATAGTCTACGACCTGGTGAAACTCGGAACGAAAGTGAAGTGGCCACCAAAGATGAGATCAGACCCGAATACAAGAAAGTCTGACGCCCTCTGCGAGTTCCACCAGGAACGCGGGTACAAAATAGAAGATTGCATCGCCCTCAAACATGAAGTCGTAAATATGTTATGACAAGGACACCTCAAAGAACTGTTAAGCGATAAAGGGAGGACCAACGTTTCCAGAGGACGTGAACATCTTGGCCCGCCAAAGCCTCCATCACCAGCTCGTACCATCAACATGATCATTGGCATCGGCGACGATGCCTCTTTTAACAGCGTGACATTCACCACCACACACAAACTCAAGCGGTCGATCACTTGCAAACAGTATGACGGACTCGAAGATAGTATCATCTTTGACGAGTCAAATGCCGACGGTTTGACTTTCCCTCATAATGATGCCCTTGTTATTACTTTACGTATTTTAGATACCGATGTCAAATGCATCATGGTGGATAATGGAAGCGGTGCATGTATTTTCCATCCCCGAGGCCTTACCCAAATGAGGCTCGATGATAAGATAGTGCCACGCTGCATCACGCTAACCGGTTTTAATAATGTAGTTGAGCGAACATCCGGGGAAATCACACTCCCCGTCTTAGCCGGAGGCATAACTCTAGAGACAACATTCCACATCATGGATCAGGACACCGCGTACAATGCCATAGTGGGTCAACCATAGATACACCCCATGAGAGTCGTTCCCTCCAGCTTATACCAAGTGATCAAATTCCCAACACCTTGGGGGATATTCAGTGTACGTGGAGAACAACGCACGTCCCGGGAGTGCTACCGCATTGCCTTAGATAGCACGACCACCCAACAGAGGGTAGACTAAGAAAAAGAAGCATATCAATTAATAGGGTCGAGGTCGGAATAAGACCGGACCAAGGCGTCATCAAGGATCCTGACATGGTCGAACCCGCAAGTTCAACCATAGAAGACCTAGACCCTGTTCAATTGGACACCAATGACCAGAGCAAGAAGGCCTATATCGGTTGCAAACTTCAGGCACCAGGTAAATTCAGTCAATTTTTAACAACTAACACAGATTTGTTTGCTTTCAGCCACACAGATATGTTGGGCATCACAAAGGAAATCGCCACGCACAAATTAAACGCCGATCCATTCCACCCTAGTGAGACATGTCAAATGTAAATTCAACTCTATAATTAACGACGCAATGCGCGAGGAGGTGGAAGAACTATTAGAGAATGACTCCATTAGGAAGTCTAACTACCCCAAGTGGATCGCCAACGTAGTAATGATAAAAAAAATAGAAAAAGGCGGATGTACGTGGACTTCATAGATCTTAACAAAGCATGTCTGAAGGATTCGTTCCTGTTACCTCATATCAACCAACTCATCGACGTAACGGCCAGGCATGAATTATTAAGTTTCTTGGACGCTTACTCGGGTTATAACCAGATCCTGATGGAAGAAGAAGATCAAGAAAAGACCACGTTCATCACCCACCAAGGAACTTATTGCTATAAGGTCATGCCGTTTGGTCTAAAGAACGCGTGGGCTATGTATCAAAGATTAGTAATGAGGATGTTTAAAGACCAGCTCGGCTAAACCATGAAGGTATACATAGACGATATGGTGGTAAAATCCAAAAGGGTAGAGGATCACATCGATCATTTGAAAGAAATTTTCAACATACTCAGACGATACAGAATGAAGCTGAACCCGGAGAAATGCGCATTTGGCGTAGCCTCGGGAAAATTCATGGGTTTCCTGGTGTCGAAGCAACGTATAAAGGTCAACCCTGACAAAATCAAAGCTATAGAGGGGATACCAAAACTCTTGACCACCAAAAAATAAGTCTAGAGATTGACTGGTCGCATCACCGCCCTATCAAGGTTCATCTCGTGGTCGTCTGATAGGTGCCATAAATTCTTCGGCGTACTCAAGAAAGACAACGGCCTTGAATGGATTTTTGAGTGCATCCAGGCTCTACGAGAACTAAAAGCATACATGTCATCACCGCCCTTACTTTCGAAACCCGAACCTGGGGAGCAACTGCTCTTCTATCTAGCCGTATCCGAAGTATCAGTAAGCGCAGTCTTGATCCACGAAAATAAAGGTACAGAATCTCCCATCTATTACATTAGCAAAACACTCATCGATGCCGAGACGAGATACCCATACCTCAAAAAATTGGCTATGGCCTTGGTCGTAGCTTCACGGAAGCTTAGACCATATTTCCAATTTCACCCCATCTCGGTCGTCACAACCTTCCCCTTGAGGAGCATTATGCATAAACCAGAACTATCGGGAAGGCTGGCCAAATGGGCCATCGCGATAAAGTCACAAGTGTTCGTCGACTTTAGCGCAAAAATAATGCCTGAAGTCGAAAGGGAAGCCGTCCAAAATTCCCTCCAAAATACAAAACCTCCGGGTCTTATACACCGATGGCACATCCAATGCGTCAGGGTCGGGAATGGGACTCGTACTCGAGGTCCTAATAGGCGAAGTGATTCACCAATCCATAAGGTGCCGAGTATGAGGCCGTAATTGTAGGTTTAAGGCTAGCACTCAAATATGGAGCGAAACGATTGAAACTGCGTTGTGACTCCCAGCTCGTAGTCAACCAAGTCACAGGGACTTTCCAAATCAAGGAACAAAGATTGCAAAAATACCAGACCCAAATCTGGAAACTACTGCCTGAGTTCGACGAATGTCAGCTCGATCAAATCCCACGAGCACAGAATGCCTAGGCAGATAGCCTCGCCAAACTAGTTGCAACTACCAAAAGCATTACGACCGGAGATAAAAACGTGGTCCATCTTCTCAACTCATCACTAGACCAAGTTGAGGTAAGAACCATAAAATTAACTTGAGACTGATGCAATCGTATTGTCGCATACTTGTAGGACGACAAACAAGAAACTAAGAATGCAACCGGCCAGGTACAGTATCCTCTGCAGCGATCTATACAAGAGGACCTACAGCGGCCCTCTGGAGAAGTGTTTGGGTCCGAACGAAACTCAGTGCGTCCTTGAAGAACTCCATGAAGGCCATTGCGGGGCTCACTCCGGCAACCGAGCATTGGTCAGAGTCCTCATACGGGCAGGATATTACTGGCCCGCCATGAAAAAGGATGCCGCAGACTTCGTAAGGAGATGCGAGCAGTGCCAAAAGTACGCCCCAATGATTCGCCAAGCAGGAGAACATCTCCACTCGGTCATATCCCCTTGGACGTTCAACAAATGAGGAATGGAAATCGTGGGGCCCCTCCCAGCAGTGCAAGGTAATGTATGATTTTTTTTAGCTTCGACAGACTATTTCTCTAAGTGGGTGGAAGCAGGAGCATTCTCCAAATACGGGAATAGGAGGTAATCACCTTTATATGGAGAAACATCATTTGCAGGTTCGGCCTTCCCAATGAAATCAGTTGTGATTACGGACCCTAGTTCACAGGAAAGAAAATCACCGATTTTTTCGAGAAATGACATATCAAGAGAATACTCTCAGCCCCATATCACCCCGCGTTAACGGGAAAGCAGAGTCATCCAACAAGTCAATACTAAATATCATGAAGAAGAAGCTCGAAGACGCCAAGGGACTGTGGCTGGAAATACTACCAAAAGTATTATGGGCCTACCGAACAACTCCGAAAACGAGCACAGGAGAGACGCCCTACTCTTTGGTCTACGGGACCGAGGCAGTAATACCAATCGGAGAACCCAGCCTAAGGTCGTCCCATGAGAGCGTCACGAGTAACGACGAGAGCAGAATGAAGGAACTCGACGAAAAGATATGGCCTACATAAGAATGGTCGCCTAAAAACAATAAGAAAAATGCTATTACAACAAGAAAGCAAAGGTCAAGCCGCCCAAAGTCGGGGACTACGTACTGAAGGCTAGAACTAAAGCGAGCAAAGATCCCAGGGAAGGCAAGCTGGGAACAAACTGGGATGGTCCGTACAAAATCACAGCCAAAGCGAACAAGGGTTCATTCCAATTAGAGACAATGGAAGGAAAGTAACTACCAAACAATTATAACATCAGCCACCTCAAATACTTTAACTTCTGAGAGAAAAAGTGTCCCCCAAGTCGTACTCTTTTTCCCTCACTTGAGTTTTTCCCCATTTGGGTTTTCTCAAGGAGGTTTTTAACGAGGCGGCGAAGGGAAAACTTCGAGTCGAAGTACACGAATGTAGGGCCGTAGTTACTATTTCATTGCTCGACCTCTCAATAGTCTCCAGATCGACCAATAAAGGGACTAGATAGACTGGGACTGGAACGCCAGCTAATACCCAAAAATCTGTAAATTTCTCCAAGTATGTAACCAAAGCAACAATGTCAAAGCAATAAGAAATTTATGCTTATCAGCACACCTCTTCCGTGTTAAGGTTACGTTCGACCCCGCTCGAACAAACACCTATCGGCGCTTATTAGCACACCTCTTCCGTGTTAAGGTTACGTTCGACCCCGCTCGAACAAACACCTATCGGCCCTCAGCCGCAATCTAATGAAAGGTTACATTTGACCTCGCTCGAACAAATACCTAACGGCCCTCGGTCGCAATCTAATAAAAGTTTACGTTTCGAGCAAACACCTATCGGCCCTAGGCCACGCTTTAATAAAAGGTTATGTTCGACCCCGCTCGAACAAACATCTATCGGCCCTCGGCCGCAATTTGATGAAAGGTCACGATCGATTACGATTTAACAAACATATATCGGCCCTCGGCCACATCTCAACACAAAAAAATGAAAAAGAAAAAACAACACGTAATCGGCTCCAACTTCACGGCCAGCTAAAAGACAACACCAATGAAGGAAAGAACGAAACAGGCAAGCAATAGAAGCAAAAAACATAGAAGTACAGAAAGTAAAGCATGGGAAGGGAAGAAGATGTAGAGAACAACTTTGATATTTCATACTTAAACATTTTATAAAGGCCCATGAAGACGCTGGCAAAAATACACAAAAATTTACAAGGAAAAAATAAAACTACTCATCGCCACCGTCACGATCTTCAGTGCCTTCACCACCTTGGCCATCGATGCCCTCGCCATCTCGATCCCCCTCACCATCGCCGCCTTCACCTTCAGGAGAAGCGGTATCATACCAGGCGTCCTCTTCAAGCCGGTCTACGCCCGCCTTAACGCGAACACCTTCAAGAGCAGCCTCTGAAATGGATCCCGCCGCATACAAATCTCGGAAGACATCCAACTGAGCCTCGACGTGAATCCATTCCTCATATAATTCCCAAGGAAAATTGGGAAAATCTGATGTACGAGAAGAAGATGGTTGTGCAAGCAGTTGGGCCTTCTCAGCTTCCAAAGCAGCCACTCGATCATGAAGGATGGAGTTATCCTTCTCAAGCTTTCTGATACTCTCCTCTAGTCGATCTTCTTTAGCTTTCGCCATTGACTGGTCATTCTCCCGCTCGACCCGGAGGCCCCTATTCGCCAACTCAAGCATCTTCGACTTCCTCCGAGCATCCAAATAGGAAGATTTCTCCTTCTCAAACTCACTCTGTTTCTCGACGACTTCACCATTAAGGGCCTCCAGCTGAAGCCGACATTCTTCCAACTGCCCGCGTAGCTCAACCACTTGTGCTTGAAGGTCACTGCATTGGGCCTCCACACCCCTGTTAACCTCAAGCTCTTGTTTCATACTCCTCAATGTCCCCTCAAGGATGCTACACTTCTCGATGGCTTTCACCAGCTCATCGTCCTTCAACTTTAACTCATCGCGAAGGGCCTGCATATCGCCGCCTTCACGAAATCACGTGCGAAACTCTTGGTACTTACCGCGATACTTGAAGTACTTATTTTTTAACCTCACAAATATTTCTCTACGCCTCTCCTCCCTCTGGGTGATCTCAATCTCCAAATTCACCGTCTGCAATCACAAAAGGAAAAGAAGTAAGTCAGAAATTAAAACGCCCCAAAAAACAAAGACAAAATAAAGAAGAAGTACAAAACACCAAACACTCACTCTAAGAGCAAGATCGGCAATGCTCCTCGACAAAGCGCCTTCATCTAACTCTTTGAGGGTCTTACCCTCTATCTCGGAACAAAGAGGGTCGAGGGCAGGGACTATGTCACCGGTGTTTTTCGGCAAGTCACGATCCATAGGGATCATAATGGTCCTCGTAGACCCCTCAAATCTTATCTCAAGTTGGGTAAACCCTTCTTCCATCATCTTTAGGCCGTCCACATCAACGTCCAAACCAGACTCTTCGCCTTCCTCAGTGACGCCTTTGCTTCCCTCGTTGGCCGGCAAGGAGGTATTAGTAGCTGGTCGGGAAAATGATGCCTCCTCTCGCCTCGAAGTATTGAGAACATCAGCGGCCGGTCCTTCTGCCTCCGTCACCGTAGAAAGAAGGGGCATATCCACGTCGTCTTTCACCAACTTCAGAATCTAAGACCCCGGCTCGATATCATCTCCGATAAGAATGGTCGCCGTCTCGCGCAGCAAAAAATCACCCTCCATTAAGTCAACGGCTCGGGCGACCCCGTCGCCAGCATCTACAGACCTCCTCTTACGAGGCACCAAATCCCCATCACCATGCAAAGGCTCTTCGTCCTCATCGATAAGACGAAATAACTGAGGAGTCGAGGTTTTCGCGGCCGAAGTCTCCGCGACTGAAGGATGGATGGATTCAGAAGCAACCACCGTTGAAGAAGGGACCAGGGCATGAATAGAAGCAGCCGCAATCAAAGAAGGGCGAGAGCCGAGAATGTAACAACTTTCCTCTTTCGCAACGCGGGTGCGGGAGCTTTCGACCTCCACGAAGATCCCCTGGCCGAAGCTAGGAAAAACACAGGGAAAAGGTAAGGTCAGCAAAAGAAAACCAAAAGAAAAAAGAACTAAGACACCGATAATAAAGGGAACTTACTAGTCGAGGGGAGAGAAGGCCCAAACTTCTTGAAGAAATCGGACCACTCACGGATCCTTACGATGTGAGGGAAGAGCCGACCAACCTAGTCAAAATTGTCTTCCACCAAAGGAGGAGGCGAGGTCTTGGCTGCATGAGAAAAAGTCAAGAAGTCAAAGCCCACGACCAAGCACGGGAGAAAAAAAATAGATATCTACATATGGGGAAGTTAGGTACTTATGAGTACAATTCCAAGCCTCAGGAAAATCGTCAACGTTGGCCACCACTTCCTTGGTTCTGACGAAGAAGAAGTTGAACCAGAATTGGAGGTTAGCTCTGTCATCTATCTTCATCACCAAGCACTTGCCTCCTCAGTGACGAAGGTTCAACATCATCGCCCTATAAAAGCTGGGGGCTAACAGATGTATTAAATACCGAAGAGTGAGTTCGACCTTGGCTAGCTCGGAAAATTTAGTGAGCATCCGTATAAGCTTATAAACGTACGACGCAAGTTGAGCTGGGCAAACACCATAATAGCGACAGAATTCCTCCGCCAACGGAAGGAGAAGGAGAGTGTAGCCGACTTGGAAGGGATAGGCGTAGAAGGCGCAATACCCAGGATGGTGGACCTGCACCGTATCCCACCCAGCCACGATTAATTCGACGTGATCAGGAAGGCCGAACTTATCCTTAAGATCTCCCAATTCCTTCTCTATCATCACTGATCGAAAGGCTACATGGTCAACATTAGGTGATTTGGAGAAATCAGATCTAGTATCAGGGTTGCGAGGAATTATCTCCTCCACCAACGGGAAGCTTCCGTCCTCGGCAACGACGAAAACATTCTCCTCGTGGGGGGGGGGGGGGAGGAACACCATCGCCAAAGGGATCGCATCACTTCCCTTACTAGACTCAGAAGGCATGTTAGACATGTTTTAAAAAAGGAAGAGAAGTATCGAGCGATGAAGAACTGAGCGTAATACAAATCACTAGAACAGAGATGAGAGGTTTAAAGCAAGGAAAGAGCAAGAGAGTAATATAAGGTTTCAAAATAACATAAAATTTAAAACTTCAAAATCGCACCCATATACCTCTATTTACAAGGATCTTGGCACCAGGACCGAAAACGGTTCATCATAACTGGCACCGGAACCGAAGCGGCAGGATCAATCAGGGGTCACACGTGAAACGAAGCAACGCATCGAGAATATGCGTCATAATGACGCATGACGTCATGATGTCATCCTAATTTGTGGATAGCATAACTCCAACGAATCGACCGGGAAAATTGAAGCGTTTGAAATGAGCGGCCCGCGTAGGGCCACGTTGTCAGTTCTCTGTAATCACCACAACCTGCACAACTCGCTCGATTGTTTCGACCACAACGAACAAAATCCGCTTATCGACCCCACCTGAATCCGGCCTCAATAAGCGGAGGGACTAACTGTACGAGTCAACATTTGTTTTTAGAATATTTTAGCCAAGATAGTATTAAGGGAAGAGTTCCCAGGTCGTCATTCGTCTAAATGGCCCAAGAAGCAGCGAAATTTGTGATCGAAGAATCCACGAGAGTCGTAGTCGAGGTGTCAACAAGGATGAGGATCGAGGTCGAGTACCGTTGACAGAGTTATAGCGACTAGTTTTCAAGATAGGATATTAAAGAGAATATTGGATTGGATATTCTCGGCACTTGTACTATTAGAGTTTCTTAGGAACATGTCCCAAATAAATAGGAAAAGAGACAATGATAGGGGACACGTGACATTCATTTGTAAAGAATACATTTTGACTTAAAGATTCGGCTCTCACTTGCTAAGATATAAACATCATCTTTTCACTAAGATTCTTGTCCATACTTTTCCATCAGATCCGAGAATAACTCGAATATTCAAGGATTTGTCTATCATTCATCATTGTCGGGAGGAACATTCACTTATTCCTTCCCTTCTTGGGTGACCCATTCACTCTATTTACTTATATGTCATTTATTGTTGTTCTTTATCATTAAATGCTATTTTATTACATCGGGTTTCTAGAGTATTTATTGCATGTTATCACCCATTATTCGACCAAATCTACGTAATATATGTTGCTTCTTTAAAAACTCCGTTTAAGAATATTATTGTTAGCTAAGATTAATCATTATTTCTATAAATTTAATTATTTGAACCAATTTCTATATTTTTTGATAAAACAGTGAGTATTTTAGTAGACCAATTTGGCTTGATTAATGATGGGATCCCTTCTTTAAATTGCTGTTGGAAGGAGTTTATTCATTTGACTAACACCTTATACTATTTGGTAAAGATAATTCAAAAAGGAAAAAGAAAGTGGCCAAGATAATGATCAATTTGTCTTTGTTCTAAATTTTATCTAGTTCAGTCTAATCTTAACATTCCAAACGTATAATAGTAGTTTTTTAGTTTGTCATTTTTAATAAATCCAATCAATCATTTGGACTCGGGAGACTGGAAGTTTGACAAACACTTTGTTAATTTCCACTTCTTTCGTTTGTTGTTAATTTCTCTCTAACAGAGATGAAATTTGAAGTTGTATGAATTACTTAATTAGTATTCCATCTCTTTATTGTAAATTTCATTCATGAAGACCAAAAGTATTTAAATAATACTATGTAAAACACATATATTTCTTTTCAAAGTATGGCTTATATGTATCTATCGTTCTCTTTATTTTTTTTAAATGTATCAATGTACCTTTAATTTCCAATTTATTTAACTAAATCCTTGGAGTAATATTTTTCACAAAAACAGAAAAAGTAGAGGAAGATAAAGAGACAAGATGGGAGGAATAATTATTGTGTAATTTTTGGGAGGAGCAATAATTTAGGCCTTTTGCTAATGTTGGGACATGGCATGCCAAGAATACTTGCAATAGTATATCACAGGAAATGGAGTGACCTTTTCCACACTCCCGGAAAGCAAAATCAACCTTTTTAGTATACTTCTCACCATCATTTGCTTTTGTCTTACCACATAATAATTCATACCAAAAATTCATGCATGCTATCCATCATCTCTAAGATGTTTTGCTACTTCTTCTTGATCATAAAATTCTAGACATTCTAATTGGTCAAAAAGAAGTCTAGTCCCCTTGACTATATGCTAATGATGATTCCCAAATCTAAATCTATTTGACTCAAAAGTACAAGAACTACAAAAGATGAATCATGCATTGATTTGAGAATTTGCAACAACTAGTTTCTAAAAGTTTGTTCAATATTATCTTTCATCAAGTATTGCTTCCTTTGAGAAGAAGAAATCAATTGCTCTTGCTATGCCAAAAAAACATTTTTGAAAGACTTATCTTTTGAAACATAGATATTAAAACTTGTTACTCCTTCCATCCCATTTTAATTGGCACTTTAGCTCTTTTAAGCCCATAAAAAATACAAAAAGTTTACTAAGTTACCCCTATTAAATGCCTTTTAAAAATTGAACATTGTTTAAAAGAATTATTACTTTTTAATATTAAGGATACTAGTCTTAGGGTACGCGCTTTGCGAGTGTATTCATATCAGTAAATATATAATTTTTTCATGTAGATTTTGATGTGTATTCATATAAATCATTATAATAGTATTTAAAATGTTTACTTTTATCTGCGTACATATTTTAAGGTAATTTTTTGAGTTCACTAATTAAAAATAATTTGTTAGCAACATTTTGGTGACACATTACCTGAGTTCAACTTATTGGATCTCACTTAATTCACGAATAATATTGTTGATCTATGTTCTCTTTTATCACTTGAATGACTTTGTCACAATCATACTGTTAATACTAATATTTGTCATAAATTTTATAGTTATATCTTAATTAAAGAAAATAATTTTAGTAAGGTAACCTTAATTGATTTTTAACTTTTAAATATCATAATCTCCTACATAGTTCAAGTGAGAAAAATTTAATTGATAAAGTCTTATTAATTTAAATGTTCTTAATATTAAAAAAAAATAAAAATGACCCCAATTATTCTTATCCTTTACTTAGAAAAATAAGTAAATAACCATAGTTATTCCTCATAAATTGTATTTCTTAAATTTAATTTAATATGGAAGCAAGATAATAATTGAAAAATATATTATTTTACACAGCTTTTCAACTATGATAATATCTTGGATTAGCTTTGTGTAACCATTAAGAAATCAAGAGACTAGTATATTATTTGTTTGTATTTAATAAAAAATACATTATGTTACTTAGTTTAATCAAATATAACAGAAAAAAATATTATATTAAGAACAATTGTTCCTTTCCGTTGTAAAGTATGTCCACCTCTTTTTTACTTTTCACTAAATAAAGTCTTTAAATTGAATTTATTTTTAATTTATTCTAGTCCTTAGAGTTTTAGTTGGCACGACATTTACGTAGAAGGGTCAAACTTTCTAATATTAGAACATCTAAGTTAAAATCGTGTTTTAATATTTAGCTTAGAATTATTGCTTAAATCTTAGAAGTAATAAATTTTAAAAGGAAATAATTTTTATAACTAAAATCTTTCTTAATTTCAAAATTTTAAATAGTTGAACAAAGAAAGATTTAATATATAAGATTTTAATTAATTTTAAAGTGCTAAATATTAGAAAAATAATTAAATGACTATTTCTAAATATTAGAAAAATAATTAAATGGCTATTCCTAAATATTAGGGAAATTATTAAATGAATAATTCTTAATATTAGGATAATAATTAGAAGATTATTTTGTCTAGTCTAAACTCTAGTTTTAATGGGCAAAAAAGGCAAAGGATATTTTCCTAAGGGTTTCATGCTTTTAATATAGTATAAATAGATATATAATTGAAAATAATGTAACATATTTGGTCTTGAATTTCTATGTAACGGCAGGCCATGAATGCAAATATTCTCTGCAACGATTGTCCATTTAATGTTAGGGAATATTCTTCATTGAATGTTGTCTAATGACAAACATTCAAACCACTCCCGCTGACCAGGCTCCCTTCGGGGTTTATCTGATACTAAATGCTAGGGGTGCTCATGGTTCGGTTTGGGTCGATTTTTCCTTAAAAAGAAACCAAACTAAGTAAGTCGGTTTTTTAAATATTGGAACCAAACCAAACCAATTAAGTCGGATTTTTTTCCATTCGGTTTTTGTTGGTTTTTCATTTTTTTCGGTTTTTGTCGGTTTTTTTCTTAAATATGAGACATACACTACCAAACGCATATTCCGGCGAGTACATTTTCAACGTAACGCTATCAAACCAATTGCTCTTTAAGAAATCTATCATTTACCAAGATATATTGATGATAATTGACTCAAATAGTGATGAATAATTTAAGTACTCAATTAAAAATTGATTATTTTTAACATGAAATAAATTCTTATACTTAATAAAAGAAAACTACCAATAAAACTAGAATGCAAATAATTAGATTATTATAATAGCAAAGAACTAGACTAAAAATACAAATGACTAATATGTACCATAAAATTTTAGAAACTTTATATAAAATACATATATATATATAGGTGTAATAATAAATTTAAATAGCTATTTTTATAGTCGGTTTGGTTCATTTTTTTTTTTAATTAAAATCAAAACCAAACCAAATTTGATCGGTTTTTAAAATTTAAAACCAAAACCAAACCAAACCTAAAAGTATCGGTTTGGTTTGGTTTTCGATTTGGTTCGATTTTTCGGATTTTTATGAACACCCCTACTAACTGCAGTTTGTTGTTCCCGGTACTGATAGTTACTTGACTTCGCTTTTTACATGTCTTCGATTCCACGTGGCACCCTATCATTCGATCATTTATTACAAACTAATTTTACCTTTTGTTTATTAGCTTTTGAATTTTACTATTAGCGTTCTGGCCTCAATTAGTTTTTTAGAATATATTTTAAGCTACCATTTTTGCTAATTTCTGTAAAAACTTACATTTAAATTTGAATTATTTTTAGAAATGAAACCCCTATTTTCAGTTCAAAATGCTATAGGTTTTGAATTTATGAAAAAGTCATTTTTTAAAAAAGAAACATAAATGTAGAAACATCCGTGCAGAGTACTCAATTAATGCTCCTCATGTAAATTTAACAGTTTTTAAAAATACATCGAATCAATCAATTTTTATGAAAATAAAAAGAGTAGGTCAGCAGTACTATTTTCTGACTCACTACTGCTAGTGGCATTGTCGTTATATATCAGAATATTTAAGGTCATTCTCTTACGTTACTCTCTTCCCCAAAAAGCCCCTTTTCTTCTCTCTATTTTTTTGCACACATCACTCCCCATTTCAGCACAAACCTTTCACAGAAAATTATGAAACCCCTCGAAAATCATACCTCCTCTACCGCCACAGCCACCACTTCCTCCGCCGTGTCGGAACCCGATATCGGAACCCAAACCGGATCTGCGGTAGAGTCCGGCATGTTCTCTGACGATATTGATAGTTCATGTTCCACTCCGTATGTTAGTGCTCCTTCAAGTCCAGGTCGTGGCCAACCACACAGTGGCTTCTATTACAGTGCTCCGGCGAGTCCTATGCACTTCGTTTTGTCAACTACTTGTGTGAAGAAGAATGTTGCTTGCACTTCAATTTCTTCTCCTTCCGAAGATTTCGACTTCTCCGCTAGGCTTACTACCGACGGCGCCGCCGCAGATGGATCCATGAGCTCTGCCGACGAGTTATTTCTGAACGGCCAGATCCGGCCGATGAAGCTTTCCACTCACCTTAAACGCCCGCAAATCCTCGCACCATTGCTTGATCTCGACGAAAATGAGGATGAAGAGGAGAAATGCTTTAGGGGAAGAGATATGAAGCTGCGTAGTAGATCGTTGAGAAGAAGGACTAGATCCATGTCACCACTTCGAACGACGTCGTTTGAGTGGCACGAGGATTATGAAGAAGAGGAGGAATTAGAAGTTGTCAAGGAGAAGGAAAACGAGAAGAATGAAGTAGAAGAGATAATAAAACAATTAGATGAGGAAGAAACTTCGAATGAAACGACGCCGTGTCCTTCTGGCTCTTCTTCGAGGTCGTCTTCAGTTGGGAGGAGCTCAAAAAGATGGGTATTCTTAAAGGAGTTTTTATATAGAAGTAAAAGTGAAGGAAGAAACAACGGTCACAAGTTTTGGAGTGGGATCTCGTTTTCACCTGTGAAAGACAGGAAACTTGAGAAAATTTCAGCCCACAAAACTCCACCTACTGACACTGCAAACACTTCTGAAAGTAAGAAAGTGAAACAAACAAAAGAAGGGAAGAAGAAGCCTGTGAATGGAAATGTAGCAAATGGGATAGGGAAGAGAAGAGTGCCGCTCTCGCCTCATGAGTTGCACTACACTACAAATAGAGCACAAGCAGAGGAAATGAGGAAGAAGACATTTTTGCCGTACAGGCAAGGATTGCTTGGATGTTTAGGGTTCAGTTCGAAGAGTTATGGAGCAATGAATGGTTTTGCTAGAGCTTTGAACCCTGTTTCTTCAAGGTAATAAAATTTGTATATCTAATTATTATTATTATTATTACTATATCTACTACTATCATCCATCAGAGTGGAGAGAGATATTTATAAGTGATTGTATAGATTTTTCTTTTCATTTTATGGTTATGTTTTTATGTTATTCTGTTATCTATTTTGTATGTAGTAATTGATGGCAAATCCTCTACTGCCTAATGTGATGGGATTTTGTTTAGCCATTCATGGAAACTCTATGTTAGATCCTCTATTTTTGCTTGTAAAAAAGAGTTTCATGAGATCATCTTTTTCTCCCATGAGATCTTTGGCCATGGAAAGTTAGCACGGACAATGCAGTGCTAAAATACAAATTGCTTCGGTAAGCAGTGAAAAGGGTAGTAAATATTCCTCAGGACTCCTCATCTGTTATTCTAGTAGATTTGTCTTTTTTACTTTATCAGATCAGATTCCTAAGCAGTACCGATTATTTTTAATTAATATTTGGATCTTTTCCAAAGGAGTTATTTTTTTTGTTTTCTCATATGTTGTTATTATTATTATTATTATTATTATTTTTATTATTAGTAGTAGTAGTAGTAGTATTATCATTATTACAGTATTATGATTATGATATCTTCGCTGGGAGAGTTGAGAATAATGCTAGTTCTTATCTCGAAAAGTATAAAATAAACGGCGAATCCAATATTCATCAACTAGTTACGAACCATTTATTATACTAGCCTATGATAATTACTCGGCGGTACAGAAAAAACTTAGATAATACAACCTAACAAAGGGGGTATGTTACAATGAAAAGAATGATTCAGCCTAGCCTCTTAAAGAGGTACGATGTGAAATCTTCACAATCCAGGAGTTTATGGGTCAATTGAATTTGTAGTCTTGTAGTTTTACCACTCTATTTCTTTATTGTCCAACTAAAAGATTACGTCACCCTGATTGGTACTTGTAGTGGTCGGAGTCCTATTATATCTCGTGAAATAATTAAGGTACACATAAATTCCGGTGATAATTCTTATTGAAAAATATTTTATGAGTCAAAGGCCCATTTCCTCATTTAAAGTAAAGAGAAGTCTCGATGAGCAGATGTAATCATACACCGTTTTACTTTTATTTTCTGGGATCTGTTAATAATGTGGTGGTTCCAGGATCTTTTATTTGACGAAAGGCTACATTAAACTATATATAATTGGGTGAAGTGTAATGTCTGGTCTCTAAAAGTTGTTGGAATTATAGAAGGTGATAGGACGCAAGATATACCATGAATTGCATTATTTACATGACAAAAATATTCGATTTCTTAAAAACCTATGATTATGGTCAGGGAACAGAGCCATTTGGCAGGTATAGAAGAAGGAGGCCCCTACACCCACACCAAACCCAGACCCGCCTATTGCAAAAGATGGGCCTGTTGCCTTTTGTCAACAATATCATCAGAAGCTTGAGCTGTTCTTGGCTGTATCTTCTGAGGGCCAGCCTTGTATTGAAATACTTAAGCATATGCATATGCACTCTAGTGATTAAGATGGATAAGGGTAGAGTTATTCGATACTTGTGCTAAAAACACGAAAGATAGATACTGTCCTCTAGCATAGGCGAAATAGTAACGTGCAAGCTGGCTCTAATACCACTCTTGAAAAAACAAAAATGAAAAAGAAAAAGAAAAAGAAAAAGGTTGGATGTGATGTATAATGGCATAAGTTGCGTTTGTTTTCCTCTTTGCATCTAAGTGTGATGTCCAAAAGGTGTTTGAAGTTGAAGAAGCAGTTTTTTGTCTCATCTTCTTATTAGTTTATAGTCTTGATATATGGACAAAGCAGATCTGGATTAAATAAAAAAAAAGTGGGAAGCTTGTTAACTCATTCTCATGGGGTCTCTTTGTTCCTAGATGTTGACATAAAGTAGTTTCAGGTTAAGCAACATACTAACATGGCCTTTTGGCTAATGATATATCTGTTGTCGATGTAGCATACAGTACTTCTTTTCCGTTCCCCTTTGCATTTATTCACCAGATATTTCTTCCTCTTAACATTTAATATTTTAATTCAACTACATTAACATTTTTTACAACCTTTCCTCTGCTTCCCCCCAGCAAGAGAAAATAAATTAATTAAAAGCTACCCCCACAGAAAAATAAAACCGTTGTCATGCTCCATCAAATCTTATAGTCTAATGATACGGTTGAGAGTCTCTCAAATAAGAGCTGTAGATTCCATTGGCCTCCTCCTTCATCAGTCCTCCTATATAATTTAATAGTAGTAGTAATAAGTTTTATAAGGAAAAAAAAACTTATTACTTGTCATATTACAATGGTCCTTGTAATATTAAATGAAGTAGAATATGTACTCAAAATGTTATCCTTGTGTTATATATCTGTCAGTTAATTTAGATGATAGTTGTTGGAGCATAGTACTTGTCATATTAAAATGGTCCCTGGATGTAATACTAATCATGATTTTACATAGTACTCTTTCACTTTGTATAGAGATAGTAAATATCTGGTTTTGGGACCATCACAAAACCAACCACCATACTTGTCTAGATTATTTATTCTGAATTAAATGAATAGACATAGCTGAAGCATGATCACTTAATAAAAATCACCTGATTTATTGTTTCTAGTATGTTTTAGATGTAAATAAATGCAAGTCCTTTAATGAATTATTTTTGAAAAGTTAACCAATAAAAGGAAGACACTTGTTTCTGGAAGAAAACTAGGTATGTAAATTTTGGAAAGTGCCTTCTGATAGATTCACATTTCAGATGAAAGTGCCAGTTTTACTTATGTTTCTAACTGATGTTTGATTTGTTGGCCTGAGTGCCTGACCAGAAATTAGCTGGAAAAATCTGGCACAAGGGCCTACAACTTTTTTGTGTTATTGCATCCTCCTGTTTAATTTTGTTTTCTTCTTAATTTACAATGTTCGTTAAGGTCTTAATTTATATATTTACCAGGTCAACAAAGACCAAATATTTATTAAAAAAAGACTAAATATATGTAGGTTAGGTGCATATGTCACGAGTTTAAATTAAATCACAAATAAAACTTGGTATTTAAGTCGGGAGGAGGGTAGAAGGACGAGCCCTTACCCTTTGAGTTATAAAATTGTGAACCATTTGGTGTCGGATCACAAGCTCAATAGACATTTCTCTAATATAAATAAATTGTTTCTTAAAAAAGGAAAAAAGACGAAACAAATTAGCTGCTCAAAGGTAGGAGTAGGCTTAGTGGAAAAGGAAAAGAGGAAGAGTAAGAAGGTCAAAAATAAAAAGGAAGTGTGGCGTACAGGGTATGTAATTTTTCAAGGAGAATATATGTACAAATGAACTAAAGCCTTTTGGAACTTCAACAATTTACCCAGTAACACAGCTTTTGTGAAGCAAATAGTGCATTTTTCGCACGAAAAATATTAGAAAAAAGAAATAAATTTGGCCAAAAATTTCAAATTCAAATCCAAAATCGAGCGACGACGACGCGAGGCTTGATGTCTTCTCAACTCTTTAAGATCTAGAAGATCTTAAAATACTTCTCTATACAAGCATAAGGATTTTCTTTTCATTTTTCAAACAATTAGCGTGAGATAAAAAGAAACCCTTTCAATTGTGTGAGGTACAAAATAAAGTTTTTCCCAAACAGAAAGTCTAGCAATTAGGCAGTTTGACTTGTAATGGGAACTCCCTATCCTAACATAAAATGTATTTCTAAATTGAACAGCTTTATTTCTGCGTGAGGCCAAAATAAATGTGTGCATCATATTGTTATTTAAATTTGATGCTAGAAAAAAAGGAGCCATATTTACGTAACAAGAAAATGTTTAGCACATGCACGGCATGATGTATAATAGAAATAAACTAGGAGTATATGAATTCTTACAGCATCTTGTTACCTTAGGAAGAACAAAACAAAACGAGGATAGTGAAACCATCGCGTTTGTTTGGTTGCAGCATATATGGTGGAATGACGACTCACATCACATGAAACTGAAAAGTAAGTGAAAAAAGGACTGAGGCCAAGTGGAGGCTGTCGAGTAATAATAGATCTTCTGCTGATTTTTTTCTTTTGTCCTTTAATTGATATCAGTTGGATTTTTTTTTTGTATCATTGAAATTACTGAATTATATGTTAATTTCTTAAGATTCATAAAAATGCTTCTTGATAAATCTATAGCCTCGAATCTAAGTATCAAATTTCTCGTTTACTGTCTCTACGCCCCTCTTATTCCAACTTCTTCTTCTTCTTCATCACTCTGATAATCTCTGATTTCTGGAGCAAATCCACATCTTTTGGAGTATCCACTATTCCATACATCACAAGCTGGTGAATACACTTCTTGTGATGAGACAAAATGCGGAGAAATTATGTTTCGGTGCACGAAATTTGACTTCACAATGAGTTGTATTTTCTACAAAATTAATGCATAGTTAAGTGATTTTAATGATGCCAAAAATACTTGTGACTTTATTGAAATAAGGATAAAGTTAAGTGATTTTTAATAATACAAAAAATAATTGCTTGATTTACTGAGCAAGGAATTAAGTTGAGTGAGTGTAGAAAATTGCTTCACGTTGTAACATATTAACCAGTCTAACCTGTATGCAGCTCATATAGCTGCTGCACCAAATATTCTCATGACACGTGTAACTATGTAAGAAAAGGTTATTTTTTAATTTTTTTATCATTAATAAGTTCTACACTATCAGATAACTCAAAATGATGTTCTATTGTTGTAAATAAGTTAAATCCTTTTAAAAGAACACTGTATTGTTGTTGGGGATAAGAAAAGTATTGTTGTGGACTCTGATCCAAACGCTCTTCCTAATAAAATGAGAAGTAGAGCCAGCCCATGAAAGCCCACTGAGAATCAAGTACACTTCCCCTCATCCTTGTCCCTATAAAAAATACACCAAATACGGCCCAAGCCCAAGTTATTCATGTTCTGAACGATCGCCCACTGTTTTATTTTTGAAACAATTACGGGAAAGTAGAGGTGGGGTACTTTCCAAATCTGTTAACCCCTTAAAATGGATAACAATTAAATTTGTATGTAATTTAAAAGATATATGGTTTGATTTAACACAAATGATCAAAGAACAATAAATAATTGAATTGAAATGAAATAAAACGATCAAACCAAAATGACGTAGTAATTAAGCCTTGTGTTTAGCTTAAATGCCAACGGTAAGTCTCGATTGAGCCCTCGAGATCGAGATTAGATCCGAATAAATGAGTGAACAACCGAAGAACACTTAAAACAATTGTTGAGACCTAAAGTAAATTTTATTGCCTTGTTATCCTTTACCCTTGATTCTCCATCTCGTTCGAGCTTGTTTCCCGCTGGGTCCGGCCATGTCCGACACCCGTTATATCATGCGTTCGTTCCTGGTTCCGATCTATGGGCATCGGGGATTTACCTTAGGCCAAGCGGTGTCACGTGACACCGCTTGGTCGGAAATTTTTATTAAATATATATATATAATTAAAAGACAAAATTAAATTACAGTTATAAAACTTCAAGTGCCAGCACAAGTAACTGTCCGGTTAAACTGGTCTGGCGCCTTATTTTTCTAGTATTAGGTCGTGAGTTCGAAGCTGAAAGCTTCATTTATTATTTCAAAAATTTTGTACCTCATTTACACAAAAACTATATTGTTTTGAGCAGGGGTCGAACTGCTGACCTCGTAGGAGCAAACATAACCTTTAGCCATTCGATTATCAATCACTTAGGTAGGTATCTGTGACAATAATTACTTGTCTACGGTTAGTTCTATGTACTATTTTTTCCCTTTTTCCTTCCATCTCCTTTATAGACAATAAAATTGATTAAGAACAACATACAAACTTTTAGTGATTATTAGGTACTTTATATAAATAAAAAAAATATTTAGTATTTTCTAATGAGGTTTGAATACTTTTCTAAAATCAAAGTTCATCGAAAAGAATTGTAGTAATATAATTGAGTTGTGTTTTACTAATATGATTCGAATTATGTTCTTTTTTATATAATCTTGTTAGTAATGTTTTGTTTACTTGTACACTGTTAAAGTATGATACCGCTTATGAAAAATCCTGTGTACGCCACTGCATTCAAGCCAATAACAAGTAACGTCGTTCCTTGTTTCACAACGAGAAATTGGGGGTAACTCTATCCCTGATTTTACCCATATATAGATATTCCCCTCACTTCTCGGAGAGTAGATTAAAAGAGCGACGAGAAGTAACTAATTGACCCTGGTTCATTCTCTCGTAAATCATGTGCAAGCTAACGAACCAAAACGTTTTATCAGTCACGTCGCTATGACATTGGACACGCGTCAATCGTCGGTTGAACTCCCTGGTAGTTACCCAATTCGAAACGTCTCGCAATCATTACTCTTTCCCTATAAAAGTTCTGGTTTTCCACTTTCACTTTTTCACTTTCTGGCTTCAAATTTCCTTAAGTTACCCTCGAGTTTTTCATGTCTTCATTCGTTCATCGATCCTTTAAATCTTCATAACTTGTTCTTCATATCTTCATATCTTCATAGCTCATCTTCAAACCTTTATACCTTATCTTCAAATCTTCATACCAAATTTTCAAATCTTCATATCAGATCTTCAAACCTTCATCTTCTCAGATAGAGATGACGAAGACTTCAAAATCGGTACCTCAAAACACCGCACCGTCGACCTCTTCTTCGGCCATCGGCACCGAGGCAGTGCCTCCTGTAGTAGCCCCGGGACCTCCTCTTACGTATTTTATCCCCGGAGGCTGCTCCATAGATAACAAATTCAAAGTCAAGAAAGCCTCCGCACAAGGAGATCGGGGTGAGGAGGCGTGGAGGTATGTTTTCTCCATCACCAAGGAGACACTCAAGGCTGTCTGAGAGGACTGAAAATGGGAAGACAAAGACGTAGTCGTTCCAAGTCCTGACGAGGACATCACGACATACGTGGAAGGATACTTAACTATTTATACGTATCCTTTCACATTTGGTCCCGTTGATATAGTGGTCCTTGAGTTTTGCAAAAGGTATGAAATTTGCCTCAGGCAAGTTCACCCATCCTTTTAGAGGATCGTGACTCTTCTCTGCCATTTTGCGAACAATATGAAGGAGCCAAGGTTCACGGTCGATCACTTGCTCCAAGTGTACAAACCCTGAACCTTTCGAGGGGGGTTAATCAAACTCGCTCGTCAGGCAAAGAAGGCTCATTTCTTATGCATAGATAAGGACATGGACTGAGGTTGGTAGGGAAGTTTTGTTCGAATAAAGACCGAGGACCTCATTCCTCCCGAATTCATGTTGTTCCCTGAAAAGTGGAACTCAAACCGTAAGTTTACTTCCTTTTAAGCCATCAATGTTTTTTCCTATATCTACTCTTTCCACTTATGACATATCTCATCCAATGTACATCTGTCCCTCGAGTCCCCAATGCGGTCCCGCATTGGAATGAGTACATCAAAGTTGTATGCAAACTACTTACCTACTCCGAGCGTGAGTGTCGTAAGCTCTCCAAAGGCAAGTGGGAGGCTCGTTCCCATGGTAAGTGTTTTTTTCTGACTGATCTTTTCTTTGTCATTCTTTATTCCGTCATTGACATAACCTATTACTTCTATCACAGGCTTGCCTAAGACCATCGAGATTCGGGAAATCATTGATACCGTGGTCTCGACCCTGTCTTCGAAACCCTCCGCCTCTCTGCATCCCGTTGCCAAAGTTGTTGCAGGGAAGGAGGAGAAAACGAAGAAGAAAAAGAGATCTCGGATTCTTTTGCCTAGGTTAAGAAAAGAAAAAGAATCGTGTTCAAGGTTAGGAAGAGCACCAAAAAGACTTTGGATACACGAGTCCCGGGTTACGAAGCTCTTCGTCAGCTCAAGGATTTTCTCGAGGATGACGAAGACATAGAATTCATCACCCACGAGCCGAATGACTCGATGGCCCCTGAGGATGATGCTCGTAAGGCTGAATCCTCATTAACTCAGGGGCCCGAAGAAAAAAATATGGCAGCTGCTTCATAAGAAGCCCCTACGGTCCCGAGGAGGGCCATTTCTGAAGCCGACGCCGTTATCCACATCCACGAGTCACCGCCGCGGACAGAGGACACTTTAAATGTAGCTCGGGTCACTGAAGAGAACCCGACCGAAATGTCCCGGGCTGTATATGATGCCATCAACTCATTTTTTGAGGGTGTGGACGTTGGTATGTTGGAAGAATACTCTGTCTTTGGCCGCCTGGAGATCCGGAAAATGGTCGTGCCACCAGGATCAGGTGGGCCGAGTTCGATCTCAAAGCTTGAGAAGCAGTTTCCCGCCCCGAGTGTGGACTTGAATGAAAGAATACGGTCATGTTCTCAGCACCGGCGGATACTAGCATATTGTCCGAGCCAGTCGGAATGGCCAGCTATCTCCGTTCCTTGGTAATCGAAGAAGACCAAACGAAGATGAACGAAGTAGATGTGCCAAGTCTTTTCAATGAGGTTCAGCAGCCACTGAATCAGGTATATCTTCTTCTCTTTTTTATTTTAATGAGCGCCTGTTGCCCTAACTTGTTTTAACGATTTTCTTCTTCCATATCTCAGGCCTTGGTGCTTCATTACGAGAGTTTCCACTGATACAGAATGGAGGTGAGCCTTCTCGAATTCGAGCTCAAGTAGGAAATCCAGCAAACAGAGATGTACAAAGCTCTCTGTGACCAAAAGGATGAAATCCTTAGGGATACGACCGAACTCTCCGCCTTTCAGGCCGAACTGGAGAAGGCCTAGAAGGAGGAATCGAAAGCAAATTAGGACCATGCCCTTCTCGTTTAGAAGGTAAGGGTGCTCGATATTGATAATGAGAGGCTAAACACCAATGCTAGCGCCACAACCTTACAGGTCCCGGAAAAGATAACTTTGATCGATCAGCTCAGGACCGAGATGAACGGGGTCAAGGCTTCAGCCGATGAGCTTAGAGGCAAAATGGATCACCTAGCATCGGAGCGGGATGCCACCAAAAAGGACTTGGCGTCAACCAAAGTACAACTCCGAGTGATGAAATACAAGGCCGAGAAATGGTTTCTGCTGAACGACGAGCTCCGAGAACAACCCTCCTCGGCCATTGCAGAGCGTGACACTCTTGGCCAAAAGTATACTACTCTAAAGTACAAATTAGAAGTGACTTCGAACGAGATCTCTGATGTCCCGGATATGCTGGCCTAATATAAGGCTGATGTCGAGATAATCGAAGCCCGGATTATAACCAAGGCCGAGTATGTGAAGTGGCTATCTCGGAGGGAGGCTCTCGAGGAGATCCAAGCCGGTGGGGAGGGTCGATGTAGCGGCCAAGATTGAAGAGGCCAGCAAAGTATTAACCCGAGGGATCAGATAGCGAGCTGGGCTCTGATGAAGATTGGGCAGGGGATGCCTTAGTTTAGGTTATTTTTGTTTCTGTTTACTCATACATTTTGTACTTTGGACCGTTTTCTCATGCCTCTGTAAATATTTTTTGGTAAATATATAAAATTACCATTCGGCTATACATTGTGTTCTTTTAATTTTTTCGCATTTACTTTTTTGCTTAGGACTTAGAATATATAACTTGTGTCTCGGATTCAGTATGACTATTATATCATCGTTACCTTAGCATAAATTTTATTATCGCTCAAATTGTTTGACTTCCAAAGGCCGAATAAGGTCCGGGTCAAGTAATGGCTCCGAGTTGCTTTGACTTCGAAGGATCTGACAAGAACAAAACGGTCTTTAATTTCGAGTATTCGAATGGTTTATCCGGACACAGTTAATCTTTGCTGAAGGTGACCTTTTCCTTGGCCACAATTCAAAACCGACTGATTTGATCAAACCTGACATAGTCTTTACCTATACTATATTAAAAGTGGGAAGCCCCTAAGTCAAAAGTTAAATTCCTTTTTTTACCCTTTTTAAAAATTTAATTACAGCACGAACAAAACTTCTTAAAAACCTAATTAATCTACTTATTGAAAAGAACCTAAAAGCAACGCTTCTAAGAAAAAAAAAACATCGCTTCATAAACAACCTGCTTCTAACGTTTCTCTCGGCCAAAGAACGAACACGCTTACAAATATTTTTTCATCAACTGTCAGGCAACTGTTTTTTACAGTATGTTGTTCTCTCTCTGGTTATGCAAGGTTTACTCCTTTTCCAGGTATTCGTTAGTCTCTATTCATATTTATTATCTATACTGATAATATAACATGTAGCACTATTGTCATAGCGAATTAAATTAAATCAGTTCTGTTGAGATTTTTGTTTTAAGATGAAATAGTCTTAAAATGAGGGTGAATGGGAAATGGAGGAAAAATGAAATTTTTGAGTAAAATTTTAAGTTTTCCCCTCTTGACAATGAGACATTGTCCCATATTGGAAGAGGAAGAGATTTTTGGTGGGTATATATATAATTGCTCTTCTTGTAGCTCTTAAAGAGTTAAGAAGAAAGCAAGCCTCGCGCCGTCGTCGTCGTCGCTCGCTCGGCTCGGCTTCGGCTACGGCTTCGGCTTCGGCTTCGGCTTCGGCTTCGGCTTCGGCTTCGGCTTCGGCTTCGGCTTCGGCTTCGGCTTCGGATTCGGATTCGGATTCGGATTCGGTCAAATGATCGATTGATTGATTAATTTTTTGGACCAAATTTATTTGTTAATAGTAAATATTAACGTAAGATTATCCGCATTTGTAACGGATATTTTCCAATCCGTGTATTAACCACAAGGCAGCCGCCTAATGCTCTTCCCACCATGATTGTGCTTTCTCCACAAACAAGCTAATGCTTGCTCCACCATGGAGGGTGGACGATTGTTCTTCTTCAACACTGGCTGCTATATATATGTGCAGCAGCTGTTGAAGAAAGACACACAAGAACAACAAACTAAAAATCGCTCAACAGATTTGGCTATACATTGCACTCCTTCCTCTCAGCATTTCCATACGATTTTCTGAGTTTCTACTCCTTTGTTCTGCATTGTTTTAACTTCAAACAAAGCAACTGTAAGTGTGATTTGCTACCGAACTTTGTGTTCGCTGAAACACTGGGGTTTGAAGTACCGCTACACCAGTGTGTGATTCGTTCTATCCTGGGAGGAAATAATCCATTACCTTGGGTACTAGGAGGGGATTAAATTCCTTAAGGAAACACTGTGAATTCAGTGGGCTCGAATTAATTACTGTTTCATTACGTTAACTTATATTTTGCAGAATTATTATTTACAAATACAGCAATATTGGCGGGACTAACAATCTTAAGGAATTTAATATTTATTTCTGTATTTGTGTTATTCTTATTATTCTGCAAACTAAAACCTTTGTGGTTTTGTGTACTCCCGTTTTGGAGAGTAAAGCCTTCGTGGCGTTTTGTTGGAAAATTAAAATCTACGTGATTTTTACTCCAGTTTGAAAACGTTTATTAAACGTTTGTTTGTGTCATTCTTTTACAGAAAAATGACGACTGAAAGCGAAAACCAAGCTGTTCCGATGGTGACTGCCAACGCATCGACAAGCCGAACACCGGCGTTGGCACCGGCAGAAAAATCTGAAAAGTTTTCTGGGATTGATTTCAAGCGCTGGCAGCAGAAGATGTTCTTCTACTTAACTACGTTATGTCTACAGAAGTTCATCAAGGAAGATGTTCCTGATCTGCCAGATAAAACTCCAGAGAATGAACGCTTTCTCGTGATTGAAGCGTGGAAGCATTCTGATTTTTTATGCAAGAATTATATTCTTAGCGGACTGGATGATAATCTGTATAATGTATACAGTAGCGTGGAGATGTCAAAAGAATTGTGGAATGCGCTTGAAAAGAAATATAAAACTGAAGATGCCGGGATGAAGAAATTCGTTGCCGCAAAATTTTTGGACTACAAAATGGTAGATAGCAAGTCTGTTATTACCCAAGTCCAGGAATTGCAAGTGATTATTCATGATCTACTTGCTGAAGGTCTTGTCATCAACGAAGCATTCCAAGTAGCAGCAATGATTGAGAAGTTGCCTCCGTTGTGGAAGGACTTCAAAAATTATTTGAAACACAAACGAAAAGAAATGTCCCTTGAAGATCTTATTGTTCGGTTGAGAATCGAAGAGGACAATAAAGCTGCTGAAAGGAGAGGCCGTAGAAATTCAACAATAATGGGAGCAAATATTGCTGAAGATAACAAAAAGAGAAAGAAGGCTTCTGGTCCGAAATACAACCCAAGCAAGAAGCGGTTCAGTGGAAACTACTACAACTGTGGGAAAATCGAACACAAATCTACGGAGTATCGTGCTCCGAAGAAAGACAAGAAAAGGGGTCAAGCAAACATGGTAGTAAACCATGCTGATGTTGATAACTTGTATGCCATGCTTTCTGAATGTAACTTGGTGGGAAATCCTAAACTGTGGTGGTTTGATTCAGGAGCCACTCGCCATGTTTGTGCAGTTAGAGAAGCTTTTGCTACTTATGCTCCTACTGGACCCGGAGAGACAGTTTATATGGGAAATGCTTCAACAATAAAAGTTGAAGGATATGGGAAGATATTTCTGAAAATGACTTCTGGCAAGGTCATGACTTTGAACAATGTCCTTCATGTTCCCGAAATGAGAAAGAATTTAGTCTCTACTGGACTTCTTGTTAAGCACGGTTTTAAGTGCGTTTTTGTGTCCAACAAGGTTGTCATTAGTAAGAATGAAATATTTGTAGGAAAAGGTTTCCTCACTGAGGGCCTTTTCAATCTGAATGTAATGGTTGTGGAAAACAATAATAATATTTCAGCTTCTTTTTACTTACTTGAGTCAAATGATTTATGGCATGTACGTTTGGGTCATGTCAATTATAAAACCTTGCGGAAAATGATTAACTTGGAAGTACTGCCTAAGTTTGAATGCGAAAAATCAAAATGTCAAACATGTGTGGAATCTAAGTATGTTAAACATCCTTATAAGTCAGTTGAAAGGAATTCAAATCCTTTAGACTTAATTCACACAGATATTTGTGACATGAAGTCAATATCATCTCGCGGTGGAAAGAAGTATTTCATAACTTTTATTGACGATGGTACTCGATATTGCTATGTTTACTTACTGAATAGTAAAGATGAAGCAATAGACGCATTCAGGCAATACAAAAATGAAGTTGAAACGCAACTTAACAAGAAAGTAAAAATGATAAGAAGTGATAAGGGTGGTGAATATGAATCTCCTTTTGAAGAAATATGTTTAGAATATGGAATTATTCATCAAACAACGGCCCCTTACACGCCCCAATCTAATGGGATTGCGGAAAGAAAGAATCGCACATTAAAGGAGATGATGAATGCGTTGTTGATAAGTTCTGGTTTGCCACAGAACTTGTGGGGGGAAGCCATTCTTACAGCTAATCGAATATTAAATCGAGTGCCCCATAGCAAAACACAATCCATTCCATATGAAAAATGGAAAGGAAGGAAGCCCAACTTGAATTATTTTAAAGTGTGGGGGTGTTTGGCAAAAGTGCAAGTTCCTAAACCCAAAAGGGTAAAGATAGGACCGAAAACCGTTGATTGTGTTTTCATAGGATATGCGACAAATAGTAAAGCATATCGATTTCTGGTTCATAAATCAGAAAATCCCGACATTCATAATAATACGGTTATAGAATCAAATAATGCTGAGTTTTTTGAAAATATATATCCGTATAAAAAGGAATGTGAGTCGTTTGGTGAAGGATCTAAACGACCTCAGGAAGAAACAAAAGAAAGTACATGTAATCAGGAGGATCCAAGACGTAGTAAACGTCAAAGAACGTCTACTTCATTTGGACCAGATTTTGTGACTTTCTTATTGGAGAATGAGCCTCAAACATTTAAAGAAGCTATGATTTCTTCGGAATCATTGTTTTGGAAAGAGGCAGTCAATAGTGAAATAGAATCCATATTGAACAACCATACATGAGAATTGGTTGATCTTCCTCCTGGAAATAAACCTTTGGGTTCTAAATGGATTTTTAAGAGAAAAATCAAAGATGATGGCACTATTGATAAATTCAAGGCAAGACTCATAGTCAAAGGGAATAGACAACGAGAAGGTCTAGACTACTTTGATACATACTCTCCAGTTACAAGAATTATGTCCATACGGATGTTAGTAGCATTAGCTGCAGTGTATGGTCTTGAAATTCATCAAACAGATGTTAAGACGGCCTTCTTAAATGGAGAGTTGGAGGAAAAAATTTACATGGAACAACCTGAAGGGTTTGTGGTTCTAGGTAAAGAAAAGAAGGTATGTAGACTTGTTAAGTCTCTTTACGGACTAAAACAAGCACCCAAACAATGGCATATGAAATTTGACCAAACAATGTTGTCAAATGATTTTAAAATAAATGAATGTGATAAATGTGTGTACATTAAAAATGTTCCAAATCACATAGTCATTGTTTGCCTATATGTGGATGATATGTTGATAATGAGTAATGACATTGCCAACATAAATGCTACTAAGCGTATGCTCAATAGCAAGTTTGATATGAAAGACTTGGGAGTTGCTGATTTAATTCTGGGAATTAAGATCCATAAGACTCCTCAAGTTCTGGCATTGTCACAATCTCATTATATTAAGACAGTACTTGAAAAATTCAAGCACTTGGGCTTTAAAGTTGCAAAGACTCCAATTGACGTGAATCTTGCATTAGCAAAGAATAAAGGCCAAAGCATATCACAATTGGATTATGCTCGTATGTTGGGATGCTTAATGTATATCATGAATTGTACACGACCAGATATAGCTTGTGCTATAAGTAAACTGAGTCGATATACGAGCAATCCAGGCCAATCTTATTGGATGGCAATGAAACGAGTTTTGGGATATTTAGAACATACCCAGAACTTTAAATTGCACTACAGTAAATTCCCTGCGGTGATTGAGGGATACTGTGATGCAAATTGGATCACCGGTTCAACTGATTCTAAGTCCACGAGTGGATATGTATTCACTATTGGTGGAGGAGCGGTATCTTGGAAGTCGTCCAAACAAACATGTATTGCCCGCTCTACAATGGAGGCTGAATTCATAGCCTTAGATAAAGCCGGTGAAGAAGCTGAATGGCTCCGAAATTTCTTGGAAGACATTCCATTTTGGCCCAAACCGTTGGCACCAATATGCATACATTGTGATAGTCAAGCGGCAATTGGAAGGGCTGGGAGCGTTATGTATAACGGTAAATCTCGTCATATACGACGAAGATATAAAACCGTTAGGCAATTACTCTCTAGAGGAATTATCACGATTGACTATGTAAAGTCAAGTGATAATGTGTCGGATCCACTTACAAAAGGCCTAACTAGAGAGGTAGTTGAGAAATCATCAAGGGGAATGGGGATATGGCCGAGAACAAGTCATTGTGGCGGTAACTCTACCTAGAAGACTGGAGATCCCAAGATCTAGGTTCAAGGAGATCAAACAAAGTCATTAATGACGGTTCAACATTGTCAAATAAAATTTAAGTCTGTTCTCGTGATGAGACAATGTTCAGTACCAAGGCTCGGCTTCGGCTACGGCTACGGCTTCGGCTTCGGCTTCGGATTCGGATTCGGATTTGGATTTGAATTTGGATTTGGATTTGGTCAAATGATCGATTGATTGATTAATTTTTTGGACCAAATTTATTTGTTAATAGTAAATATTAATGTAAGATTATCCGCATTTATAACGGATATTTTCCAATCCGTGTATTGACCATAAGGCAGCCGCCTAATGCTCTTCCCACCATGATTGTGCTTGCTCCACAAACAAGCTAATGCTTGCTCCACCATGGAGGGTGGACGATTGTTCTTCTTCAACATTGGCTGCTATATATATGTGCAGCAGCTGTTGAAGAAAGACACACAACACACAAGAACAACAAACTGAAAATCGCTCAACAGATTTGGCTATACATTGCCTTTAATGTGGTGTTTGAGAGACAGGAATAGTTGCAGAGAAAGTGTCTTGGCACAAAATCTTTTGCAATCTTAAAAGAAAGACTGCTGAATAAGGCCACAAACTGCATTTAGTCTTATACATTAATTATTTGTCACTATTAATAATAATCAAAGAAGTAATTAGTCTTTTTATAATTTCATTCATAGATATCTTTAGTAACAATTAGATTGTATTTCTCCTAACTAATATTCAATGCATACAGAATGAAAGCAATCAAAACCTTGATAATAGCCGAATTAAAAAGAAAATTCACTTATCAAGTACAAGACATATCTATAGTAAAAAGAGTTAGGGAACGAAATTTCAAACTTTTAATGTATGTTTGGAACAAACTTTCATTTGAAAATCTTTATTTTTCTGGTATATTTTATCCGATGTTAATTTACTTTATATTCTTCTAATAGGTTCCTTGAATTATGTGACCACGTTATTGGCAATACTTCTTTTTTTTTTTTGTACTAATTAAAATTATTTCAACAAACTAACTAGAAAGTATGTTTGGACAAGCTTCAAAATTTTGCTTATTAAGTTACAAAAGTTTTAGCTGAAAATCTTGGACTTCTAAGCCTTTTCTTTGAACATTCAACTGGTGCAAACATAGTCCTTAAGGCAAATGAGACTGGTTGTTTTTTGCTCATTTATCTGTTAAATTGGTAATGAAAATTATTGTTGATGTATCCTTTATTCATTCTAATAGGCAACACTTAATTCAAATGTAGAATCTACGATTGCTGGTGTTGTATTAATCATTTCACCTACTGTAGGAGTTCTACCACCTCATCTAATTTTTATTAAATTAAATTCCTACTTTTGTTAATATCTTTTGTTGAGCTTGACAGTTTATGAGTGTTGCTTCTAAGACATACTTGTTCCAGTTGGCTCATTAGAATAATTTTTTTTAAAAAATTTAATAAAGTAGTTTTTTGTTTCAACAACAACAATAACTATCCAGTGAATTCTCACCGTGGAGTCTGGGAGAATATTATGTATGCAGACCTTAACCCTTCACTGTGAAGGTAGATAAGTTATTTTCGGTAGACTACCTTGTGAAGGTAGAAGAGCTACGCTTTATTATATATTTGGACCACACAAAATTAAACTAAGTAAAATAGAATCACATGTATCTAATTAAACTTTGATGATTTATATCCGTAGATTCAGATAATATCTTATCATCTTGAACCCGATAAACATGACACTATACAACAATCCACATTAGTCATTTTAAAAAATTGTACTTTTCTCTAATTATAATTATTTACTTAAATTTTTATTTTAATAATATTGATATTATTTAATACATCACATACTTTATGACTCAACATACACGTGCAACGCATGTGCCGAGAAACTAGTAGACTTAAAATGTATAAGGACCTTACTTTTTATATTTACGAACTGAGACATCTCCGAATCATTTATACATCGGGGTCGAAGCTCCAATTGCTTCGGACCTTAAGTGTCACGACCCAAAATCTCACCTGTCGTGATGGCGCCTATCTCAATACTAGGCAAGCCAAAAATCTCAATAAACCACCATTTCTTTTGAATTTGAAAACAAAATAATTAAGTTCAGCGAAAGAAATCTCAAAAATTTCAAATATATCACTCCCAAAATCCGGTGTTACTGAGTATATGAGCATCTAAATGAATACAAAGTCTGACTGATAAACATCACTGTCTGAAGTATAGAACAATACAATAACTAAACAGGAAGGGAATCAAGTCTGTGGTCATGAAGCAGCTACCTTGATACTCTCTAATAGAAATAACTCCGAATTCTAGCAGCCGTCGTATCCGGGAGCACCTGGATCTGCACACGAGGTGCAAAGTGTAGTATGAGTACAACTAACTCAATAAGTAACAAGACTAACCTCTAGGCTGAAAGAAATGATGAGCTCCGCAGGTACAGTCCAGTAAAAGTAATGGTACAGAAATGTAGGCATGCTTTCAAGTTCAACAATTAAACTCAATACAAGTGAAATATATCCATACTGCATGATATGAGGCATATGACATCTTAGTAGAAAGATCTCATGTAAATACTAGTCACAAATTATCCGGTCACTTGGTATTGTTTATGGCCAATCCAGCCTAGGGGTGTTCCAACCCGTATATATATGCATATCGACTGACAGTCAGTCACCCAGTACCGCATAAGGCCAATCCAGCCCTAGGATAATTTATCCCTAAATATAAATGAAACTGACAAGATCCATATCCAGATAACTCATTACAATACAAATAAGTAAGGCAAGTCCATGCCTTGGGAAAATTCATCCCAAATATATATATATATATATAAGCAGTAAGTAAGGCAAGTCCATGCCCTAGGAAGTCCATCCAGAATATCGATGATCATCTACGCTCACTGGGGGTGTGTACAGACTCCCGAGGGGCTCCTTCAGTCCAAGTGTAATACAAAGCCAATATGGCCTACTGCAAGGGGCAGTCCCGATCCGTATAATAACAAAGCCTATAAGGCCTGCTCTAGGCGGGCAACCCCGATCCATAAAATAGTAAAGCCAATAAGGCCTGCTGCAGGCGGGCAACCCCGGTCTCCAATAAGGCCTGCTGCAGGCGGGCAGCCCCGGTCCATAAAATAGTAAAGCCAATAAGGCCTGCTGCAGGCGGGCAACCCCGATCCATTTAATAATAACATATATAAAGCCAAATGGCGTGCTGCATTGCGCAGCTCAATCCAATAAATATCCTCACAATGGACAATTATTACTGAGTGTGAAATGTATATTTTTGAATAATTAATTCAACAACAACACGACCCCATGGGTCCTAAAATATTGGTACATAGCCTAAACATGATCTTTAATAGGAGCCTCAGCTCAATTTCTCTAACACGTGGAGAATGTTCAGATAATAACATGATTCATTAATTTTACAACTTCACAGGATTTATTCAAGACACAATTTCTATGATGCACGTCTACATATTCGTCACCTATCATGTGAGTCACCTTCAACAATTTATATCATACCAAATTCAGGGATTCATACCCTCAGAACTAAGTTTAGAAGTGTTACTTACCTCAAACTGTGTAATTCTTACTCCGCTATGCCCTTGCCTCATGAATTGGCCTCCAAACGCCTCGAATCTAGCCACAAATAATTCGTTTCTGTTAATAAAATTTATTGGAATCAATTTGATGAGAAAATACTAATTTTCCATAAAAATCCGTAATTTAACTCAAAAATCGCCCGTGGGATCCACATCTCGGAACACGACAAAAGTTATAAAATCCGATAACCCATTCAATTACGAGTTCAACCATACTAATTTCACTCAAATCCGACTCCGAATCGGTGTTCAAATCTCAAAAATTCATTTTATGAAGTTTCTACAATCTTCCCCAAATTTTCACCTCAAAGTACTAATCACATGATGGAATCATTGATATATTCATGTATATTAACCAAATTCGAGTTAGAATCACTTATCCCGATGAATTTCTTGAAAAATCCACGAAAATTCGTCTCCAACCGAGCTTCCAAAGTCCAAAAATAAAATAATAACCTAAACCTCGGATATATAGTGCACCTCTAGGATTCTCAATACGCTGACCGCGCATTTCCACCGCCCCCGCGAACGCCTCACCGCGGCCGCGAAAGTTTGGTGGCTGTACTTCCAAGCTTTAGTATTTTGGCCATAACTTTCTCTACATATGTCCAAATGATGATTTATTTACCTTTCTGGAAATTAGACACGAAGGTCTACAACTTTCGTTTTTGAATTATCTCAAAATTCCTTGTGGATCAAAAGATATAGGCTTCCGAAATTAGACCAATGGACTGCAGAACTTCCTGGAGCGCCTCCGCGACCAAATTTACGCGGTCCGCGCCTCCTCCTCTGCCCTCAGTGAAATTTGCCGCCCTCAGCAGAATTTTTCCGCCCTCAGCGGAATTGTTTCCGCCCTCAGCGAAATTTTAAGTACCAGAACCATGCCTTAGTTCCGGTAATGTCCGGACTCGCTTAAAACTCATCTAGAACCTCCCGGATACAAACCATATATGAATTTCAATCATAAAACATACTATGGACCTGCTCGCGCACTTAAAACACTGAAAAGAGGTCGTCTTGACCCGATATTGACCATGGCCAAACTTTCAAATTTCTTAACTTTATTAATCTCTCAACCAATGACCCAAAAATGCACCCAAGCCCCTCGGGACCTCGTCCGAACATACCAATAAGTTCCATAACATAACACGGACCTACTCGAGGCCTCAAATCCTATCAAACAATATCAAAACGATGAATCACACCTCAAATCAAAATCTATAAACTTTAAACTTTCAAATTCTATATCTTGTGCCAAAACATATCAAATCAATCCGGAATGACTTCAAATTTTGCACACAAGTCATAAATGATATAACTAAGCTATTCAAATTTCCAGAATTAGATTTCGACCCCGATATCGAAAAGTCAACCCCCCGGTCATACTTTTCAAGAATTCAACTTAAGCTTCCACCATGAAATTTATTCTTCTAAGCTAACTCCGAAATACCTTAAAATCAAAACCGACAGTTCACACAAGCCATAATACCTCGTAGGAAGTTATTCAAGACTTCAAATAGTTTAAAGGGGCGTAAATGCTCAAAATCACCGGTCGGGTTGTTACATTAAGTTAGCCGTAGCCTTTTGTATTTAGGCCCTGCCTCTTAGGCTTGATGCTCTCGGGGTTTAGTAACCCGATTTTAGGGTCTTACTATCAGACGACAGTCCCCTATTCGGGGCGACCCATAGGCTTAGGGGTCTTTAAATGATTGGGCACGGTCTCGTGGAATTTTACTGTCTTTGGGGTTTCATGCCCCCGGTTAATGATGGCCCGTGAGCTTGAAAAGTTTTGAACCCGATATTTATTCTAAATGATGTAACTATAATATTGCTCGTGTAAGCGAGAACCGATGAAGTATAAAAGATGAACTTCTCACTTTATTACTTTGAATGTAGTGTAAACAGTTAAAGATACAAATCTATCCACCGTGGCAAGAATGAACTATCGGGACACGATTCATTTGATCGTTTGACCTTACAATAAATCCTATTATTCAAGTCTTGGCTTCGATTGTCAAATGGAATTGTCTTCAAAATTTCTGACTCAGATCTTCGAATCTTGATTCGAGGTGCGGTAGTCCCCTAATACTTGAGGTAAAAATATGAGGGCTCGAGTACTATTGATCCCATGTGGGAAGTCCCCGGTCCTTGATCGGTCTTCGAAACTAAAGTAGCATGCTTCATGTTTCCTCATTAAAAACTTTGCCATAAAACCCACTTCGTGAAAAAATCGATCGAAGGGAAAAAGAGTGCAACATGTGCTTTCAGATCTAAGTCTATTATTCTTAGACTTGACTTTGATTGAGCACCTGCACGGATTAGTTCGAAGAATAATATACCTCAAAGAAAATTGGGTATCCATACCTTAGCAGTAGTACCGCTTTAAGTGTGCTACATTCCAGTTGTTTTGCACTTGTACGTCACTTTCGTACTCAAGCTGGTATGAGCCTTTTCCGGTTATACTAGTGACTCTTTGTATGTTCCTTCCTAATTCGGGCCTAGTTTCCCGTCATTCGGGTTCTTACATACAGTATGACTCTTCTCAAGACCAAGTCCCTGACTTGGAAGTGTCAAAAGTTTGCTCTTCAGTTGTAATATCTTCCTATCCGTTGCTTTTGAGTTTCTAACCGGACCAGGGTAGCTTCTCGTCATTCATCTGCTAAATCCAAATTCGTGGCCATGGTCTCGTCATTTTATGTTTCTGTAGAATATTGGTCTCTCAAGATTGGTTCCCTTACTTCTAATAGAATCAAAGCCACTGTCCCGTAGACTAGAGAAAACGGTATTTCACCGGTACTCGACCTCAAGGTTGTTCGATACACCCATAGGACCTCGGGCAGAATTTCCTTCCATCTTCGTTTTAAATCGGTTAATCTTTTCTTCAGGTTCTGTAGTATGGTCTTGTTTGTCGACTCCGCTTGACCATTCACACTCGAGTGATAAGAGGTCGATAAAATCTTTTTGATTTTGGGATCTTCGAAAAACTTATTGACCTTGTTGCCGATGAATTATCTCCCGTTGTCATACGTAATTTCGGCGGGTATCCCGAATTGACAGATTATGTGATCCCAGATAAAGTCGATAGCCTCCTTTTCTCTAACTTTCTCAAATGCCTGTGCTTCAGCCCACTTAGAGAAGTAATTACTCATAAGCAAAATGTTCTGAGCCTTACCAAGTGCCCATGGTAAAGTGCCTATGATATCCATTGCCCACTTCATGAACGGCCAAGGGGAAAAGATTGGATAGAGCAGCTCCCCCGGGTGGTGGATCATCGGGGCATGCCTTTGAAGTCCACTAACGATCCTAAATTAGCCAATGCATCTGCTTCATTGTTTTAATCTCGAGGCACATGTTGTAGTGTCCATTTTTTAATCGATGTAATACTACTTGCAATTTATCTAAGTACCTCTGCATCCGATATTCTTTGACTTCGAATGTCCGTTGACCTGGTAAACAACAAGGAGGGAATCACACTTGGATTCGATAACCTCAGCCCCCAGGCTTTTATCCAATACTAGACCTACAATCATAGCCTCATATTCAGCTTCATTGTTAGTAAATTTCACAATTCTAATTGATTGTCTTATTATGTTACCGGTGGGGGGTTTTAGTACGATACCCAACTCGGATCCTTTTGCATTGGAGGCACCATCCGTGAATAGGGTCCAGACCCCTGAGCTAGTCACCGAGGTGAGTAATAATTCTTTGTCCACCTTAGGGATCATGGCCTGTGTAAAATCGGCCATGAAGTCTGGCAATATCTGGGACTTTATAGTTTTTCGGGGTTTGTATTCAATATCGTACCCACTAATCTCTATAGCACACTTTGCTAGCCGGCCTGAGTGTTCAGGTTTATGTATAACATTCCTTAACGGGTACGGGGTCACGACACGTATAGGATGGCATTGAAAATATGATTTTAGTTTCCTAGATGCACTTAGCAAGGCAAGCGCCAACTTTTCTAGGTGTGGATACCTCGTTTCGGCATCATCTAGGGTTCTACTAACATAATATATAGGAAATTGCATACCTTCTTCTTCCCGAACCAGGACACCACTTACTGCTATATCGGATACTGACAAGTAAAGGTATAGCTGCTGTGCAACAAAGGATGGCTTGATAAGTATTGTTTGAGTTCCTCCAAAGCTTTTTGGCACTCCGGGGTCCAGGTGAAGTCGCTCTTTTTCTTTAATAACGAGAAAAATTGATGGCTTTTATCCGATGACCTAGAAATGAATCAGCCCAATTTGGCTATTCGCCCAGTCAGTCTCTGCACTGCCTTGACATCGTTAACTATGGTGATATCTTATATGGCCTTTATCTTATCTATGTTGATTTCTATTCCCCGGTTAGATACCATAAATCGAAGAACTTGCCCAAGCCGACTCCGAAGGCACACTTCTCTAGGTTCAACTTCATATTATATTCCCTTAGTATGTCGAAGGTTTCCTATAAATGCCTCAAATGGTCCTCTGCTCGCAGGGACTTAACTAACATGTCATCAATATAAACCTTCATTGATTTTCCTATTTGTTCCTCGAACATTTGGTTAATTAGCTGTTGGTATGTGGCACCGGCATTATTTAACCCAAAGGGCATCATGTTATAACAATAAGTGTCGAACCTAATCATAAAAGAAGTTTTCTCTTGGTCCTTCAGGTCTATCCGTATTTGGTTGTACCCGGAATAGGCATCGAGAAAGCTCAGCGTCTCGTACCCTACCGTTGCATCGATCATTCGGTCGATGTTAGGCAAATGAAATGAGTCCTTTGGGCATGACTTATTCAAATTCTTATAATCTACATACATTTTAAGTTTATTTCCCTTTTTATATACGATGACTACGTTAGCTAGACAATCCGGGTATTTGACTTCCCGAATGAAACATATTTGTAAAAGTTTAGACACCTCGTCCTTGATGAATGTGTGTTTAACATCAGACTGTGGCCTCTTCTTTTGTTTAACCAGATGGACGCTCGGATCCAAACTCAATTTGTGAGTCTCTGGTCGAATTTCTATCATATCTAAGTGGGACCGGGTAAAACAATCGGCATTAGCTTTAAGAAAATCACTGAGTTTTTTCCTGAGCCTGGGGGTTAGCCCCGTGCCCAGGTATACCTTTATATCCGGCAAAATGCTCAAATAGTATGACTTGTTCCAGTTCCTCAATCATTGACTTGGTCGTGTCGGTGTCGTCAGGTGCCACGAAGGATCTCGGGACCCCGAAGTCATCTTCTTCATCTATTGGCCATTCCTCCTATTTTCCGGTTCGGTCGGGACCTGTGATTGCTATTTTGTGTCTTTCATTTCGATCGATCTGTTATCTTTTGATGTCGGGATCGCATGTACTGGGATCACATCTTCGACGGCGATCATCTCCTTTGCGACCGGTTGTTCTCTGTAAATTATTTTGATTCTACCAGAGTTGAAAATTTCAACACTTGGTGTAAGGTCGATGGTACTGCCCTCATGTTATGAACCCACGGTCTTCTGAACAAGGCATTGCACCTCATGTCCCCCTCTATCACAAAGAACATTACTTATTGAGTGGTTCCGGCCATATTGACAGGAAGTGTGATTTCCCTTTGTTGTCTCGCATGCCATATTGAATACGTTCAGCACCCGGACTACTGGCATGATTTGATCCAGCAACCTCAGCAGCTCTACAACTCTCCATCGGATGATGTTGGTCAAGCTACTTAGATCAATTAACATGCGCTTAACTCGAGATTTATTAATAAGTACAGATATTACCAATGCATCATTCTGAGGTTGAATGATTCCCTTGGCATCCTTGTCACTAAATAAGATGGACCCTTCCGGAGCATAATCTCGAGTTCATTTTTCTCTTGCGATGGAGACTTTGGTACATTTTATCACCGTCCCTTGGGGAACATCTACTCCTCCGATAATCATATTAATCACATGTTGGGGTTCTTTCTGCTCAACCTGCTTATTGGCATCCCTATTCCTAAAATGGTTTTTGGCCCGGTTGCTTAGGAATTTTTGAAGATGCCCATTATTGAATAAACGAGCCACTTCTTCCCTTAATTGTCGGCAATCCTCGCTTCTATGCCCATGAGTACCGTGATATTTGCATATCAAATTGTGATCCCTCTATACCGGATCGTACTGAAGCGGCCTCGGCTATTTGGTCTCTTTGATGCGATCGATGTCTGACACTATGCTTGCTACATTTATGTTGAAATTATACTCCGATAGCCTAGGGGCATCTCTAACTCCGGATGGTTTCTCGAGCCCGTTTCTATTCACCAACCCCCGATTGCTTGGACCCTAATCATTTCTTCTGTCATTCTTGGTCGAATAGCGACTGGGTCCATCCCCCCTTCTATCTGAGTTGTAATGCTGGTGTCGGTCTCGGGGTGGCCTCGACTTTGATCCACTACTCTTTTAGACTTGTCATTCACTTTACTGGGATAAATCGACCATGAGGAGGTCCCAAATTGGTCTTCCTCGACTCTGATCTTTGACTTATACCTGTTGTGGACATCGACCCATGTAACCGCTGGATATTCTAAAAAATTTTGCTTCAGTTGTTGAGACGCAACCAAACTTCGGGGGTTGAGCCCCTGAGTAAATGACTGAACGGACTAATCATCTGCAACCGGTGGCAGGTCCATCTGTTCCATTTGGAATCTCGACATGAATTCCCCAGGCATCTCATTATCCCTCTGTTTGACCTGTGAACAAGTCCGATTTCCTCATCTCAACTTTAATGGCTCCGGCAAGAGCTTTAATAAAGGCACCTACAAGCATAACAAACGAATCAATAGAGTTTTGAGGTAAATTATGATATTATATCATCGCTCCCTTGGACAGTGTTTCCCCCAATTTCTTCATCAATACCAACTCGATCTCGTCATCCTCGAGGTCGTTGCCTTTTATAGCGCATGTGTAGGAGGTTACATGCTCGTTTAAATTTGTGGTCCCATTGTATTTGGGAATATCGGGCATTCTGAACCTTTTCGGAATTGGCTTTGGTGTCGTGCTTGGGAGGAAAGGTTTCTGAATGAACTTTTTGGAATTCAGTCCCTTCACTATCGGAGGTGCCTGATAAGTAGGGATTTTGACCACTTATTTTCACTCTTTTACTTTTGTTTTAGCTCAAAAATGCTTAAAGGTATTCCCAAGAACTAATGAAATGTGCTTTCTTGCAAGAATATTGGGAAATGAGCCAAAGAGATGAAAATCAACTCAAGAAGGAGTAAAATTGGACAAGGACCAAAACAAAGCAGAAAAGAGCAAAGTGCGGACTGCACAATACTGTGTGCGGCCGCAGACTATGAAGAACCACTGGCAAATTCCCTTCGCAAAGTGCAGACCGCACAATTATTGTGCGGCCGCAGAAGACGAGGTTCAGAGAGATGGTGTTTTGGATCCTTGAAGAAGTGCGGACCGCACTATTATTGTGCAGCTGTAGAAGCAAAAGTACGGCCGCACTCATAAATGTGCAGTCTGCAGAAATCTCCCACGTCTAGCTCAAGTCCAAGAGTGCGACCGCACTCAGAAATGTGCGGTCCGCAAAAATCTGAAGAAGTGCGGCCGCACCCCAGAATTGTTCGGCCGCAGAAGTTCATCCTGTCAAGCTAGCTTCAAAGTGCGGACCGCATACAGAATTATGCGGTCGCACAACCTCCGTAGGGGCAATTTTGTACGATAATTTTAGCTGGGTATAAATAGATGTTTTTGTCAAATTTAGGTCAAGTTTGAACACCGAAAGTAGATAGCCATTTTTTTCCCTTACTGTTTTGGGTAACTTTGTAATAGTTTATCATTTTAACATTAGATTTTCTTCCCTTAATCATCTATTATGAGTTTAATCTTAGTTTTTTATTTAGTTCCTTCAATTTTGCCTATGAGTAGCTAAATTCTTAGCTAGGGTTATGTAACGACCCGACCGATCGTTTCGAGAGTTATAGCCCTGTTTTCCCCATTTCTGCTTCTTCTATGTTATTCAGTTATATTATGATATGTCGGGTTAGTTGGTTCGGGTCCGGAGTGGTTTCAGAGTGAATGGAGATACTTAGTCTCCTTATTAGAAGCTTAAGTTAGAAAAGTCAACCAGATATTGACTTATGTGTAAACGATCTCGGATTTGAAGTTTGATAGTTCTGTTAGCTCCTTTAGGGAATTTTAGATGTAGGAGCGTGTTCGGAATGTGATTTGGAGGTCCGTAGTGGAATTTAGCTTGAATTGGCGAAAGTTGTAAATTTGGCGATTTTGGTCGGCAGTGAAAAATTTGATATCGGGGTCGGAATGGGTTTCCAGAAGCTGGAGTAGGTTCGTGGTGTCATTTGTTAAGTGTGTGTAAAATTTGAGGTCATTCGGACGTGGTCTGATAGGTTTCGGCGTCGTTGGCAGAATTTGAAAGTTTAGAAGTTCTTAGGCTTGAATCCGAGGGTAATTTGGTATTTTGATGTTGTTTTGAGTGATTCGAAGGTTCGCCTAAGTTTGGATGGGGTTATATGACTTGTTGGCATGTTTGGTTGAGGTCCCGGGGGTCTCGGGTGTATTACGGATGCTTAACAGTTGAATTTTTGGACTTATGAGATTGCTGAAGACTTCTGATATCTGGTAGTTTCGCACCTACGGTGGGGAGGCCGCAGGTGCGTACTCGCATGTGCGGAGGATGGAGCGCAGAACTGGGAGTTAAGAAGATAGTCGGGGGTCACAGGTGTGAGGGTGTTTTCACATCTGCGAGCCCGCAGATGCGCCTGAAGCTCCGCAGATGCGAAAAATGAGTTGGAGGGGAGGATCACAGAAGCGGACTTTTATCCGTAGGTGCGCACACGTAAGCACGACCCTTGCATGCAGATGCGTACCCAGCCCTTTTAGTCATTCCCGCACCTGCGATGGAATTTCCGCAGGTGCGGCATCGTAGAAGCGACTGAAGGTCCGCGGGTGCGGAAGAACTGGACAGAAAAGTGGGGTTTCGAGGGTTTGATTCCCTTTTCGATTTTGGGACTTTGAGAGCTCAGTGTGAGGCGATTTTCGAGGTTTCTTCAAGAAGATTGTTGGGGTAAGTGATTCTAACTCGGATTGGACTATATTTCATGAATCTATTGCTATTTTTATTATCTAATTAGAGATTTGAGTTGTAAATTTGGGAAAAAATGGTAGAAACTTCATAAGCTTAAATTTCGAGTTTTGGAAGGCGATTTGAGGTTGGATTCGAGTAATTCTTGTATGGTTGGGCTCGTGAGTGGATGGGTGTTCATATTTTATGACTTTTGTCGGATTCCGAGACGTGGGCTCGGGGGGCTGATTTGAGCCGATTTCGGATTTTAGGCTATATTTTAGTAACTTTCTTATGGAATTGATCCCTTTAGCATTTATTGATTGTGTTGTGTTACTTGTGACTAGATTCGGGATATTTGGAGGCCGATTTGAGAGGCAAAGGCATCACAGAGTAGGATTTTTGCTCGGATTGAGGTAAGTAACAGTCTTAAATCTGGTTTTGAGGGTATGAAATCCTGAGAAATTGTATGATGTGAATATTTGGAGGTGACGCACATGCTAGGTGACGGGTGTGTTAAATTGACTGCTAATTGCTGTCTTGCACTCAGTCACAGTCTTATTGTGTGTTATATCTCTGTTTCCTCTCATTTCTTGTTGATACTTGTTGTAGTCTCTGTTTGGGCTGGTTATTATGATATTCTGTGAGCCCGAGGGGCCGGAGAGGTTAGTGACTGAGATAGGGCCTGAGTGCCGGGTTGAGAGCTATGTGAGATATATTGGATCGGGCTGCACGCCGCAGCAATATTGGATTGGGTTGCACGCCGCAACAAGCCTTCGGACCATATATTGGATCGGGTTGCACGCCGTAACAAGCCTTCGGGCCATATATCGGGTCGGGCTGCACGCCACAGCAATATATGGATCGTGCTACACGCCGCAACGGCATTGGGTCGAGCTGCACGCCGTAGCAATATAGCGCTTGGGCTGTAGGAGCCCCTCCGGAGTCTGTACCCCCTCCCCCCTCCTAGTGAGCGCAGGTACCTTTGATTGTGAGTATTGAGGCTGAAAGCCGAGTGATTGAGCTGTTGAGATAGATGAGTGATAGTAACCTCGTGAGGTTGTACTTGCTCTTATTTTGCTGTTGCACTTCGTTGCTAATTGTTGTTGTTAAATATTTTGGAGGGCTTATATTGTTGTACCTGAGCTCGAAATGTTTTGATTTAAAAATCCGAATTGAAAGCATGCCTAATTTTCTTGCTGAAATTACTGAAATGAACTTCATTTGTGTAGCTCGTCACTGCTTCTTAGTTCCTTATTTAATTTTGTTACTTACTGAGTTGGAAGTACTCACGTTACTCCCTGCACCTTGTGTGCAGATTCAGGTGTGACTGGATGCGGAGGTCATTGCGTTCGTGCGCAGTTGATCTTTCGGAGATTTATGAGGTAGCTGCCGGCGTTCGCAGACCTTGTGCTCCTTCCTTATTATCTATCTTTCTCTGTATTGATATCTAGACGCAGACTATTGTAGACATTGTCTTTTAGATTGAGAGTCTAGTTGCTCATGACTTAGTGACACCCCGATGTCTCCGATGTCGGGCTATTTTTCCGCACTTTTGTTTAATTGGGTTTTACCCCGTATTTATGAGAAATTTCGGTTATTTGAAATGTCTTAATTTATTTATGTTAAATTTTGAAAGTGTTTTTGAAAGGTCGGCTTGCCTAGTACCACGATAGGCGCCATCACGACGGGTTAGGTTTTGGGTCGTGACAAGTTCGTATCAAAGCCTAGGTTACATTAGTCTCACGAGTCATAAGCAGGTTTAGTAGATTCTTGCGGATCGGTGCGGAGACGTCCGTACTTATCTTCGAGGGGCTGCAGAACACTTAGGAAACTCCACATTCTTGGATTCTTGTCGTGCGAATATGTTGATTCTAGTAACTAAACATCTGTTGTTTCATTCTCTCACAGATGGTGAGGACTCGTACTACCGGTCAGGAGGGCCAGCCACCAGTACCACCAGCCAGGGCTGCGAGAGGCCGAGGTCGCGGTAGAGGCCGTGGTAGGGGCAGAGGTGCAGCCAGCACAACAGCGGGGGCAGTACCTGCAGATCTACCAGTTGCCCCAGATCAGGACCAGATTCCAGTTATTGATGCACCAGCTCAGGCACCACCTGTGCCTATTGTGATTCCAGGACTTCAAGAGGCCTTAGCTCAGATTCTGACCGCGTGTACCAGCCTTGCTCAGGCAGTCTCTGTTCCGGCCGCAGCAGCGAGGTGCTCAGACTCCCGCTGCTCGCACACCAGAGCAGGTGGTATAGGACTATGTGGTTCCTGCTCAGGACACCGGGGGCACCACCCGCCCAGCCGGTTGTAGCTGCTCAGGACTATGTGGTTCCTGCTATGCCTGAGGATGAGCAGCGTAGATTGGAGAGGTTTGGGAGACTCCAGCCTCCATCTTTCAGTGGTGCAGAGGGAGAGGATGCACAGGGTTTCTTGGACAGGTGTCAGAGGATACTCCGTACATCAGGTATTCTGGAGACCAGTGGGGTCTCGTTCACTACCTTTCAGTTCTCTGGGGATGCATTCAGTTGGTGGGAGGCTTACGAGAGGCGTAGGCCGATCGGCACAGCGCCCTTACTTGGCAGCAATTCTCCGTTGTCTTTCTAGAGAAGTTCGAGTTGGCCCGTCATGCTATCTGGTTGGTTCCCATAGACAGGAACACGGTTTATAGATGGCCTCACTTATCAGCTGCGATTGCTTATGACCAGAGAGAGAGTGTCCGGTGCTACTTTTGATGAGGTTGTCAACATTGCTCGGCAGATTGAGATGGTTCGCGGTCAGGAGAGGGTTGAGAGGGAGGCCAAGAGGCCTCGTGGACAAGGTGGACTTAGTGGTACTCCTTCTGGGGGTCTGTTCCAGCATGGTAGAAGCCGTCAATTCAGACATGCTCAGACGGCTTGCCCAGTTCATCGTGGTGCATCATATGGCCATAGTTCTCACAGTTATCAACAGGGCCGTTCATCTCTTGGTGTCCTTCCAGCGCAGAGTTCTTCTCGTGCTCCATTGGGTCAGGGTTCGTCTATGCCGGGTCCTTCTGCTAGTTATCCCGATGCTCGGGGCTCTCTTTAGTCCCCAGCACCAGCACCGGGGTGTTGCTATGAGTGTGGGGAGTTTGGTCACATGAGGAGAGAGTGTCCCCGTATAGTGGGAGGTCCCACTCCGCAGAGGAGCCAGTCTATGACATCAACATCAGTTCCTCCACCACCCGCCCAGTCAGCTAGGGGTGAAGCCTAGTCAGTTAGGGGTCGCCCGAGAGGGGAAGGCAGATTAGGGGGTGGCAAGGCCCGTTTCTATGCTCTTCTTGCCAGACCAGATGCTATTGCTTCTGATGCTGTGATTACAGGTATTGTCTCAGTTTGTCAGAGAGATGCCTCTATATTATTTGACCCTGGTTCCACTTATTCATATATTTTCTCGTATTTCGCTCATTTTCTAGATATGCCCCGTGAGTCTTTAGTTTCATCTGTTCATGTATCTACTCCTTTGGGCGATACTATTATTGTAGACCGCATATATCGGTCATGTGTGGTGACTATTGGGGGTCTGGAGACCCGAGTAGACCTTTTGCTGCTCAGTATGGTTGACTTCGATGTGATATTGGGTATGGATTGGTTGTCTCCATGTCGTGCCATTCTAGATTGTCACGTTAAGACGGTGACGTTGGCGATGCCGTATTTGCCGAGGGTTGAGTGGAGCAGTTCTATGGACTATGTACCTAGTAGGGTAATCTCATATTTGAAGGCTCAACGGATGGTTGAGAAGGGTTGTCTATCCTATTTGTCTTTTGTGAGGGATGTTAGTGCAGAGACTCCTGCCATTGATTCTATTTCGGTGGTACGTGAATTTTCGGATGTGTTTCCTGCAGACCTGTCGGGCATGCCGCCTGACAGGGATATTGATTTTTGTATTGATTTGGTGCTGGGCACTCAGCTCATTTCTATCCCACCGTATCGTATGGCACCAGCGGAGTTGAAGGAGTTGAAAGAACAGCTTCAGGAACTCCTTGATAAGGGATTTATTTGGCCTAGTGTGTCACTTTGGAGTGCACCGGTTCTATTTGTGAAGAAGAAGGATGGTTCCATGAGGATGTGCATTGATTATAGGAAGTTGAACAAGGTCATAGTCAAGAACAAGTATCCTTTGCCTCGTATTGATGATTTGTTTGACCAGCTTCAGGGAGCGAGGGTATTCTCCAAGATTGATTTGAGGTCAGGGAATCATCAGCTGAAGATTTGGGATTCGAATATTCTTAAGATAGCTTTCAGGACCCGGTATAGTCATTATGAGTTCCTTGTGATGTCTTTTGGGCTGACTAATGCCCCGGCAGCATTCATGCATTTGATGAACAGCGTATTCCATCCCTATTTGGACTCGTTCGTTATTGTATTCATTGATGACATCCTGGTGTACTCTCATAGCCAGGAGGAGCATGCTCAGCATCTGAGGATTGTACTACAGAGATTGAGGGAGGAGAAGCTTTATGCAAAGTTCTCCAAGTGTGAGTTTTGTCTCGGTTCAGTAGCATTCTTGGGGCACGTGGTGTCCAATGAGGGTATTCAGGTGGATCCGAAGAAGATAGAGGCAGTGCAGAGTTGTCCTAGACCATCCTCAGCCACGGAGATTAGGAGATTTCTTGGTTTGGCGAGCTATTACCGTCGCTTTGTAGAGGGATTTTTATCTATTGCATCGCCCTTGACCAAATTGACCCAAAAAAGTGCTCCATTCAAGTGGTCGGATGAGTGTGAGGAGAGCTTTCAGAAGCTCAAGACTGCCTTGACCACAACTTCAGTGTTAGTTCTGCCATCAGCTTTACGTTCTTACATCGTGTATTGTGATGCCTCGAGGATAGGCATTGGATGTGTTCTGATGCAGGAGGGTAGGGTGATTGCCTATGCCTCACGCCAGTTGAAGACTCATGAGAAGAACTATCATGTCCATGATCTTGAGTTAGCAGCTATTGTTCACGCCTTGAAAATTTGGTGGCACTATTTGTACGGGGTTCATTGTGAGATCTATACTAATCACCGGAGTTTGCAGTATCTGTTAAAGCAGAAGGATCTTAATTTGCGCCAGCGGAGATAGTTGGAGTTTCTCAAGGACTATGATATCACTATTTTTTACCATCCGGGGAAGGCCAATGTGGTGGTCGATGCTTTGAGTCGCCGGGTGGAGAGTTTAGCATATCTTCCAGCAGCAGAGAGACCTTTGGCATTGGATGTCCAGGCCTTAGCTGGCCAGTTTTCAGATTGGATATTTCGGAGCCGAGTCGGGTATTGTCTTGTGTGGTCTCCAGGTCTTCTCTTTATGACCGTATCAGGGAGCGTCAGTATGATGACCCCACCTGCTCGTTCTTCAGGATAGGGTTCAGCGAGGTGATGCTAGGGATGTGACTATTGGTGATGACGGTGTGTTGAGGATACAGGGCCGGATATGTGTGCCTAATATAGATGGGCTTTGAGGAGTTGATTCTTAAGGAGGCCCACAGCTCGCGGTATTCCATTCATCCGGGTGCTGCGAAGATGTACCAGGATTTGAGACAGCACTATTGGTGGAGGCGGATGAAGAAGGATATAGTTGGGTTTGTGGCTCGATGTCTCAACTGTCAGCAAGTTAAGTATGAACATCAGAGATCGGGTGGCTTGCTTCAGATGTTAGAGATCCCAGAGTGGAAGTGGGATCGGATCACCATGGACTTCGTAGTTGGGCTCCCATGGACTTCGAGGAAGTTCGATGCTATTTGGGTTATTGTGGATCGGCTGACCAAGTCCACGCACTTCATTCCAGTTGGCACTACTTACACTTCATAGCGGTTGGCTGAGATTTATATCCGGGAGATTGTTCGCCTACATGGCGTCCAACTTTCCATCATTTCAAATAGGGGCACTCATGTTACACCGCAGTTTTGGAGGGCCGTGCAGCGAGAGTTGGGTACGCAAGTTGAGGTGAGCACACTCTTTCACCCTCATACGGACAGACAGTCCGAGCACGCTATCCAGATATTGGAGGACATGTTACGCGCTTGTGTCATTGACTTTGGGGTTCTATGGGACCAGTTTGTGCCGCTCGCGGAGTTTGCATATAACAACAGTTATCAGTCGAGCATTCAGATGGCTCCGTACGAGGCTTTATATGGGAGGAGGTGTAGATCTCCAGTAGGATGGTTTGAGCCGGGTAAGGCTAGGCTCTTGGGTACAGACTTGGTCCAGGATGCATTAGACAAGGTGAAATCAATTCAAGAGCGGCTTCGCACGGCGTAGTCTAGGCAGAAGAGTTATGCAGACAGGAAGGTCCATGATGTGTCTTTCATGGTTAGGGAGAAGGTTTTGCTGAAGGTATCACCATGAAAGATGTTATGAGGTTTGGGAAGAGGGGCAAGCTGAGCCCCCGGTTCATTGGTCCTTTTGAGGTGCTTCAGAGGATAGGGGAAGTGGCTTACAAGCTTGCCTTGCCACCCAGCTTGTCGAGTGTGCATCCAGAGTTTCATGTTTCTATGCTCCGGAAGTATATTGGAGATCCGTCCCATATTCTGTATTTTAGCATGGTTCAGTTGGATGGTGATATGACTTATGATGTGGAGCCGGTGGCCATTTTGGATCGGCAGGTTCAGAAGTTGAGGTCAAAGGATATAGCTTCAGTGAAGGTGCAGTGGAGAGGTCAGCCTGTGAAGGAGGCCACCTGGGAGACCGAGCGGGAGATGCGAAGCAGATATCCACACCTATTTGAGACTCTAGGTATGTTTCTAGACCCGTTCGAGGAGGAACGTTTGTTTAAGAGGGGGAGGATATAACGACCCGACCGGTCGTTTCGAGAGTTATAGACCCGTTTTCCCAATTTCTGCTTCTTCTATGTTCTTCAGTTATATTATGATATGTCGGGTTAGTTGGTTCGGGTCTGAAGTGGTTTCGGAGTGAATTGAAACACTTAGTCTCCTTATTAGAAGCTTAAGTTGGAAAAGTCAACCGGATGTTGACTTATGTGTAAACGATCTCAGATTTGAATTTTGATGGTTCCATTAGCTCCGTTAGGGGATTTTAGACTTAGGAGCATGTTTGGTTGAGGTCCCGGGGGCCTCGGGTGTGTTTCGGATGCTTAACGGTTGAGTTTTTGGACTTATGAGATGTTTGATATCTGGTAGTTTCACACCTGCGGTGGGGAGGCCGCAGGTGCGTACTCACACGTGTGGAGGAAGGAGCGCAGAAGCGGGAGTTGAGGAGATGGCCAAGGGTCATAGGTGCGAGGGTATTTCCGCATCTGCGAGCCCGCAGATGCGCTTGAAGCTCCGCAGATGCGGAAAATGAGTTGGAGGGGAGGATCGCAAAAGCGAAGTTTTGTCCGCAGGTGCGCACACGCAGGCACAACCACTTGCACGCAGATGCGGACCCAGCCCTTTTAGTCATTCGCGCACTTGCGATGGAATTTCCGTAGGTGCGGCATCGCTGATGCGACTGAAGGTCCGCGGGTGCAGAAGAACTGGACAGAAAAGTAGGGTTTCGAGGGTTTGATTCCCATTTCGATTTTGGGACTTTGAGAGCTCGGTGTGAAGCGACTTTTCGAGGTTTCTTCAAGAAGATTGTTGGGGTAAATGATTCTAACTCGGATTGGATTATATTCCATGAATCTATTGCTATTTTCATCATCTAATTAGAGATTTGAGTTGTAAATTTGGGGGAAAATGGTAGAAACTTCATAGGCTTAAATTTTGAGTTTTGGAAGGTGATTTGAGGTTGGATTCGAGTAATTCTTGTATGGTTGGGCTCGTGAGTGGATGGGTGTTCATTTTTATGACTTTTGTCGGATTCCGAGACGTGGGCTCGGGGGGCCGATTTGAGCCGATTTTGGATTTTGGGCTATATTTTAGTAGCTTTCTTGTGGAATAGATCCCTTTAGCATTTATTGATTGTGTTGTGTTACTTGTGGCTAGATTCGGGACATTTGGAGGCCGATTTGAGAGGCAAAGGCATCGCGGAGTAGGATGTTTGCTCGGATTGAGGTAAGTAACAGTCTTAAATCTGGTTTTGAGGGTATGAAATCCCGAGAAATTGTATGATGTGAATATTTGGAGGTGACGCACATGCTAGGTAACGGGCGTGTGAGTGTTCACCATGAGGGATTGTGACTTGGTCCGTCCCGTAAGACTGTAAAGTCGAATAGCCATTGTTATTACTTGTTTTTTTCCTTGTCTTTGAGCAATTGACTGCCTTTTATGTTAGAAACCATGCTTAGGCCATATGATAGCACTGTTGGGACCCGCAGCGGTCATATACTTGTTGAATTGACTGTTAATTGCTGTATTGCACTCAGTCACAGTCTTATTGTGTGTTATATCTCTGTTTCCTCTCATTTCTTGTTGATACTTGTTGTATTCTCTGTTTGGGCTAGTTATTATGATATTATGTGATCCCGAGGGGCTGGAGAGGTTAGTGACTGAGATAGGGCCTGAGTGCCGGGTTGAGAGTTATGTGAGATATATTGGATCGGGCTGCACGCCGCAACAATATTGGATAGGGTTACATGCCGCAACAAGCCTTCGGGCCATATATTGGATCGGGTTGCATGCCGCAACAAGCCTTCGAGCCATATATTGGATCAAGTTGCAAGTCACAACAAGCCTTCGGGCCATATATCGGATCGGGCTGCATGCCGCAACAATATATTGATCAGGCTGCACGTCGCAGCAATATTGGGTCGGGCTGCACACCGCAGCAATATAGCGCTTGGACTGTAGGAGCCCCTCCGGAGTCTGTACACCCCCCAGTAAGCGCAAGTACCTTTGATTGTGAGTATTGAGGCTGAGAGCCGAGAGATTGAGCTGTTGAGATAGATGAGTGACAGTAGCCCTGTGAGGTTGTACTTGCTCTTATTTTGCTGTTGCACTTCGTTGCTAATTGTTGTTGTTGTGAAATTTTCTAGAGTGCTTATATTGTTGTACCTAAGCTCGAAATGTTTTGATTTAAAATACCGAATTGAAAGCATGCCTACTTTTCTTGCTGAAATTACTGAAATGAACTGCATTTGTGTAACTCGTCCACTACTTCTCAGTTCCTTATTTAATTTTGTTACTTACTGAGTTGGAAGTACTCACGTTATTCCCTGCATCTTGTGTGCAGATTCAGGTGTGACTGGACGCGGAGGTCATTGAGTTCGTGCACAGTTAATCTTCCGGAGATTTACGAGGTAGCTGCCGGAGTTCGCAGACCTTGTGCTCCTTCCTTATTATCTATCTTTATTTGTATTGATATCTAGACATAGACTATTGTAGACACTGTCTTTTAGATTGAAAGTCTAGTTGCTCATGACTTAGTGACACCCCGATGTCGGGCTATTTTTCCGCACTTATGTTTAATTGATTTTTTAAATGTCTTAATTCATTTCTGTTAAATTTTGAAAGTGTTTTGGAAAGGTCGACTTGCCTAGTACCACGATAGGCGCCATCACGACGGGTTAGGTTTTGGGTCATGACAGGTTATGACCCAACCCTAGTGTGGGTGCCTAATGGTATTTAATTTGGGGCTTGTTTGTGATTGGGTGTATGATATTTAGCCTAGTTCTTGATTGAATTTAAGAATTAATGGTTGCAAACATCGATTCAGGCCTAATTGACCTAGTCTCTACTTGAGAAAGAGAGACTAAGTCTAGGAAAACTTGGCTAATAAGGAATTGGGGTGAACTCAAGAAATTAATAGCCCCAATTAAAGGGTCCGATCTAGAGATAGTAAGACCCGACTTGAGCATCTATCATGAGTTTTTTTTTGAATTACCCATTTGGACTTGAGAAAGCCAAATTGAGCAAAACCACTAAAACTACCGAGAGGTATAGAGTGGGTAATTGCGTGTGATTGCTATATTACACCCCGATTAATCAAACCTGCCCTAAAGCCCACAATCCATTAGGTAACCACCTAGGTGGAAGTCACGACCCTAGATCTTTTATCAACTTGAAAAATAACAATACCAAAAATATTGTTCCTTAGCTTTTCATTTACAAACAATAGTATACTTTTTAGAAGTAGGAAGAAACAACCAATTATGTGGATGTGCAATTTGGGCACGTCATACACCTAGTCTAGATATATACCTAATCCAATATAAGCTCTCTATGGAATCGACCCCGACTCACGTTGGGTAATTATAATTGCATCGACCGCTTCACAATCCCAATCAGTGGTATGAATTTGGATGACATCAATTTTTTGCGCCGTTGCCGGGGAGCTAAAAATGAATTTAGCTATATATTTGGTTTTGTGTGTGACTTGTCTTCTTTTCCTTCCGGGTTACTAATTTTCTTTGTGAATTGATTATAGGTACAAAAATGGCTCTCAACAATGATCCTCTCGGAAATTTGCCTTTGGGGGAGGAAGTGGACAATGACCAAGGTGATGAGGTTCCTATTGAACCTCAAATAAATAGGCGAGGCCGACCACCTCATGATAATAATCCCGCCCCGCATTAGGGCGGGCAACTTGTAAATCACCAATGTGATGCTTACATTGCTAGAGCAACGGGGATTCTTCACCGGAGCTCCGAGTCAAAATTCTTACAAGCACCTAAAAGGGTTTGTGGATACTTGTTGGGGGAGTAAACAGACCAACGTCTCCTAGGATGCTCTAAGGTTGAGGCTATTTCCCTTCTCTCTACGGGGAAAGGCCTTGGATTGGTTAGAAAGATTGCCAATCCATTCCATCCATACATGGGATGAATTGGCGGAAAAATTCATTGCCAAGTTCTTTTTTCCCGGGCATATGGCTACTCTTCGGGATGAGATTCTAACATTCAAGAAATAACCCAACGAGCCTTTGCACGAGATTTGGGAGAGGTACCGTACCATGGTAAAAGAGTGCCTGAATAATGATATGACTGAGGCTATGATTCAACAAACCTTCTACCGAGGGATCAACATTACCAATCAATGCGTGGTCAACCAACTTGCCGGTGAGAATTTCATGACAATGCCATATGCCGAAGCTTGTGAAATCTTGGATGAAATGGCGGATACTTCATCGGCATGGCAAAGTAGAGCTAATTTTCCTCAAGGTGATCCAAATGTAATTCACCTACACAAAGAATTACATGATCATAGGAAAGCAATTGCCGAGTTGATGACCATAATGAATCAATTAGTCAAAGCTCAACTTCAACAAGTTCAAGGTCCTAAGCAAGTGAATGCAATGGAAGGTGTGAGTATGATGGTGAAAAAAAGAAGGCAAAAGGGTCAACAAGTACAAAATCGTGTGGAACACTTTGTGCAAGATGATAGTGGGTTTGACAAAGACGAATCATACAATGAGCAAGAGGAAGAAGTGCAATATGTGAACAACTATCAAGGGCAAAGAAACAATTCTCAAGGCCCGAGTCAACAACAATGGTGTTCTCAAGGAAACCAAGGAAATTGGAACAATCAAAACCACCAAGGCAATTGGAGTGGTGGTAACAACAATCAAGGCAATTGGAATAATCAAGGCAACCAAGGCAATTGGGGTGGCAACAATCAAGGATACTTTGGAGGCAACAACCAAGGGGGTTAGAATAATAACCAGTGGAATCGGGGGTCGGGCTTTCAAAGGCCCCCGACGTATCAACAACCAAGCAACCCGCCTCCTTATCCATCCCATGATTCTAGCTCTTCCAATAATGAGATGGAACGGATTGAAAATATGTTCAAACAGATGATGGAAAAAAATGCCGACTCTGATGCTCAACTAGCCTCTCACAACACTTCAATCCGAAATTTGGAGGTTCAATTAGGGCAAATCTCGCAAGCTTTAAACACTCGTCCTAAGGGGGCACTACCTAGTGACACGGTGGTGAACCCGAAGGGTGGGAACAACACGGGACATGCCATGGCCGTAACCATATGGAGTGGAAAAGGTGAGGAGGCAACAACCTCAAACCAAAGAAGAGATATGGATGATGATGTAGTGAATCAAGAAGATGAAATTCCAAGCAATGTGGTTCAAGCTAATGAAGAAGTGAGAATTGAGATTGATGAAAATGTGGAGAAGACCCAAAAAGAAGTAAACCCGTCTAGGGAACACGTAATTGACATACCAGAACCGGTAGTGCCAAAGGCCAAGGCACCAATGCCAAAGCATCCTCCTCCATACCCTCAAAGGCTCGCCAAGCAAAATAGCGAGAACCAGTTCAAGAAGTTTATTGACATGATGAAGAGCTTATCCATTAATGTGCCATTGGTTGAGGCATTGAAACAAATGCCCGGCTATGCAAAGTTCATGAAGGATTTGGTGGCAAAGAAAAGATCAATGAATTGTGAGACTATCAAGATGACGCATCAAGTGAGTGTTGTTGTGCACTCAATGGCTCCGAAATTGGAAGATCCCAGTGCTTTCATAATCCCTTGCATTATTGGGAGCGCCGACTTTGCCAAAGCACTATGTGATCTAGGGGAGAGTATCAACTTGATGCCCTACTCGGTATTCAAAACTTTGGGAATTGAGCAACCAAGACCCACATCTATGAGGCTACAAATGGCGGATCGTACTATGAAGAGACCATTGGGTATTATTGATGATGTGTTGGTTCGTGTTGATAAGTTCATCCTTCCGGCGGACTTTGTGATTCTTGATTGAGAAGTGGACTATGAGGTGCCTATTATCTTGGGTAGACCTTTCCTTGCTATGGGGAAGGCTCTTGTTGATGTGGAAGCCGGTGAGCTCACCTTCCAGGTGGGCAATGAAAAGGTGATTTTCTATGTGTGCAAATCTATGAGGCAACCAAATAGCAATGAAGTTATTGTTGATGATGCTAGTGCCGTGATAAATGTTGATGATACTTTGGAAGCCGTATTACTTAATCATGATGATGACGAGAAGGAAGGCTATGTGGAATGTGTAAATTCATTGCAAGGAATGGGGTCGTACACTTATGAACCCCAAAAATTGTCCTTAGATCTTGAGAACCGGAAGACTCCTCCAACAAAGCCCTCAATCGAGGAGCCTCCCACTTTGGAGTTAAAGCCATTGCCTCCACATCTCAGGTATGAGTTTCTTGGCCCATGTTCTACTTTACCGGTTATTCTTTCCTCTTGCTTGACTAACGTGCAGGTAGATTCTACTTTGGCGGTGCTCCAAAAGAGGAAGAAACCTATAGAATGGACATTGGAGGATATTCGGGGTATAAGCTTCGCCTTTTGCATGCACAAGATTATTTTGGAG